>NC_092415.1:157569282-157875243 GCF_040894005.1 Engystomops pustulosus | reverse complement strand
GCAGCGCGGGCAGGGGCTAGCCTATTCCAGGGTCACCTGATCAGGCCAGCCAACCACTGCTATCGACGTGTAAGTGTACCACGTCATGCTGGGTGGAGTGCAGAGTCTCCTGGCTTGTGATTGGCTCTGTTTCTGGCCGCCAAAAATCAAAAAGGCAGGAGATGCCATTTTCTCGAGCTGGCGAAATATTCGTCCGAGCAACGAGCAGTTACGAGTACGCTAATGCTCGAACGAGCATCAAGCTCGGGCTAGTGTGTTCGCTCATCTCTAATCATGTCCTACTTATGAACAGAATTGTGATGCAGCCATCCCAATGGAAGTGAATGGGCCAGTTAAAAATGGTGTCTGGATATGGTGACTGAAGAAATGTGGTGGGTTGCTTGGAGATGGGATCACGTGACCTCTGCAGACAGTAACCTCAACCGTGCAAAGTTGTCTGCAGAGTGTCTGCAAATAGAATTGTGTGCCAAGCCAGTGCAATGAGCCTGTGAAAAGAAAATTCAAAGGCTGTGAAAAGGGCGTGCAAAGGGTGTGAAAGGGGGTGCAAAGGTGTGTAAAGGGGGTAAAAAAAGTGTGCAAAGTGTGTGTAAAGGGTTTGCGAACCCAAGGCGGCTTGAAGAATATGGTCTCTAAACCCTCCTCAAAATGTACAATAAAAATTGACATTTTGTCAAATTCTTAGACTGATAAGTTTTTCATACTTCAGTTTATGGGCCTGTAAAGTTTCTGACTGTAGGCTGTCCAGGAAATTGATTGGTGCACTCTGATGAGGTCACGGGGAAGGAGACTGATCGGCCATCCAGCGCAATTAGGTGCCTCAGTCAGGTTTGACCACTGCACTCGTAACTGCCACAATCGGTGTCAGCACCAACGGCAGCATGCTGTGTATAGAGAGTGCGTGAGCTCTCTCCATGAATCCTCCACCAGCGCCATGACATTATAGTATTTCATGTATAGCAAATAATTCATATTAATAATTAATGCATTGATATTTTGCTTAATTTTTTTATTATTATTTGTTGAAAGTATCAACAAGCGGAGGTGTTCTGCCTGGGATCAATACTGTCATGAGAAGAATTTTAAAGCCAAAAGTGGTTCCGGAAATTTGGTTAAAAGACCGTATGTCTACACTAAATATATAGGCTTTCTCAACAGAGTCATGGAAGAAGGCCTGTAAGTATTTTTTAAAATTTTCAAGATCAATGCATGTCCTTAACCCCTTAACGCCACAGCCCTTTCTCGTTTTTGCGTTGTCATTTTTCACTCCCCACCTTCAAAAATCTGTAACTTTTTTATTTTTCTGTGTACAGAGCTGTGTGACGGCTTATTTTCTGGGTAACAAATTACACTTCAAAATGTTGATATTTAATATTCCATGCCGTGTACTGGGAAGCGGGCAAAAAATTCCAAATGCAGTGAAATTGGTAAAAAAGCGCATTTGTTCCGTATTCTTGTGGGCTTGGATTTTACGGATTTCACTAAACGCCCCAATTGACATGTCTACTTTATTCTTTGGGTCGGTGAGATTATGGGGATAACAAATTTATATAGGTTTTATAATGTTTTCATACATGTAAAAAAATTAAAACCTCCTGTACAAAAATTTTTGGGGGGATTTTGCCATCTTCTGGCGCTAATAACTTTTTTATACTTTGGTGTATGGAGCTGTGGGTGGTGTCATTTTTTGCAGATTTTGATGACGTTTACAATTTTATCATTTTTAGGACAATGTGACCTTTTGATCACGTTTTATAGAATTTTTTATTTTTTTTTTAATGGACACGGCGATACCTTATGTGTTTATGATTTTTACTGTTTATTTATATTTATATCAGTTCTAGGGAAAGATTTGAGTTTTTAGGTTTTTTTATTATATTTTTCTTTTAAGTTTTTTTAACTTTTTGTTTTTACTATATTTCAGACTCCCTAGGGTACATTAACCCTAGGTTGTCTGTAAGATCCTATCATATACTGCCATATTACAGTATGGCAGTAAATAGGGATTTTACTCCTCATACATCACAATGTGCTGATAGCACATTGTAATGCATGGGTTAACCCAAAGTATCATCGGGTCTTCGTAAGACCCGAGGCTACCATGGCGATGGATCGTCGCTCCACGATGACAACATCGGGAGCAATGATTCTCGGAAAGATGGCGGCGCCCATGCGCCGCCATCTTTTTGAAGCCGCTGGCATCTTTGCCGGCGACGGTCAGCAGGAAAGCACCCGCGATCGGTGCCAGCAATATGCAGCAAAGACTTAGTGGCTATGGAGAGGGCACGGCCCAAGAGCCCTCTCCATGCACCAGGACCCGGCATGTGACGTTATTCTACGTCGCATGTCGGTAAGGGGTTAAGTGGGGTCAAACAGAATGCCTTTCTACCTTGCATAACTGCATGCATGCAGCAAAGCAATTCATGTACTTAAGTGGGGTCAAATGGGATACCTTTGTACCTTACATGACTCCATTTTTGTCTTGTAGTTTTTTTGCCTTGCGTTGTGGATTCTGTGCAGATTTCTATGTGTATTTTGTGATTTATGAAAAGTAATGTAGACGATGCAAATTTTTTCCCACTTTGAAACCTTTAGCCTGGTATGTAAAAAAAAATCATGTTGCTTTTCTTGTGCATCTTTACAGATTTTCGCAAGAAATTTTTATCATCTATGAGATCAAAATCTGCATCAAAACCCCATCAACATGCTGCTTTCATGCTAAATTGGATGCAGAATTTAATGTTATTTTCAACATGACAATTCTAAATTTTTACAAATGGGCATGATCAATTTTTTAGTACAAAAAAATATTAAAGAAATTTTATTTGAAACATAGGACTACCAACAATCTGGAGGAAACCTTTCAACGCAGGGACACTGGGGACCCAACCGAGGCTTCTGAGGCAATGCAGGATGAAGTGCCAGATGTTCTGGATGAGACCAAGCAAGCAGTTGCTGATGTGTCCCCAGAACCAATTTATCCAACACCAACAACAAGGTGGAACATGCAAAGGAAGGAGCCTGGATCCACCAATCTCAGCAACCAGTGCACACAAGTGATTTTTCAGCAGTTGAGGCACAGAAGGGAGGACATCCCTGATGATGATTTCTGCAGGGCACTGGTCGCAGATGTTAAAATTGTAGTGCCTGATATTAAAATGACCTGCATGGCAGCTCTTCTTGGCGTGATCGAGGTGTGCAATGACGTTGGGTACAACATACAGGATATGTGTCAAGACATAGAGCATGATCACCAGAGGGTTCCAGGGTTTGATCCACCTGCTCCACCTGCACACCATTATGCTTGGCCGAGCGCATATGGATATGACAGTGGCCATTATTCTTATGCACCTTATTACAGCCATGGATCATCCTCTCGTCCATTTAGGAGAGATCTGAAGGAGCTTTAAATATTATTTTCTCCGGAATGTTTTTTGCTGGTTTAAATTGTTATGTTTCCAATACAGATACAACAGGTATAAAAAAGGTAACTGTATGGCACTGTTTTTTGGGGCTGTCAAGATTCCTACCAACTTATCCTATGTTCCACCATGATTAGAGGCGTGATAACCATATGTGGTGCTCAAGCTCCAAATAAAGTCAAGCGTATTTTCAGTATAATAGGAAATAGTAAAATGGCACTCACCAAAAGTTATGTTCTTAGGTCATTTATGGTGTATACTTACACACATCTTAAAAAGTGAATTAATGAAGGGAAAGGAGAACAACAGGATATCACAGAATGACAAGAAGAGAAACAACAGCTATTTCAAGCACGTGGCGCTTCATCTGGATTTCGCGTCTCCCTTCTCTTTGTCCAATGGTGCTACCAGAAGCAGGCAAGCGGACTTATGCCACCTACAAGATGGCACTGGCGCATGCGTCCTAAGCCACTGCTGCATGTCTTCTGTGCTGACACAATAGGATCCATGCTGATGCCACACCTGCAGCAGTGACTTAGGCCGGAGGAAGCGTGGTACACACTTATCTGTATACCACCTCTGCATCACTCTCTATCCCTAAACCATATCCATTTAACAAGCTGGAATAAAGATTGAAGAATCACCAGGAAGGGTGAGTGTCATTTTATGTCTCTCTATCCTGTATAATATGCAATAGTAGTGGTAATGTCTAGTTGACAGTGCTCATTACTAAGGGATACCCTTAGTGTTTGCCATCTTTTTTGGGGGGCAAATTTACACTAAGGCTGATACCATTACCCCAGATACAAACCGGTACCTGTTCGTTTATAGATGGTCAGTTACTGGGGTGGCTTAAGGCTGTAACTAGCTCTTCCCGGCACCCCTAGTGGTGAAGGGTACCAAGGCAATGGAATCAGTGTTAGTGTAAATTTGCCAAAAAAAAGATGGAAAACACTAATTCCAGCCCTTAGTAATTAGCACCGTCAACTAAACAGAACCACTAAGGGGGAGGGGGACATGCTTGTTGTCTTAGGGGGATTGGCTCATGCTTGTTGCCTAAGGGGGGAGTGGGACATGCTTGTTGTTTAGGGGGGATGTAGACATGTCCATTGCCAAAGGGGGAATGCTCATTGCCAAGGGGGAGGTATATCTGTTATATATGGGGACACAGTTCTATTACTCTTACCTGGTAGATATGGGGACAAAGTACTACTACTATAATCTTGTATGTATGGGGACACAGTACAACTACTCTTATGCTATATACATGTACATGCTTGTAACATCTATATATGCTTGTAGCATCTATTCCTTTTGGAGGGGGACATGCTTGTGGTCTTAGGGGGAGGGGCTCATGCTTGTTGCCTAAGGGGGGAGTAGGACATGCTATTTGTTTAGGGGGATGGGGACATGCCCATTTCCAAAGGGGGAATGTTGATTGCCAAGGGGGAGGAGGACACACTACTACTACTCCTATCTTGACCTCTACCACTAATCCGCTACCAGTATGTTGTCAAGCAGCATAACCTTCCAGATCATGTTTAATTTAAGACCCTGGACGGTTGTATCATCCAGAAAATCAACTTTGAAGGTAGATGTAAACTGGATGTACAAAGTTACAGAGGTGGAGAAACTGTCTGTCCTGCCCCTCACAATACTTCTTTTTCTGTGTGTGGTAGCCTTATGTACAAGATCATCGCCAGCTATCTCTACTGAAGGTTAAATTGTGATGTCAACTACAGCAGAGTGGGTAAAATGAGCCAGAGAGATTGACTTCTGTACTGTACTTTCCGCCTCCATAATTTTATTTGGATTTTCTGGATGATACTGGGCCATGAAATAAAAATAATCAAAAAATTCTTAAGCAGCTTGACAACATAATCTTAATGGTTTATTAGTTCAACTTCTGCTGTCGGGTACCCTTTAAGCAATTCTTAAGAGAAAGTACTTGTTCAGGGGTAAATAAAGATTGCCATGGTCCCAGGGCTGTATGAATATTTTAGCCCCTACAAGAATCCACTTCCTACATATGGTTCTAGAATCCAGCTTCTTGGGAAGATGGAGGATGCGTTCCTTCAGCATGATTTCAATCTGCAAATTCAGGACCTTTGGAAAACCTTCATGTATATTGAGAGCAGGGACATATGTATAAGGATTTGATGGGTAAACGTTTTTCTCAGTATAAAATTTGGTGGGAGGCTTGGGTGGCTATGGGCCCCCTAGAAGGCTTGGGTCCTGGGTTACCACCCAATCCTCCTATATTCTAATCCTGCATTGCATGATATCAAAATCCAAATAAATCGGTTTAAAATTTTACTCATGTTAGAGTCTAAAAGTGGTATACCTATAGCACAATTAAACCTATTCATAAAACTAATATTACAAATGGAACATTCTAATAATACTCAATTGCTCTATTTATTTTTAATGAGATTACATTTGATTTTCCCTCACTACTGCAGCCAGAGTAATCCAATTTCAGAACATTTGACATTGACATAAAGTTGTTAGTAATTTGCCTAAATACCGTGAATAATTCATAATTACCCCATGACACTAAGTTAGCAAATTGTACAAAAATGTTATTGTGATTCTGAAAGTCAGAAAAAACTTTTTAATTTTAAATTATATATGAGCTCTAAATGTGGAAATGCGCTCTACACATTGACAAACCAAACTGCAATTGTTCTCTGTAATAAATGTGCACAGAAATTTAGCTTTAGAAAATGCAAAGAAAAGATATAACCTTTTTGCATTTTTAGAATCCCATCAATTAATGATTCTAATATTTTTTAGAGATTTTCAAAACATTCGATTATAGCCTTTGTTAAATGGTATATTATAATGCAGACAGGTACCCACAAGCAAAAGGTGCTACTATGCTACTGGTACCTCCCTGGCTATCTCTGGGTCATTGTACCTGTAGGATGTGCATGGCAAGTGCAAATACCCTAACTGTTGAAGGGGTTAGCCACTCTTTTAAATAAATTGCCTATGTGCCTTTACTGCCTTAATTATAATCCCAGAACGTTCAACAATTGATTCAATGGGGTTTATTTACTAAGGGTCCCACGGCCGCATATCTGTCGGGTTTTCTGATGTTTTCGGGGATCGCGCAGTTGGGAAAGGGATTAAGAAGGGGATTGTGTCGCACGTGATTGGATATTGGCGTATCGGTGCTGGCTTTCATGCAATAGAAATCGGGGGGCAGGTCTTCAGACAATCCCACTGATTCGGACAAACCGCAGGATTTAACTTTCGCAAGATCAAGCACTGATTCGGACAAACCGCAGGATTTAACTTTCGCAAGAAAAAGAAGGTGAACTCCGGTGGACCTGAGTGGGGAAGCGACACATGCAGGAAATCAGGCGCACAATCTTCTTGAATCACGGCAGAGTGCATTAAGGTCGGACAATGCACTTTTGGGGATAGCGCAGGACAGGTAATTAAATGTGCCCCATTGTCCCTGATGTCATCTTTAGTGCAGTCTGTAAACTCTCTAAGGGTCTTTGCTTTCATGTCTGTGCACTGAAAAATAGATACAGTGGAGGTTGCTATTAGGCCAGACTGAAGGAGTCAGAAACAGGAAGGTGGGTTTATATGCAGCATGGTGAAAGCAGGAAATAATGGAGCTCTCAAAAAAGGAAAAGGTATAAGTACAAATACAAGCTGAGACATGTTTAATGGAAGAGATTTATTGAAAAGTGGTCAACCCCTTTAAATTTGCAATAAATAGCAGTTTTAACAAGCTGTCTTAACCACTATCATAAATCTGAAATGCAGAAAAGTTCCTTAGACAATCTTTTAACTAACAAAACCCACATCTTCATTATGCTACATAATAGGACCAGGCATCAAGCCCTCCACCTTAAATATGGAACCAATCCCAAGACATATTCTATACCTTCCATATCTTCCATTAACCCCTTCCCGACGCGCGCCGTACTAGTACGGCGCGCGCCGGGTCCCGGTGCATGGAGAGGGCTCGCGGGCCGAGCCCTCTCCATAGCCGGTAAGTCTTTGCTGCATATTGCAGCAAAGGCTTACCGGTAACACCCGCGATCGGTGCTAGCACCGATCGCGGGTGCTTTCAAGGAGATCGCCGCCGGGCATGGGCGCCGCCATCTTGCCGCAGATCACCGCTCCCCGATGACGTCTCGGGGAGCGGTGATCTATTGCCATGACAGCATCGGGTCTCACGAAGGCCCGATGCTGTCTCGTTTTAACCCATTCATTACAATGAATGTAATGAATGAGGAGTAAAATCCCCATATACTGCCATATTGCAGTGTGGCAGTATATGGTAGGATCGATCAGACAACCTAGGGTTAAAGTACCCTAGGGAGTCTGAAAAATAGTTAAAGTAAAAGTAAAAAAAAGTTTAAAAAAAAAAAATTATATTAAAAAAACCTAAAAATTCAAATCACCCCCCTTTCCCTAGAACTGATATTAATATTAATAAACAGTAAAAATCATAAACACATTAGGTACCGCCGCGTCCGAAAATGTCCAATCTATCAAAATATAATAACGGTTTTTCACTGCGTTTAACCCCGTAACGAAAAATAGCGTCCAAAGTCAAAAATGACATTTTTTTGCCATTTTGGAAAATATAAAAAAAATAATAAAAAGTGATCAAAAGGTCGTACAGTCCTAACAATGATAGCAATGAAAACGCCATCAAAAGTCGCAAACAATGACACCACCCACAGCTCTGTACATCAAAGTATGAAAAAGTTATTAGCGCCAGAAAATCAAAAAAAAAAATTTTGTACAGGAGGTTTTAATTTTTTTAAATGTATGAAAACATTATAAAACCTGTACAAATGTGATATCCCTGTGATCGTAGCAACCCAAAGAATAAAATAGACCTGTCATTTGGGGCACACAGTGAAAGCTGTAAAATCCAAGCCCACAAGAAAACATCGCAAATGTGTTTTTTCACCATTTTCACTGCATTTGGAATTTTTTTCCCGCTTCCCAGTACGCGCCATGGAATATTAAATACCGCCACTACGAAGTGCAATTTGTTATGCAGAAAATAAGCCATAACAGAGCTCTTTATGTGGAAAAATAAAAAAGTTATAGATTTTTGAAGGTGGGGAGTGAAAAATGGAAGTGAAAAAACTAAAAAAGGCCAAGTCGTTAAGGGGTTAAACATCCATTGTAATATTATTAAATAAATTTCTGTGCAATTTTTATCTGAGAACTGAGTGGCTCCTTTCTTTGTGGTATGGCATCTTTTAACTAATGCTGAAATCCTGCCTACTTATAAATCCCCCCACCAAGTGTTACAAATATGTAACAAAGAAGAAAAGAAGAAATGTGCAGGTACGGCATTAAAATGAAGAAAATGGGTGTGCCACTTACATACAAAGAAAAGACACAACATAAATACAGAGTGCACATCCAAAATAAATAAATCAAATACAGAATGAAGAAATAACAATGCTTTACTAACTTTATCAAAATACCAAAAAATGCAGAGTGCAAAAGGATAGACCCAGAAAGGGAAAAATAAAGAGTTAAACACACATATAATAATGGTATAACATCATGCTCCGATATGGCCTGGAACAGAGATGAGGCTACGAAAATGAACTCCCCTGAGTCTGTATATACAGATGAAAGTATAAAAAGGGGGAATTAAAAGGAGAGAAGGAAAGTCTCCTATTGCCAGTATACTGTATGTAGTGTACAGTCAATGCCAGAAGTAAAACACAATATGGGCAATTCATTAGGTTAGAGTTTTAACTGCCAGTCTTAAAATAACCCCCCCCCCCTCTCCCTCTAGATACAATCTTAACCACGTGGGAACATCTGAAAAGCCAAAACAAACCATCTATCTGCAGTAATAATATTAAGAAGTTAAATCATAAATAGAAATGTGTAAATTAACCGCGTAGCCATTGTGTAGCTTGAGGCTCAGCCCCATTTTTTGTATTCTGAAATGCGTCGCTTTATATGGCTATAACTTTTGAACACTGTTACTTATCAAAGGGATTCTGAGACTCTTTTTTCCTCACATGTTGTACTTCATTTTAGTGAAAAATTTTGGCTGATAAGTTTGGCGTTTTTTATTAAAAAAAAAAAAGAAAAATTATGAATTCTGCTTTACATTTTTTATAATTTTTGTAATGTCTGGACTATTTATTTCCATGTCACAGGGCTTACAAATCAATTGTTTTTCTGTATTCTTAGAATTGACGATTTTTTTGAAAATGACTGTTTTTAATGAAATTTTTACTATAGAACATTAAAGTACCCCTATATATCAACCCATTTTCAAACTATCAGAAACAGCTTTTCAGAAGAATGTTAACCCCTTGAGATCTTAATAGGAATTAACCCCTTACCGCCGATGCCCTTTTTCCTTTTTTCCTTTTCATTTTTCACTCCCCACCTTTCAAAATCTATAACTTTTTTATTTTTCTATGTACATACCTGTGTTATGGCTTATTTTCTGCATAACAAATTACACTTCAAAATGGTGGCATGTAATATTTCATGCCGTCTACTGGGAAGCAGAAAAAAAAATTCCAAATGCAGTGAAATTGGTGGAAAACGAATTTGCACCTTATTCTTGTGGGCTTGGATTTTACGGATTTCACTGTACGCCCCAAATGACATGTCTACTTTATTCTTTGGGCCGGTACGATTATGGGGAAACCAAATTTGTATAGTTTTTATAATGTTTTCATACATTTACAAAAATTAAAACCTGTACCAAAAAATTTGGGGGGATTTTGCCATATTTTGGCGCTAAACACTTTTTTATACTTTGGTATACAGAGCTTTGGGAGGTGTTGTTTTTTGCGACTTTTGATGACGTTTTCAATGTTATCATTTATAGGACTGTATAACCTTTTGATCACTTTTTATGGAATTTATTTATTTTTTTAAATGGCAAAAAAAGTGTCATTTTCGACTTTTTCCGGTTTTGAATTTTCTGTTACGGGGTTAAACGCAGTGAAAAAACGTTAATATATTTTGATAGATTGGGGATTTTCGGATGCATCAATACCTAATGTGTTTATGATTTTTACTGTTTATTTATATTTATTTCAGTTCTAGGGAATGGGGGGTGATTTGAATTTTTTTGTTTTTTTTATTATAAAAAACTCAGGCTCCGGAGTTCACCATCTTCTTCCTGGCATATGTAAGTGCATTGTCTTGGGACACAATTTGAAACTTAAATCCCACGCTCAGTCTGAATCAGTCGGCTAGCCCCCCCAATTTCTGCCACATGAAAGCCAGCGCAGCTGCTCCACAACTTTTCAAAGCTGCACAAATCCCCAAAACAGCAAACAGTCCGATGAAAGTGTGATCTGTGACCTTTAGTAAGCCCCCGTGGCTTTAAGATCCTGTCATTGACAGGATCTTGCAAGCAAGACCCCTTTCAGCAAAGTTAAACACCTGCAATCAGAGCCCACTCCGACGACGGGTGTTACTCTGGGATGTCATCTATTAGTTACAGACTCAGCTCCAATCTTGTTAAGCTACTGCGCTCAGCGTTTGATACATTGGACTCATAGCGTTAAGGGGTTAAAACCTTTTTCATTTTAAGTTTACTTTTTATCAAAGGCATTAGGAATTTTTTATTGAAACTTGACTTGACAGAAAAAAACCTGAAGTATTTGGCAGTGTAACAGGGGGGAAAAATAATCTTTTAATTGTTTACTGTGTTTATCTAATTATATATTCCCATTCCAAGATTCTGCCTGTTGTAACAGCTGTTATTATTGTGCATTTTATTGATTTGTGTTGGCTTTTAATGAAAATATACTTCGGGTCCAAGTACGTGGAGGACCCTTTTATTTAGCAAATAAGGTGGTTAATCTTTCTGCTAACATTTTCGTAAAATAAAGAAAGGCTGGCCTTGGCATACACTTTATTAATCATAATTTCTTCTATTTTAGAAGAGAAATTATTGTATTGTATAGAAATTATAGTAAAATTATTATTGACAGGTATCACTTTCTACAGTTAGCCTTCCAGCAGCATACATCAGCAGCAAAGGAAGTAAGAAGTGGAGAGCTGTTGGGGAATGGGCAAAGGTAAGTATGTTGTTATGTACATAATGTTAAGTATGTTTTTTTTTGTTAAACTGCAAAGAGGAAAGTGGCCAAATTAAGAAGGTGATTGAAGGAAGGGTGGCACAGTAAGAGGGAGAGATGTGAGGGGACCCACACTAAGCCACAGTAAAAGGGGGTGTTGAGAGGAGGGATGAAAGGGGCCCACAATAAGAGGGAGAGATGAGAGGAGGGATGAGGGAGAACCCACAATAAGAGGGAAAGATGAGAGGGGATCCACAATAAGGGGAAGAGATGATAAGGAGGCCTGTAATAAGAGGGGACCTGATATGAAGGAGAGATGAAAGGGGGCCCACAATATTAAGAGGAAGATGAGAGGGTATACAATATAAGTAGGATATGAGAAAGGCCACACAATATTAGAAGAAGATGAAAGCAAGCCAACAATTTCAGGGGAAAGAATGGACAATATGAATGGGAAGAGGAGAGGGGGCGCATAATATAATGGGTGCTGAGGTTTCCCTCAATATGAGGGGCAGATAAGAGGGGCTAATTCAAAAAGTAGACCTATGTCTTGATAGGAATTATTCATACATTATACAAAACAAACAACCAATGGTAATCCATAAAGCTAATTTCCGGATATGAAGAATGAATTAGATTAATGCATCAGATTATCAGATTAATGCATAATCCACACAGAACAACAGCACCAAACTATAAGCATAACTAGGTGTTGGCCCTGCTTGCGGGGAAGGAAGGATTTCTTTCTTTCTAAGATAAATTGTTTTAATTATGCTAATGAGCCAGAAGTGTTTTACCTGAGACCCTCTGTGCTCTGTCATCACAAAGTGTTGCATTGTCTCGCCCTCCCTACTGCTCCCTAAGCACTAACCCATCCCACTGTGTGCTGAGAATACTTGGAAGAGGGATGGGGAAATGCTGAGGGAGCAGGGGGGAATGTGAGACAATGTAACAGTTTTTGAAGACAGAGCACAGAGGGGCTCATGTAGAGCCCTACGGGCTTGTCGCCATCATTTTAAATATTTATGTCAGAAGGACGGAGGCCATGGATACCAAATATAATAAGATTACCACAGCCACGCTGCCTGTATCTACGAGTATGTGTCCCTGGTTTATCTTGTTTGTTTTCGATGGTAGAATTTTTTTTTTTAATGCTTCAAGGGATAGATGATCAATGAATAAATCTTGGAAAATCCCTTGAGGAATGTAATACTCAATACATCTCTAGATTTGTGGTTTAATGTTCAGTTTAATTCATGCATTCCAATGACATATTATGGTTTCTCATATCTAAAAACCTTGGGTTGTTTTTTGTTTAACTTTGGCATTTGTTTTTGTTTTAACAACAATGTGAGAATTTCACAGTTTTAATTCTCACACTCTTACATGAGGTAGACAGGTGCTATAACAATAATTTTACCTCATGTGTGATTTTCTATTAACTGCCTTATAACAAATCATTTGCTAATCCTCCATTTCATATTTCTCAGCATCCCTGTGCGAGTCATCTCATAAGTTTCGGATTCTCTGAATACACATAAGTAGAATAAAATTGTCCACCTGTAAATAACTGTGTTTATTCCCTGTTACGTATGACTTCAATATTTCTTTGTACAATTTGAACTGTTAAATTTATGTTAAAATATATGCACTGTATTTGCAGAATTCAATTTTGTATTTGGTACATAATACAGACGTAGGATTCAACTAAAGCTGTTATTTATTCTTTTGTTCAATCTACAGAGATACATCTCATAATATATATTGTTAACATATACTGTACATTACCTTTTTCTTACCCTATACTTGATTGTTGCACAATGTTCATCTTTTACTTCTAAGAAACTCTTAGGTACAATGGAACCTCATTAAGAAGAAAACTCCATCACAAGTAATTTTGTTAATGAAAACTTTTCCTGACTTCTCATCAAGATCTCCCTCTCTCTCTATTGAGTAGAGCATCTCCCCAGATTGTAATAATTCTCCATCCTGCACAAGAATCAATAAACTGAGATTGCACTATGTTCACCAATTTCCTGTTTATATTGACCAATTTGTTGAGAGACTGTGATGATGACACAGAACACATTGCGGACAGACTGGACCGTGAGCCCTAAACTGAGCTCCCAAAACTGTCACCTGCCTTCTTGCCTTGGCATGTCTTAAAAGGATACAGGACAACTAGGAGCTGTTCCTTCCCTATGCCAAAGCGCAGACACAAAACAAGATTCAAAAACCAATAACACAGAAGAATATCGACTGGTCAAGGTCACAACTATATAGCACAATACAGCTTCAGAGTCTGAAGGAAAAGTCACATAATGAAAGTCATTATGAGATAAACAGAAATTCAGAAATATAGCAAAAACAAAGACTATAGAGCCAGGGGAGATTATACCTAGTGATATACTAGCTGTGAGCTCACAGTTTATACTAGGAATGTAATGGGTAAAATAGCCTTTGCTAGATCCTCATGCTTACAAGTTGGATTACAGTCTATTTTTTAGATATTTCAGTCACTAGTTGTACTATTCTAGGTTTTTCATTTGGTGAGGTAACTTGGGGGTGAACAATACCCAACTGGTTGTACTGATTCACACTAGAAATGTAAAAGAAAAAGAGAAAGTTAACTAATCCTATTCTGTAGACAGAGGAAGACACTGGTACAGATGTTAAAGAGTCTTTTTGATGCATTTTTGAGTGGCAGTCTCAAAGTGGTATCAAATCAGTGAGCCTTTCAGTGCAGAAGAGATATGGAATGGCTGCTGGCAGAGACTATAGTGTGGCCCTCCATTACACCAACTGGCTGATCCGAAACATCCCAAAACCAGGGAGGCTGTTCACTTCCATTCCCTTGCAGAGATCAAAGCAGCCTAGGTCCGACAGAGTTCACAATCTATTTGTGGTGCATTTTAAACATAGGGCTTGCAACACAATTTAAAAGTTAAATAGCATGGTCAGTCTGAATCAGTCAGACTGTCTGATGGCCCGCCCCCCAATTTGGGTCGTTTTAGCCCCGAAACAGGTGCAGTCCGACTAAAGTACAGCAAACGACCCTTAGTAAATGAGCCCCACTATGTTACATCTGCATCATCTTATCCTGTCAAGTAGTCAGTTTGTTTTGTTCTGTCTTTTTCTAGTGTGAACACTGGTGTATTGCTTTTCCTGGTAGACTTGATTCTTGGGCTATGTATCTCAAATAAGGTTTTTGTGACCTGCTATCATTCTGTATTTGGCTCACTCTGTTTATCTTTTATCTGAATTCTGGTATCTTTGATCCTATCACCTGTATCTTTGCCTTTATGTTGATGCAGAAAGGGAATGTTGACTAGTTGTCCAATTAGGCAGGGACAGCTGGGAACAGGGTTTTGTCTCAGGACCCACTGTCTCCCTCTGTGTCATCAGACCTTCCCTGACTTTGCATTACACATCACCAATGATCTTGGTCAATTCTGTAAAAAAATTGAAAAAATAAAATTAGAAATGCTGGAATGCTTAGAAATTTCCTTTATAAAAGGTATCCAAAAGTTGTATAGAAAGGTAAATTAATAAATAACGACCAACTGTTTGCTGGCTTCATAAATGGGAAAAAAACAAATATATGTACATATAGTATAGTGTATAACATGCACAGTTTTGGTGTAGCAATTACCTTACTTTTCCATAGAATAGGAATAAAGTATGTTTTATAAGTTATCGTCACAAAATGTATAATGTAGAAAAGCAGTGTTAAAATTTGTGGTAGTTTTTACCCTTCCAAGAAAAAGATGACAAAATTAGTCAATAAGTTACAGGCATCCTTTACAATGGGGGTCATTTACTAAGGGCCCGATTCGCGTTTTCCCGACGTGTTACCCGAATATTTCCGATTTGCGCCGATTGTACCTGAATTGCCCCGGGATTTTGGCGCACGGGATCGGATTGTGGCGCATCGGCGCCGGCTTGCGCGCGGCGGAAATCGGGGGGCGTGGCCGAACGAAAAACCGACGTATTCGGAAAAACCGCCGCATTTATAAACCGAAAAAGTGTCGTTTGGGAAGCGCTTACCTTCACCTGGTCCGAGGTGGTGCATTCTGGCGCGTTGAGATGATTTTCAGCGCAGCAGCGCCACCTGGTGGACGGCGGAGGAACTACCTTCATAGATCCCGGCCGGACCCGAATCCTGTGCAGAGAACGCGCCGCTGGATCGCGAATGGGCCGGGTAAGTAAATCTGCCCCAATGTGTACGTGAATGTTCTAGGGGCAGATTTGTCATTAGGCAGACATCTTGCTCCAATGTGTTGGAGAGTCTTAAGATCTTTTTAGATGTCTTGTGCACAGCAGATTTATTATAATTGCCTGGACTGCTGAACCTTTTAAGAAAGCGCCATACATGTCACCAGATAAAAATACCCCTCCTATCAAGAAAAGGCAATTTTTTTGTAAAAGTGTCAAACATTCTTTAGCACTAAGAGAATGAGAAAAACATGTTCCCCAAAAAAATCTCTAAATTAAATCCCCCCCCCCCCCCAATGTTCTCCAACAGTTGCTCCAATGCTCTTTACCTAATTTCAGGTAAAAAAAATTTTAATAAATCTGGATCTAGTTTTACTGTCATAAATTCCAATAACTAAAGCTGTCACTAGCCTGATATTACAACAGCTGAAGACTGGAAATAATTTAATTTACTGCAATTAGAAAAGTCTTTGTAGCGCTTTTTTTCTGTGGATTTTGTCACTTAGATGTTGAGAGATTAGAGTTACAAAAATGTTTAATGATTGTCATCCCAAATGCCACAGGTTTTATTACCGGAAACAGCAGTGTCTCTATAATGCAATAAAACTCGCATTCAAAGGACATGGTGCCAGAAATACCGAGCTGTGAGGGAATCTCATTTCATGAGTTCCATTTGTCTCCATGGTAATCTGATGCTTCATTGGGATGGACTGCTGCACTTTTAATCCTCACTCTGCAGATGGTTATATTAAAATACCATCTGTGTAAGTGCAAATTGAAAATACTTGTCTATAAAAAAGAACTCTTTTGAGCTTTGAGTATTACTTTTTTATGATGTGCCTCTACCTGAAATTTGTATAACCTTTGAATGATGAGATCTCGTTTCTTTCCTTTTTTTTAATCCCTTGCTTTGCGTTCAAATGTTACCATAGCAATGTCTTTGTACAAGATATAGTTCTCAATTAAGTAAAATATTTGTTCTAGAATTTTTCATTATTTTAACTTAAAAAAAAAAACGCGATGACAGTTGTACCAGTAACACAATAGACTGAAAGAAAAAGTCATTATCACAATAAAATAGGTGTTGCATTGTAAATTAACAAGGTGAATCATCAGTAATTTGTTTTATGCTATTATTTAGCGAAGGAATATTTTGTGCAAATTTTTTCGAAGAATGACTTAATTTTCTTGAGCAAAGTTTACATAACTAACTTTTATTAATGTCATCTCTTACAAGGTAATGATGATTTGGATACATGTGAAAAGTATAGCTCTATATATTTCAATGGGTAAGCTCCAGCTGGTTCACAACCAGAAAGCCACTGAGCAAGATGGATACATAAACCTACAAATAGGCCAAATACATAATCACAGCAAAATTGCAGATGACACAACACTAGCAAAAACAATATACAAACAGCACAAGGCACAAGGCAAAATTCTCAATCTTTATTTAATTCCTAAAATGACACATAATAAAAATAGTATTAGTAGCAATGCCCCAGTACAATTTCAATCACTGCACGGCAGTGGCTCACAGGCACATGTATATGTAGAGGTATGCAGTTGGAAATGTTTTCTGTGGGCTAGGATTGGAATGGCTGGCTTGGATGTGCCCTGAAACATGTGTCACTGTTTCACCATGTACTATAGTAGGTCTCACCCATCCCTTGTCATTTGCAAGCAGAATTAAATGAAAGAAAAGAGTTTGTAACAAAACAACTTTCAGTTTATTGTAGAGAACAGAAGCAAGGTACAGGTTAACAGGCTGGCAACAAAATCCTCAAGAAGAATGGCAGATCTGTCAACGGTTGTGGTAGTAATTTCTTCAGCCCAGGACCATGGATCTCTGTGTGGCTGGAATCTGTATCCTTTTTGTAGAGGAGCTGGATGTGCTCTGCTTAATGGGCAGATGGATTTGGTGAAATCTCTATGGTATCAGGGATAATACTCTGCTCTGGATACTGCTAGAGCAAGACCTTGGTGCAGTCTCCTTGGAGAGGAAAACTGCTTCCTGGCAGGCTCTTGGGAGAGACTTGTTCCCTGGCAGGTGGTATGTGCCATGGCTGAAATGTATAACCTTAGCCTGTAGATGCATTCTGGAAAATCCTTCCAATGACAATCATGCATTCTGCGTAAGTTTTTCAGATATAGATATATCAGGAAAAATACCACTTGATGATAGATTTGGATCACAAATGTGGAAACAGTAACTAATAACATGGCATACCATGGAATGCAATTGTGCATGCATTAAAAAAGTAATGGTGACCAGTAATGCTAGAAGGGCCCACAGTCTTGCATGAGATGTAACCACATTATACTACATAGAGATATACAACATCTCAACCATCTTCTTAAAATAACATGAAAAAAAAATCCCCACTTTATTTTATGTACTATAGATTGATTGGTGACTGAGATAATATTTAGTCAGCTAGTGTAATTTCTCCTTAGGTCACACTATAGGGACTCAGTTTAAGTCCATGAAGCAGAACAAAAACAACACAATCCAGGCATGCAGGCCCAAGTACCTAGCATATCACTGATTCCAGACAAAATCAAGGGCAGTGCGTTAGATAGAAAAATATACAGCTGGTAGTGATTGTCAACATGGTGCCAGGGGTCTTGGATGGGGAATTGTATAAATATAGTACTGTATGTTTCTCTTAAAGAGGACATGTCACCCTTAAACACGGCACTAGGAGCTGCTTGCTAAAGTAAGCATCTCCTAGAGCTAAAACAGACGCATCAGTGTTACATTAGGGACGGTGACTGCAGCAGGGAATGGCGCATGATGAGGGGTGTCAGTGAAGACAGATCACAAAAATGAGGGGTCCGATGGGGTCCCACGTACCTCTGTCGGACCCCTTGTTGCTCCATCAGAGTAATGGAGCAGACGGCCATGTTATCCATCGCCTCCTTCCTTCTAAATTCAACTTTTTAAATTATGCTTTTGATCCAGAAGTACTATGAGGGATGTTAACAGAGACCCTTCATGCTGTAGCTACACAAGCTGTTACAGTCTGCAAGGAGCACTTCCCTTTTCCCACTGTGTGCTGAAACTTTTTTTGTTGTCGTTAGATTACAGCAGAGAGGGTCTCTGGAAACACCCCCATAGCTCTTTGAGATCATAAGCATCATTTTAAAAGTTGATTTTAGTAGACAGGAGGCCATGGAAAACAAGTCTAAGAAGATTACAACAGTCACAGTACCTGGCTCTATGAGTAAGTTTTCATTTTTTTATCTTGCTGGTAGATTTTCTACAACTTTAGTCTTGACTTGAAATATATAAATACTTGGAAAACACATAAATAATGAGATTTTTTATTTGTGCTTCTTTGCATTCTGATATATTCATCTTTAAAAAGATGAGTTCCATTTATTTATCCAATTTTCCGCATTTTATTTACAAAAACAACGTATTACGGTTTATGTGTTTGGAGCACAGCTGTGAAGAAGCAGCTATTTCTGATGTAAGAAAAGCCAAATGTTGTTGTGTCACTGGTATTCAAATGTTGTATAATGACTGTCTCACCAGAACATAATGGAACCCACAAAAGTCAAAACAAAGTGAAATAATACGGCAATTAGGTTGTAAATGTCTAGTTTATGCTATCATTTGGGGTAACTTTCTGTCTTAAACATATAGTTTAGAACAGATTTCTTGAAGTACTTAAACTAAAGCAAATTTGTATGAAGCCTGAATTCCTACCCATTGTCTTTTAATTCATGCAGAAAAACACTGTCCAACTTTAGTGACTTTAGATGAGCTATAAGCAGAGGATAGAGGCAGCAAAAGATCCACTGCTTCTATAAGTTCCAGTGATCAATTGATGAAACATGTGATCTCCAGGATACCATTAGTGAGGTTCTTCTGCTGACCCAGACCAGGCACACCCCAAAAAGTGATATTTGTCACTGTTACTGAGCAATTTTGCCCTTTTACTGGGACTTCCCAGTAAAGTATAAAAAAGGGAAAAAAAAGAAAAAGAAAGATCTAGTATGACCTTTGAAGGACACAAAATAAAAATAAAAAATAGAAGTAAAAAATAAATAATTAGAAAAATAAATAAAATTATATATGTGTCCTTCCAAACACTTACGCCACCCTGTTACCCTTTAACAGACTTGATATATCACAATTCATGGCATAAAGTAATTTTAAATTAAAACTGCCTTACAAGATGGCTAAGAGGCAATGTTCTCCTTATCCAACACTGGAAAATGTATTTGCATACTTCTCAGAATCCCATAGTGGAGCTTACATGGCAATAAAGCTCCACAAGCCTAGATGGAGGCCTTAATTGGCAAAGTCTCCATAAGGAGAACTCTTACTTCCCGACCCTAAATAAAAGCCTCTCACTCAGACAAACCAGTTCCCTACACTGTACTGAAGAAATGCAAACACATCAAAACAGTGCTG
This sequence comes from Engystomops pustulosus, assembly GCF_040894005.1. Taxonomy (NCBI): domain Eukaryota; kingdom Metazoa; phylum Chordata; class Amphibia; order Anura; family Leptodactylidae; genus Engystomops; species Engystomops pustulosus. The sequence continues at coordinate 157,855,126 of NC_092415.1, read as the reverse complement.
TCTACAGTAAGCAATGTGTTTGTATTGGAATAGATATAATGCTTTGTCTTTTATCTCACATCATGTAATAAGGCTTCCTGAAAGTCATCCTTGATGGTAGGAGGGCTGCCTTATAAAGTTGATAGGAGGCAGTGTTTTCCTTATCTGATCGTGGAAAATTTATTTACATATTTCACAGAATCCCTTGGTATAGAATTAATAGTTGCAAGTCTCCCGATGTCTGGAAGGTGGCCTTAACCCCTTATAGATGCGTGACATAGTAGTATGTCACGCGTCTGCTGCAGGTGAATGGAGAGGATCCTTTAAAAATTCAGATCACCTCCCTTTCTCTGATATAAATGTAAATAAACAGTAATTATCATAAACATGTTGGGTATCACCATATCCCAAAATGTCTCATCTATCAAAATATAATAACGGTTATTCCCTGAGTTTAACCCCATAACAGAAAATAGCGCCCAAAGTTGAAATTGCCACTTTTTTTGCCATTTTGAAAAATAAAAAATTCAATATAAAGTGATCAAAAGGCTGTACAGTCCTAAAAATAGTAGAATTGAAAACATCAAAAGTGAAAAGTAAAAAAATTATACCCCAGACAGCTCCATACACTAAAGTATGAAAAAGTTATTAGCGCCAGAACATGGCAAAATGACATGGTTTTTTTTTTAGAGGAGGTTTTAATTGCTGTAAATGTATGAAAACATTATAAAACCTATACAAATTGGGTTTAGGTGATCCTACTGACCAGAGGAAAAAATAAGACTGTAAAATCCAATCCCACAAGAAAATGGTGCAAATGCATTTTTTCACCAATTTCAGTACATTTGAAATGTTTTCCCACTTCCCAGTACATGGTATAGAATATTAAATACCGTCACTATGAAGTGCAATTTGTTACGCAGAAAACAAGCCCTCATACAGCTCCTCACATGGAAAAATAAAAATAAACATGGATTTTTGAAGGTGGGGAGTGAAAAATGAAAGTGCATTTCACTTTCACTGGTAGTTAAGGGGTTAATTGGCAAAGTACTCCACTAAGAAATATTTGCCAAGGAATAAGGGTTACAATATTAACAAGCAAGCATGTTGGACCCAAACTTAAATTAACAATTGTTGCTGGGAGAGTGTTACACCATATATGTTATCATATCATATTTTTTCAGTTTAATAAAGATGCTAAATAAAAAAATAGGTGGTTTGTGACAACTAACTACCATCCATGTACCCATATCTCTATACCTCTCTACATTGGCCCAGATTTCAAAAACTGACTGCGCAAACTGCTTGCATATCTATGTATGAAGTGTTGCCCCAGTTTTGTGTTGCAGTTGCACTGTATCCCCCACGACACAAAACTCTGCACCAATGGGGGGATCTGGTGCTGATTCACACTGGGTGCCACATTTATGTCAAAAGTCTGACTTAATCTTCCAGTTTCCAGTTCCTCTTCCCTTGGTTTTGCTCCACCCCTTCCTTGATTGAACTTCCTATTTAAATCCAGCCCTGCTAATACTCCCTTGCAAGATAATTGTGCTCCCAGCCTGTAATCTAGCTTGTCTGCGACTCTCCTGCGATTGACTTCTGTATAATGACCACTGGCGTCCTCCTAGCTATGATACCTACCTGTCTCCCCAAAACTGATCTTCTGTGCAACCGCCACTGGCCACAGTTCCTGTCTGCAATTACTCAAGTAAGTTGCAACACTTAGACTCTAAAACCAGACCCAGATTGTTACACTCTACCATTTTTGCTACGGCTAGGGTAACTAGCTGTTTTTCTTGCAATGGTCCTGAATGGTCCTGAGCTACATGCAATTTTTCTATATAATTTTTTATACAACTTAGTAATTGAATTATGTATATATGGTAGCTGATCTGCACCATACAAGAAAGCATATGATTTTAGAGTTACAGTGGTTTTCTCCACTTATGCCATTTAGAATTAACATCAAAAAGTTCATCAAAAGTACGTCATGCGGGGGGTTTTTTTCAAACTTTGTGTAGGCTATCATATGTCTTGCACTGAGGAGAGGTTTCTGTCAGCACACTCATCCAAAAATCCCCGACTGGTGGAAGGCTGCAGTGATGGTTGACTTTGTGGAACTTACTCCTATCTCCCTACTGCATTTCTGCAGCTCTTTGCCTCTCTTGCCAAGGCTTCACTCCCATGATTGCTTAGTTTGCCTGGAATGCCAGGTCAAAGAAGGAGCTTTGAGTGTCCCAAACTTCTCCTTTTAAGGATTAGAAAGGCCACTGTGCTCTTAGGAACCTGGAGTGCTACATAAATTCTTTTGTAACCTTGGCCAGATCTGAGCCTTGCCACAATTTTGTCTATAAGCTCCTTAGGCAGTTCCTTACACTTCATGATCTCACGTTCTTTGACATGCACTGCGAGCTTTCTTATCAATTCCAATCTTTTTAATTAAACACATCTTGACTACAATGAAGGAGGAGAACCATCTCAAGGATGATCAGAAGAAAATGGACAGCATGTGAGTTAAATACTAATGTAACAGCAAAGCAAACACTTATTACCATGTGATATTTCAGTGTTTCTTGTTTAATAAGTTAGCAAAAGTATCTGTCTAGATTTGGTGCAGAGTGTACATTAATGCGCAAAAAAAGAACTTTTTTATTTTACCAATTGGCAGAAATGAAACAAAGATTGACAACTTTAAAGGGGTTTGAATATGGTACCTACTATATATGTACTGTATATATGTGTATACATTTATTTAAATACAATGCAGCTGGGAACCAGTTTTATGGTATATCGTTTACACTGAGAGCTAAACCTCTAGCTCTACACCAACATATGAGAGTATGGCAATTAACACACTTGGGTTATTTATCAGGTCATTTATGTCAGAAAACTGGAGAAGAAGCTCTCAACCGCAAATACTAGTGAACCACCAACAATTGGAATTTTTCCCTCTTTACGCCAGCTCCTTGCCAAGGGGACATAAAGAGGCATAAAGGGGGGAGGCTGACGAGTGACAATGCCCCAAACCTGCACAAAAGCTGCAGAAAGCGAAGGTAGGACCTGACGTAGAAATAAACGCTGCACGGTCAGTGTCTCAACGGTACTGGAGGGGCCACAACATTATCATATCATAAATTACTGCAACTGACTCATTACCCAAACAAAACTCATTTAATAATAAACAGTATAAAATTTTGATATTCTTTTATTTGTGACACTTTGAATTATTTCTATATGATCATCAGTTCCCCTCTCAAACCATAAATCAAGAAAACTATTTGCTATTATACAGGGTCAAAAAGATAGGCCTGAAATTCTGAGAAGATTACTTTTTCTCATCCCTTTAGACCAGACGAGTCAAGAGCAAGTAGGAGGTAAAATAGGAAATGACAGGCGTGATCTCTGCAGGAGAATATCATTAACTCCCAAGTAAGAGATATATATCAAACACCAGCTCCCTTAAAATGGCCTGACATCTCCGATTTTAAATGTCCCATAGTTTTATTCATGAGGTTACACATTCTATATCCACAATGTGTAAACTAAGGAATAATATACAAAACCGTTATGCTGTTAGGTTAGAATATAACTGTAGAGAGCAATAATAATGATAATCATGGGGAGAGTGAGATTGTGCTTCTGACTTAGGCAAGCATCGATAACAGAATCAGTGTTCTTGATCAAGCCCTGGACTATAATGGAGATAAATCACTACCCCTAAAGACAGCATTGCATTGCCAATCTTGGGAATGTTAAACATAGGATTGGAAAAATTGCATTTTAAAACGTGTATAGTGCTTTGCAGCAACCCCTTGCCCACATAATCATATATTATTACAGACAGTTCCGTTTTAAGAACAACTGATTTACAGATGACCCCTAGTTACAGACACAACTCTGTACCCACAGCGACCTCTGGGGAAGATCTCTGGTTATTGGTAATTTACTGAACTTTATTCCATCTGCAATGATAAACTGTAAGGTAAACTGTCTGCAATGAAGCTTTATTGTTCTTTCTTGTCCCTTGTCAACACCAAATTTTTAAAATCCTATTGTCACAAGGACCAAGAATAATTTGTCTGGATTTCCACTTCCAAATATACATTCTGATCTACATAAAAATTCTACTAAGAACAAACCTAAAAAACCTATCCTAGGCCTAACTGGATTAAGTGCTAGAAATTGCTTTTAGGAAGATGTTTAACCCTTTGTGTGCTGCATATCAAAACAGAATGGTGTAATTTTTTTGGTAATACATGTGGACGTTAATTGTTTTATCGGCGCACAGCAAGGAACAGAAGGGAAGGAGAGCCGTGCAGCTTCTAGTTTTATACTATAAAACTTAGTAGATTTTAGTTTCCTCATCGGTGTCCTTTTGTGGGCTATTATATTGTTGTTTTTCTGTTTTTCTACTTTTGGGTGGCCAGGGGGTGGAGGAGTAGAAAAGCATCAATTCTGTAATGGATTTTTCCCTTTTTTCTTTTTGGTGTTCACCATTTAGCATGACTACAGGGATACCATACATTTTACTAAATTTGCTAAATAAAACCTAATGTGCATTTTTGCAACGCCATCTTCCAAGTGGCATAACATTGTAATTTTTTTTTTAGGCGACAGAGCTGGTTGATACCTTATTTTTGCAGGAAATGTTGTAATCTGCACCTGTAAGATTCTGGAGTAGGTATGTTTTTTTAATCACTTTTTATTACATTTATTATGGTATGAAACCAGTAAAAACATAATTTTTGGTGAGCTTTTACTGTGTCATAGTGCAGGTTTAATTATAGTTTTTTTTTATTCTACAGGTGGTTACGGAGGTGATGATGCTATATATGTGGGGTTTGTGTTATGATTTTTACTTTTTTCACATTTTTAGTCTTTTTATGGCCATTTTTTATTTATTTTATTTTGTTTATTTTTTTTTAATTAGTTCCACCATAGAACACGAACAACCAATAATCTGATTGTTAATACTGAACTATAGCAGCTGTGAGAAGGTACAAGGGGCCATTATTGATGTCAGATATGTGTCACCGAGGGGCAGGTTAATGTTTGGTCATTGTCTGCTTATGCTGGTGGATGGATGCACAACCTACAAAGGACTATGAGTCGAGCCTGTTTATATGAACTGTGTTTTCTGTTATATTCTGAAGCAAGCTATTTTGTTCTGTTCAACTGTTTTTGGAAAGAAATAAAACAGTTACCTGGACGGTTACTGAAGTTGCCATTTGAGTTGATCCCTTACACCGGGTATTAGCTGTGTCAACCTGTCCACATGCATAGGCTGACACTGTGACTTTAAGATCCTGTCACAGACGCCATCTTACAGGTACTGCCTATGGACAACCCTGGGGTGTTGATAGGACCTCGGGGCTGCCATGGAAATGATCAGTGCCCCCCGCAGGTAATTTAAATGCTGTGGTTATACTGACAATGGCATATAACAGGTTAAATACAGTTAGTTACAGCTGATACCCTGTGTATGCTTATGACAGCCCAGCTCCAATTTAGAGCTGAACAGGCATCTAGTTGTTAAACAGCCTTTCAATGGCCACCATATTAATGGCCATTACAGTGTGTGACAGATTCAGGAATTGTGGTGCATATTCTTCATGATTATGGTGCCCCTTCCCCTACTCTGGAAGTGTGCACCAATTTTTTTATTGTTCAGGCTGCAGAATTGTGAAGCACGTCATATAGAATTGTGGTGCAAGGTCCGACAAAACACTAACAGGCCCCTTTTGGTGCACTTTTTTTCTGTCTTGTCGGACACTGTGCAGCCGCGACACAAAACTGGCGCAGAAACTTCAGATGACTGTTAATCCACATGCCTCACCCCCTTCTTAATGATGAGAAATATTCAGCAAAAACGCTTAATGCTATTCCATAAACATCATTAGGGGTCCGTGGACACAAGCAGAGAAACACCAATGGGTCTTTCCAACTGCATCTCCGATATTCCTAAAGTGACTGTATGAAATAAGAAAACTACATGGTGCAATTAAACCAAGATTGTTTTTATCTTAAGTGTTTTATTCTACTCACAAGTATAAAAGCACTTTTAATGTAAAACAAAGCCACACAACATATCAGCCCGGCATAGGGTGTCTTTATTATGTCTTTCTATTATCCTATTTCCAAGTTATTCATCTAGTTATCTGTAAACAAATGAGGCAAGGGTGCCAAGGGTGTGTCCTCAGACTTCAGATTACCGTTATTCCTTCCAAATCACTCCCCCCCCCCTCTTCAGCGGTCACCTCCATGCAAGAGATCAAAAGACAAATCTTGTGCTTATCTGAGGGTCCAGACAAGAATATTATTGCTCTAGCTTCTAAGGAGACAACCTTAGTGCTCCAACTGCCTCATTAGCATATAGATTGAAATGATAATTTGAAATGATCATTGTTATGTGACCAACATGTTTTGTATCCAATTCAGAGTAAAGTCCTGTTCCATATGTTTCTACCAGGACAAGTAAACACATGTGCCACCCTCTGCAATCATTGTTAAGGGATACCAACAAGAAATACTTTTGTAATAGTGGTGTATGGTGTTGAGTGGACCAGAACTGCCGGTGTCAGGTTACGCTCCTTCCTCCCACATTTGACGCATGTGATCAGTCATTCTTTTAAATGCCAAACTTGCCAGTGGTTTTAAATGGCTGAAGCTGCACGGCGGGACTAACCTTCTGTACGTCGCCATTTTGGGAGACGTGCCACTCCCAAATGACTTCATCCCCAAAATGCATGTGGCTGCAATAGTTTAAATGCTCCTTGCACCTTTGCCAGCACCAATTGCAGGTTTGTCACTGGTTTGGGTCTGGGTTTTGTACCTAAACAGAATTTTAAAATTTCTTATTTTTTTCCGTTCTGCCCATTACTACTGGAGTACAATATTGCACATTGCACAGTAGAAGAACAATAAGTAGGCAAAACAATATATGTTGAAGAATAATATGTCTGTGTCCTCTATGGCTACAGTATATCATCGGTGCCCCTGCTGCTCTGGGCCCGGACTTACCGCTCCATGCGCCTGATCCAGATCTGTCTAGGCCGCGCACATGTCCTCGCTTCCAAGGGCATGCCAGCTCTTTAGGATTTAAAGGGCCAGTGTCCAGCTCTGCTATATAATCTGGTGGCTCCCATCATCCCCCACCGAATCTTCAGCCATTTCCTGTGAAGTGAAAGGCCTTCTGTATTTCCAGTGTTCCTGTTATCCTGTTCCAGCGGTTCTGTTTCTCCAGCGTTCCTGTCTTTCCAGCCTTCCTGTGTCTGCTGAGTCTTCCCATGTTCCTGCTCCTGTGTTCCTGTTCTGTGTGCCAGTCTGTCCCTGCGTTCCTGTTCCGTGTGCTAGCTCCTGTGTTCCTGCCATGAGTTCCAATGTGCCTTCCTGCTTTGTTCTCCTGCTGTCATCCCAGGCTGGGACTGTCTCAGCATCTCTACTACCTTTGCTACCACCGCGGGCTAGTCTCACCTGTGGAATGACCGGGTGGCACCCCGCCACAGCAAGACCATCCCGCTCAGATGCCACTTAGACTCCGATCCCAGGTGTCGGCTAGTACCATCTCCCACAGTGGTCCAGAGGGTCCACAGACAAGCAGCATCTCTCCCCTCCATGACACAGATGGGTTTCATGATGTATGGCAGATAAACTCCAGTTCTTAGCTTTCTCTGCCTTGTAAGAACAGCTGGGACATGTGTGTAGTTAGGATAACACTGTTATGATTTATCTTTACTTGACTTTTGTTGCTCCTGTGAAAAAAAAATGATAGATTCAATGCACAAATACCTGTACTTCACATGTCATTATATAGGTTGCGATAATAGGGCTGACTTACTCTACAATATAACGCTGATCAAATGTCCCAGTGTGATAGGGAAGATAAGAATAATCCACTTACATAATCACATTTCTATATTGTAATCTAATAACATTGTGCAGCTCTGAGTTCCAGTTTCCTATTGAATATTTTCTTCTGTATTTTCTGATGGTGTATTTTGACCCAGCTTCCTATACTAAGCACCAGTGTCTTTACATGATATGCTAGATAAACTTCAGTGCCGGCATTATATTTACTGTTATAGTGATGATGGTGAGGTTTGGCCAGCAGACAAAAGACCTCCTACCCCATCCTACTCCAAACATTAGGTGACAAATGGGTGACATTCCCTTCCTGTGCTAGTACAAACAAGGAGACAAAGAGAAGACACTACAAAAAGCAAAGAGCAGTCAACAAAGTATAGGTCGGAACTAAGAGGTCAAATGCAGTATAGGATTGATAGGCAAATGGCTAGTCAGAAAACAGGCAAAGGGTCAAATAATGTAAGGTACAGAAGTCAATATAAATGACAGGTAGCTCAAAATATAGACTTACAGCAAGGAAGAAGTGAATAACCACCAAACCTTTTATCAAATATCTGCATCCCAATGCAGAAGATAATAAGATCAGTTCCTTCATATCCAGATGAGTGGAGAAAGATTCTGTCCATCACCACTTACTGGGCTGTTTGCAAACCAAATCAAAATCCACAGGAGATGGACCGGTATGGTGGAAAAATAAAGGAATTGCTGGATGCTGGGCTTAAGTTTTCCTTAAGTGTCCTTCATTTTGCCTACATTTTAGTTCATTGATTTTTAAATGAATTCTGGAATGGGTAGGCCTTCAATGGAGAAGTGGATCTAGCCTTACACTCATTATGCAATTTTAAATGAAAACAAAAGAGGCTCTTTATAAAACAATAACATTTCCTTTTTATATCAGTTGATGTTAGAAAATAACATGCCCCATGCAACATGTATTTCCTACATATGCCTTATCCCTTTTCATTTTAGATCATCCCAAGCTGTTTAAACTTTAGTCTGCTCTAATGTTGTAGCTGCTGTTTAAGCTAATGATCTCTCTAATCTTTCATTTTAGGTTTGCACTCAAGAGGGATACACAGTTTGCCCTTCACAACCTAAGCTATGCATACACAAGAAGATCCTTTGTCTGTTACAATGAAAGGTCAGATTTTTGGCTGAAAAATGACAAATCACCAGATGTATGCATTTTTGTTTCTTTCCAGTTTGTGACTGAGTGGTCTTTCAGGTATGCAGACAAAGTGCATTGGACTAATCTGGAAAAAACATAGAATTCTCATATCAAAATATTGTCTTCAATTCATCTCAAATGCAAAATTTAACTTATTCATTTAATTTGAAATGCCGGTATATGTGTGATAATAAGATCATATCAGTGGGTAGGAGTGTGATTAGCAATTGGTTAATGTCTATAAAAGTTTTAAAATGGTCAGATTTTTTGCAAATTGTCATATTCCCTGTGTGCAGTGCTAGCTTGATAGGTAAGCACGGGGTAACATCTAGACTGGCTACTTTTATAAAGTTTAGCTTGTGCTAATCTTCCTTTCCATAGATGTTTTCTTCTGACTCATTCCCTGCTCTTGCTCACTGGATTTTCTTTCGATTTTCTTGTTGCCTGACCTGACTATTATTTGTTATATTGAATCTGTACCTCATTTCTTTCCTGTTGTGACTCTAGACTGTATGACATTGTTGTTTCAGCTTTGTACTTTAAATCTTTACCTGTTTTCTCTATCTACTGTTGAAAACACGTTTTCCTTTTTCCCCTGGCCCGATCACTCCAAACCTGTTAGCAGGTTCAATGTAGAGATTTTGCCGTGATCAAGGTGTTTAATCTACTGTGGAGAGAACCCTAATTTGCCAGGACAACACCCGGTAAGATCACAATCGCTTATTTAGACAGATTGCACCAAGTCTTGTTGTGGATGTACTTTTTGTTTGATTCCTAGAAGTAACTTTAAGTATATCTAAATAATGAAAACACACAACTCTCTAGTAGGTATATGTGACTTGTGCAATTCCACAACCATAGAGTCCATTGTGTCTCTTACCAACAATTATTGAAAGATTTGCTTGTCAGAATGGAAACTTAAAACAATTCTACTATAAAGAGAATAATGCCCTGCAGAAATTGAAAGTATTTTTTTCATTTTTTTTTTTCTCTCAGTCCTGGCAGTGTAAGAGGGTAGGAGGATGATAGCAGATATTTTTTATAATAAGAATGATGTCATGTGACAGAATATGATGTGAAATTTTATATGCAATATTTTTGTGTCTTTTGGTAGAACTGTGCTTGCAGTATTTATATTTATGAAACAAATTACTTCCAAAGAGAGAAATACAATAGAAAACTACTGTCATCTTTTCTTTTAAATATTTTTAAAAAGCTTTGGATACCATCAAAAGAGTTTAAGTTACACATTTAAAACCTAACAATGTCCTATACCAGTGAGCTTTGATGGTGATTATTTCTATAAATAACCCTATAAGTGTAGCCACATCTGGGGGTAACATGAAGGGGATTTCCTATGGGAAAGGCTATTATTCCTGAAAGGTTTCAGGGTGAAAAGCTCACTCACTGAAATCTCTAGTCAAACTGTGAGGATCGGGAAACCACAAGGAAATCTATCTAGCTTAATCAGAGTCTACAATGATCCTTTGACTTTCACCATTGCCACTTGCAAGACGTTTTGGCTTGGTTGCAAAGGGCAAAAGGTGACGCACTAGGCACACAAAGGAGCAAAGCAGAGTTGAGGACATATGAGAAAAGGTAAATCCAAATTAGTAGGCAAAAGCAAATCCACAAAGCACAACAAGGGTCGGAGAGCAAGGTCAGAGGAATAAAAAACAGGTCTTTCCAAGGTTTCTTGCACACGAACATATGCTTATTCAGGCCATAGCCAGGGCAGGCATAGTGAGCCGAGACATGTCCTATATTTTTCCATTCATGGTCACAGTGTGGTGAGACATACCACTCACCATAAACTGATAGGGTGTCATAGGCATCTACGGGGATCGATATCAGTCCCCATTATGTTTGTGTGCAAGTGACGTAACATAAACAATAACCAGCAGAACTCAGAAGTCAGACAACAATTAAATACCCCACCAGAAGACAGTTTTACACACGCATTCACTGAAACTCTTTCTCAACCCTAATGTATCGGCAAACTCTCCAAATAATCCCCTGGGCTGTGAGCATATGAATACTGAGAGAAAATGTATTCCTTTTACTTTATTGTATAATAAAAAATAAATACCAGCAGAATAGTAAAAGATATCAGACTGTCAAGATCCATTTACATTTCTGATGATCAAGGTGAGCTCTTGTCCAAATTAAGATGTGATAGATTATGTAAAACCCTGTTCACATGAACTTACATTTTAAAATTGTCATGAAATTTGTAATATTTGCTTAAGGACCTTGAACATCACTTCTTTTTAGTATAAAAAAACAAAACATGTTTTTTTAATTAAAATTAAGTCATAAAGTTATATTAACACTATAAAATATATTTTATATATCCTATTATATCTTATTATTCACTCCTTAGTGGGTTTTATTTTTGAGTAAAGGACCAAAAAAAATCATTTACTGCATATGGACCTAGTTTTAGATGATCAAAATCTCTCTTGGGTGCCAAAGGACTTTGTGAAAACTAACAGAAGGCCACTATAAAGGGAAATAAATATAAAAGGAGAGTTTTGCGCATTGAAAAGGCTACAGTGACCTTTACTATGAACAGCGTGTGTCAGGAGAGGCAGTAAATACGTCAATGACTGTCTACTTTATTCTTTTGTTATCATTATGTCACCCTGGCTGTTTGATATAGTAATGTACAAATAAAAAATAAGCCTTGTCTGTGTCTTTGTATCAACAGCAAATAAAATTTCACGACAGAGACATTTTAAATAGACTTTAATGTAAATGTTTTCCTATATTCTGATCTTCCACAAACTTAAATATGCAAAGTAATTGCAGGTGTAATCGAGCAGAATCTCTTTCAATGCTAGGCTTCTATTTATCATGTCTCATAATAGAAAAAAGTGGGGAAGAAGTGCAAATAAAAAAATTATAAAGAAAATCAATGTGCTACCTTCAACATCACAACTATATTCACCATTTAAAAATCTATAGAAAATAGAATCGCTTTTGCGTCCTGCTTTGTAGTGGCAGTACTACTGGTGGCTGTGGTTTTAACAGTATATTCTACTATAGAACATGAAGGATAAAGTAGTAATCGCCCCCCCCCCCCCCTAGTAGCAGAGGTCGTGGTAGTTACAGCAGCATTTAAAAAAAAAAGTAGAAAAAAGTAGAATGTAGAAGCTCAACATTGTCTATAGCTCCTTTTCAATTAATTCTTAATTTCTGATCCATATTAGTCCTTCAGGGAAGGCAATAAGACTCAAATTTTGAATAGGCTTCCATTCAGACTACAGGACTGCCAGGCGTCTTTTTTCCTCCTTTTCATGCACACATAAATCCTCTGAATGTGGCTTGACTACAGGAGATATTACATTAACATAGCGTAGCCTGTATATAGTTTTCAATCTTAATGGTCATATACTCACATTTAACATAGATAAAACTGGATTAACTTCACATTGATGTGTCTGCCAGATAACTGCCGGTTATACGGCAGCCACTCAAAGCCATTCAAAAATAGCAGGCGGGTACTACGATCTTCGATGAAGACCCAGCCTGATTGGAGAACTGTGGGTTGGTATTTTTGAATGGCGTTCGCGATAGAAGTGAGGCAATGTTGTAATTGTTAGCAATCTGAGCGGGAAAGTGATGTCATAGGGATGTGTTTTGTATTTTGAATGAATAAGGGGGGAACAGAAGAAGAGAGGGGACTGGAGGAAGCTTGTATGTTTAAGAGAGTGATTGGCGGAAAGGAAATAGTTACCATTTTTCAAGGTCTAATGATCTTTTTTCATTTTTATGAAGAATATGCTATAACAATAAGATAATATGAATATTGTGTTTTTATATGGTTTGTGTTTATGTGTGTGTTTTTTAACAAAATGAATTATGTATAAATGGGAGGAAATGAGCTGGCCAGCAGACACATTGATGGGATTTTAATCCAGATTGATCTATTGTAAATGTGAGTATATGGCCATTAAAAGGATTGAAAACTATATGGAGGCTATGCTATCTGCATGTATTATATCCTGAATTGGAGTCTTAATGACGTCCCTGAAGGGCTAATGAGCATCAAACTTTGGGAATTCATTGAAAAAGAGCTAAAGTCATTATTTTTATTTTTTAAAACATATACAAAATAAGACATCACAGAGTAATAAAGCTATCAGATAAAAAATAGAAACAAAGGTCATACACTTTGGTCGGTCCATGAAATACGGCCTATGTGCTGTCTATTTTTCACAGACTGACCACAGTGGTGTTCTACCAACCTAAAAGTGTTGAATAACAGAGTATGGGCTAGAGTGGATTCACGCATAGCTTTTATGATCAAGTTATATTGTAATATAATTTTTTTTGTACATGTTTTAACACATACAACTTTTTGGTTATTCTCTTGTGAATAATTTTTAAAAAACCATGAGAATTAATTTTATTAGAATTAAATTACGGTATGTAGTCATTGGCATACAACCTAAATACAGGGTACAAGTGTGCTAGACATTGTTAAAAAAAACACATGTAGTTCTTGAATTCTTAGTTTTAAAGACTGCAACAGAAAAGCAACATGTGGTGTTATTATTTTTATTATTAATATGTGAGCTAAGCCTCAGGGACACAAATACTTTATATTGGCTATTGTGGGTACGCTGTTACTATAGTGGGCATTGTGAGAGCATAATGGTCATCCCTTAGGGAGGAAGAGCACAGTTTTACATTTGTGATACAAATGTGGAGGAGATGATGATGAAGTGAGAAACCTATTTTCTGTGTTGAAGGATCTGCAACACAGATTTCATAAAAGAAAATGAAAGAGAACTCCTCCAATAAGAAACATCATCTTAGACATCTGAGACATCATCAGTTCTCAATTCTGTAGTAATTCTAAGCTGTGACTTAATTTATTTCTAGAATGAGCGAGTATACTCGTCCGAGCTTGATGCTCGTTTGAGTATTAAGGTACTCGAAACGGCTTGTTGCTCGGACGAGTATTTCCCCTGCTCGAGATCAAGCATTTAATTAAAAAAACACAGTGAAGAACAATGAAGAATAGAATAAAAACAGTGAACACAGTGAACGCAGGATAATTTAAGTGAAAAACACAGTGAAAAACACAGTGAAGAATAGATTACAGATGTTCGGCACATCTGCTTACTTGTCGGAAGATGACGCGCGAAAACGGTGCGAACAAAATAGTATTTGAAGAACAATATATATGTGTGAAGAAAACATTGAAGAACACGGTGAGCAGGACAGAGACATCGGGAAACAGGACAGAGACATCGGGGAACAGGACAGAGACACCGGGGAGCAGGACAGAGACATCGGGGAGCAGGACAGAGACACCGGGGAGCAGGACAGAGACATCGGGGAACAGGACAGAGACACCGGGGAGCAGGACAGAGACATCGGGGAGCAGGACAGAGACATCGGGGAGCAGGACTGAGACATCGGGGAGCAGCACAGAGACTTCGAGGAGCAGCGCAGAGACATCGGGGAGCAGCGCATAGGCAACAGGGAGCAGCGCAGAGGCATCGGGGAGCAGCGCAGAGGCATCGGGGAGCAGCGCAGAGGCATCGGGGAGCAGCGCAGAGGCAATGGGGAGCAGAGCAGAGGCAATGGGGAGCAGCGCAGAGGCATCGGGGAGCAGCGCAGAGGCAAGGGGGAGCAGCGCAGAGGCATCGGGGAGCAGCGCAGAGAGATCGGGGAGACTTCAGTGGAAGAAGAGGAGCAGATCCCGGGACAACGTATCTCCCGACAAGTAAGCAGATGTGCCGAACATCTGCAATCTATTCTTCAGTGTGTTTTTCACTGCGTTTTTCACTTAAATGATCCTGTGTTCACTGTGTTCACTGTTTTTATTCTATTCTTCACTTTTCTTCACATCTGCTAACTTGTCGGGAGATAATATACGCGTGGAACAGTGAAGAATAGATTGCAGATGTTTGCATACATCTGCTAACTTATCAGAAGACATTCTTTTTCAATTAAATAACACATTTTATTTCCGAACCATGGTCCCTTTGAAAAATGCTCGAGTCTCCCATTGACTTCAATGGGGCTCGTTATTGGAGACGTGCACTCGAGCATCAGGACAAGTTCGTCTCGAATAACGAGCACTCGAGCATTTTAGTGCTCACTCATCTCTATTTATTTCCCAAATGAGGGTAGATTCATGGTGACTTTTGTACTTAATTTTACACATGGAGCTACAGAGGTAGTATACCACCACGGGACCAGCAGGAGAATTTTTGTATGTATTCTGTATATAATAAAGTTTGTTATGTTTGGGAAGGGAAAATCTTTTGGACCACCCCAGTCATTCAATAGCTATCAGTAAGAAAACACTTCTTGGTTTAAAACACGTCGCACCTTTTTGATGTTATGGTACCATGTTTTTTTTTAATTATGAAATAAATAGGATTTTTTTACTTTTTTCTTTTTTTGGTAACTTTTTGCTTGGCTGCTGGAACAATCTACATACATTTTGGAACCTACTTCTCCATCCCAGATTTCAATGTATAGGCATTCAAGTTGCCCTGGAAAGTGGGTGAGCTGAAACAGTTTTAACTCTACTTCGTACAGTCCTTCCATGGTTGAAATCAATCAGTAGTGCTAAAACAAAGACTATTTGAGAATCAGACATTATTATTGTAACTAGGTATATTTATTTATTTTTCTCTGTTATACGTATTATCTGCACAATACTATTGATCAATTTGTATGAATTCTTAAAAATAATGGCTTGAATAGGATAAAAAGTAGGAACACTGATTGAAGGACATCTATCACCAGGATGAAGGGTTGTAAACCAAGCACACTGATGTGAGCTCCCTCTGGCAGGATCTGCAATGCTCTTCGCTTCTTATGCCCTGGTTTAAAAAATAAAAATAAAGCCTTTTTTCTTAAAAATAAGGGCATAAGAAGCTTAAAGAGCAGATCATGCCAGAGGGGCACACACTAGTATGTCAGTGTGCTTGGTTTACAGTCCTTCATCCTGGTGGTAGATTTCCTTTAAGAAAATGGTGTTTATGCAAAAATTCAGGTCATGAGGAGAGACCATTTAAATAATATATAATGTTTGGCTCCATACTAATGCTCTAGATATTTTGAGAATTGTTTGAGATGAAACAATATGATGCATGTATCTGAAAATGTATTTGACACGGTTTTTAGAGTGCACACCGTTACATATTTGAAAAAAAAAATCTGTAAAAAGAATATCCAACCTCTACCTGTTATACACTTGTAAGGGTGTTCAGAATCCAACATAGAGAAAATTAAGTGTAAAAGTGTACAGCATTCATTAAGAGGCAAATAAGCTTTAGGAACACCGGCTGCCAACCTTATTTCTGACGGTTTCCTAAAAATAAGTTAAAAAGGCAAAATTAGTAAATAAGAAACTAAATTATTTCCTAGTACTAATTAGCTATGTTAATTAAATATTAACCTCTGAATCCATAGACCATCATGATGCACTGTTTTCACAAAAAATCTAATGTTGATGTGTCGTAATTTAAAGAAATAATGTTCTCATTTAACATTTAATACACTTGACTCTCATGTAACACATACTTATAAAACTAAACAGGACAAAATTTAGTTTGTAAAAATATAATCATTTACTATGTGAACCTTCCTGTTGAGGTTCTATGAACAGATCATAGGGTAAGGCAGCAATAATTGCTTTAATTCCCATTGTCACAGCAACTGATCCAGCATTTCCACTGACCTCCAGCATAAGTTCTGCCTTTCTGACATTGACATTTAATGCTTCTCATTCTGTTCTTTTAGTACAGTGTAGAAAGCATTATCATTCTATAATTTTTATGAGTATTAAAGATCCCAGGGGATTAATATCACAAGGGTAGAAATGTCAGTGTGATTTTCTAGCTAATTTTCAGGTTTTAAAATAATAGTTACCCGTGTTCAATATATTTTTCCAAGACATCACTTTTCTTAAGGTTAACCTTTGATAAGGTGTGTGTAGAAGAAACATAACATTATATTGTAGCACTGTGTTCACACTAAATTCTGCTGCCTTTTTATCAAGAGCAGTAAGTGGTTTCAACATTGGTTAGTGACGATCCATAAGAAAATGGCAGGGGAGCATGGCCATTGGGATGGAAATGGCACCGCCAACCTTGCCGGCAGAATTTAAATGGTAACATACAAAGTGTATCAGTGTAGCACTGATCGTGGGATTACCAGTGGCAATGGGCGTTCAGATTCTCAGGACCTTAATAGGATTGCTTATCCCTACTTCTGGAAATTCAATAAAACTCAACAACTGAATGTTACTATTAAACAATGGGGGGATTTATAAATGCACTTGCCCAATTCTGGTGATTTTGTGCCAAAAACACTGTTTAAAATGCCTTGCACCACAGTTATCAAAGCTTTTAGACCATTTTTTGGCACTTTCCCAAATTGTCCGATTAAGGGGACGTGGCCTTCTGGGAGGTGGGCGTGTGCTCGTGTGAAAGGGGGGAGCCTTGCAGGAAATCCATCCATGCAACCAAAATTTGGGCTCACAGTTTAGACCAACTAAAAATAGGTCTGAAATAGGAACCGACAGTCTTATACTACACCAGAATTCATCATCCCAGTGATAAATTTTCTGTGCAGACTCTTAATTCTGGAGTAATACACCCTGAGACTTGAATTTGGAATTTTTGTCTAGGGTCTGAATGTTATTATGGGTCTTACTTGTGTCTGGATTTAGAGTCTTTGGGGTCTGCATGTACACTATTTAGAGGGGGTAATATGAAGGTATGTTCTGGGCTTTTATTTAATAAGGGAATATGAATAATTTATATGGGAATAGATAAAGTATATTTTCACAATAAACCTTGACAATGCTCATTTCTTAATGCTACCAAAATTTGGTCGACTATAGAAACAGGCAGGGAAAGGGTTTGGAAATCGGCCAGGGCCCATGATCTAGGCCCGAGGTCCCCAACCTTTTTTGCACCAGGGACCGGCTTTAAGCTAGACCAGTTTTCCATGGCCCGGTGGGGGTGGGGGCGGGGCTTTGGTCATATGGGGTGGGGTTATGGAGGGGTGGAGCTTATAACATAAGATATCAGGGAGTGTCCGGACCAGATCCATCATATTGGTTTGGTGTAAAAATAAAGCAATGCAAAATGCATACAGCGTATCGCCATGTAGTATGAAATGCATACAGCGTATCGCCATGTAGTATAAAATGCATACAGAATACCGCCA
The DNA here is from genome assembly GCF_040894005.1 of Engystomops pustulosus. Taxonomy (NCBI): domain Eukaryota; kingdom Metazoa; phylum Chordata; class Amphibia; order Anura; family Leptodactylidae; genus Engystomops; species Engystomops pustulosus. The sequence goes on along the minus strand of NC_092415.1, from coordinate 157,836,906 downwards.
TGTAGTATAAAATGCATACAGCGTATCGCCATGTAGTATAAAATGCATACAGAATACCGCCATGTAGTATAAAATGCATACAGCGTATCACCATGTAGTATAAAATGCATACAGAATACCGCCATGTAGTATAAAATGCATACAGCGTATCACCGTGTACTATAAAATGCATACAGCATACCGCCATGTAGTATAAAATGCATACAGCGTATCACCATGTAGTATAAAATGCATACAGAATACCGCCATGTAGCATAAAATGCATCCAGCGTGCCACCAAGTAGTATAAAATGCACACAGCATGCCACCAAGTATTATAAAATAGATACAACGTACCGCCAAGTAGTATAAAATGCATACCGAGTACTGCCATGTAGTACAAAATAGAAGCCCTATCACAAATAGCCCATATCACAAATGCTGCATATACATACAGCATATATACACATAAACAAACAGTAGATACAGCATATACACACACACACATATACATACATACACATATACACACACACACACACGTCTATACATACTTATAGATACACATATATGTATACACACATCTATACATACACATAATGCATACACACATCTATACATACACATATATGTCTACACACATCTATACATACTTATACATACACATATATGTCTACACACATCTATACATACTTATACATACACATATATGTCTACACACACATCTATACATACTTATACATACACATATACACTCACCGGCCACTTTATTAGGTACACCTGTCCAACTGCTCGTTAACACTTAATTTCTAATCAGCCAATCACATGGCGGCAACTCAGTGCATTTAGGCATGTAGACATGGTCAAGACAATCTCCTGCAGTTCAAACCGAGCATCAGTATGGGGAAGAAAGGTGATTTAAGGCCTTTGAACGTGGCATGGTTGTTGGTGCCAGAAGGGCTGGTCTGAGTATTTCAGAAACTGCTGATCTACTGGGATTTTCACGCACAACCATCTCTAGGGTTTACAGAGAATGGTCCGAAAAAGAAAAAACATCCAGTGAGCGTCAGTTCTGTGGGCGGAAATGCCTTGTTGATGCCAGAGGTCAGAGGAGAATGGGCAGACTGGTTCGAGCTGATAGAAAGGCAACAGTGACTCAAATCGCCACCCGTTACAACCAAGGTAGGCAGAAGAGCATCTCTGAACGCACAGTACGTCCAACTTTGAGGCAGATGGGCTACAGCAGCAGAAGACCACACCGGGTGCCACTCCTTTCAGCTAAGAACAGGAAACTGAGGCTACAATTTGCACAAGCTCATCGAAATTGGACAGTAGAAGATTGGAAAAACGTTGCCTGGTCTGATGAGTCTCGATTTCTGCTGCGACATTCGGATGGTAGGGTCAGAATTTGGTACAACAACATGAAAGCATGGATCCATCCTGCCTTGTATCAGCGGGTCAGGCTGGTGGTGGTGGTGTCATGGTGTGGGGAATATTTTCTTGGCACTCTTTGGGCCCCTTGGTACAACGCCACAGCCTACCTGAGTATTGTTGCTGACCATGTCCATCCCTTTATGAGCACAATGTACCCAACATCTGATGGCTACTTTCAGCAGGATAATGCGCCATGTCATAAAGCTGGAATCATCTCAGACTGGTTTCTTGAACATGACAATGAGGTCACTGGACACAAATGGCCTCCACAGTCACCAGATCTCAATCCAATAGATCTCAATCTTTGGGATGTGGTGGAACGGGAGATTCGCATCATGGATGTGCAGCCGACAAATCTGCGGCAACTGTGTGATGCCATCATGTCACTATGGACCAAAATCTCTGAGGAGCTTCCAGCACCTTGTTGTATCTATGCCACGAAGAATTGAGGCAGTTCTGAAGGCAAAAGGGGGTCCAACCCGTTACTAGCATGGTGTACCTAATAAAGTGGCCGCTGAGTGTATGTATATACACACACATCTATACATACACATATATGTATACACACACATCTATACATACTTATACATACACATATATGTATACACACACATCTATACATACCTATACATACATACATACATAGAAGTTACCTTACCGTACCCTTTTCTTCTTTTACGGTCCTGGAAGGTTCTGCCTTGTCCTCCCGCGGGGGGCTGGAGCCTGGGGGAACTGGAGCCTAGGGGGGCTGCCTGGGGGGGTGACCGGAGCCAGGGGGTGGCAGAGCGGAGGGGGGGAGGAAGCCGGATCCGGTAGCTTAGGGTAGTATGCAGGGAGTGGGGGAACCCAGAGAGGACAGGTGGGACTGCAGTCAAGGGGATGTTCCAGGAGTTCACAGGTGCTGGCCGGCAACCAGGCAGATGTGCCGCCGGCGTTCATGTGGAAGTGCTGCGCTGCAGTGTGGGAGGGTAAATGTGCCGGCGGGAGCGGGGGGGAAGTACTGGGCGCCTGTCATGGGGAAGTGCCGGCTTGCGGGGGGATATGCCAGCCCGCGGGCATGTGGATATGCCAGCCGCGGGACAGGTACATGTGCTGGCAGGGGGTTGTGCTAGCCGGAGCATGTGGCGGCGGGCGAGAGTATGTGTCCGCCGGCGGGCCGGAGCCCGGTGCTGCGTCCTCATCCAGCAGGAGGCGCGCCGCCTGAGACGAGATACTCAACTCGCCTCATGGCAGGTGCGCCCCTGGGAGCAGGAAGCCGAGAGCCTGGAGGGGGGGGGGGCTCGGTGCCGGCAGGGTCTGGGGGCCGTGGTAAGGTGCTGGCGGCGTCGGGGGGTGGGCACAAGGTACTGGCAGCGTCGGGAAGCAAGGTGCCGGACGGAGGGCTGCAACGTGGTCCCGTGCGGGAGCTCAGTGCTGGCCGGTGCCGCCCCTGTGCGGACCGGCTGAGAAACTCCAACGGCCCGGTCCTGGTCCGCGGCCCGGCGGTTGGGGACCTCTGATCTAGGCAACTGGTAGCAACTCCTAAAACCATTAAGATTTAATGTTTCATTACATATTCTGAAAGGTACAAATTGAAACAATGTTTTATTGGAGTTCTGTTAATAGTAACAGAAGAAGAGCTGTGAAAACTAGTTATTCATGAAATGAGTTATCATCAGCAATGTATTAGCTGTTATTGAAGCATGTGGGTGTGTATTAATTTACTGTGTATCCATTTTAAGTAATTTATATATTATCAAATCATAATTATATTTGCCTTTATAAACTTTACACAGTGTTTTATATAGTAGGCCTATTTTCCATTGTGGTGGGGCTATTAATGTGGAAAAGTTTACTTGAATGTCCACGAAGAGCTAATGTATTTTGAAGAGGTGCAGGGGTACTGCGATCAGGTGATGGGTGCCGGAATGGAACATCATTTTCCTTCAGCATTTCAGTATATTAGGACACTCGACAAATAATTGTATTATATTTTATTGTTGGTGGAATATTATTATTATAAATCCACTGAAGCTTATATAGAACCCAGTAGAGTTTAGAAAATAGCACAGGCATTAGAGAGTGTGTACAAATTTGCAAGTAAAAGAAATATAAAACTTCTGTTAACAGCAGAGTAAAAACAGATTTCCATCTTACAAAACAAATATTTATCACTCAGCATAAACAAAGCTGCAAGAGATATTTAGAAAGTAATGAATTGTTCGTTTTACCTTGTAAATCACACCTTGGCTCTACATCCCAGATAAGTTTACATGCATATTGTCAATATTTGCTCTTCATGTTTTAAATGGGATGTAAAGTGAATCATTTACTGTGCTGAGAAAATAAAGCGTTTAGTGATAATAGATAATAAATACTTATTTATATAGAGCCATCGTGTCATGGGGTATTTATACAAGCCAAATTTACAGAGCAACAACATGATGGATGAAACAATAGGAACTGGGGCCTTCTTGTAAGACCTGTCAATCGAGCAATAAACATTGACTAACATACAGCAAGTTATGGATGGACTTATTATACATTGACGCAACTTGCTCCACCGTATGATGGCAACCCCACCGCATCCCCCATGCACTGGATATTTTGATAGGCTCCGACCTCCTGATATATAAGGCAGGCAGAAGCGCTGCCAGACAATTCTACACTAGGTCCTGCCGAATATAAAATTGTGCTAAAGCTTGGTCCGGAAGATAACAAATTAATAGAATATTCATTAACCAGAATCAGAATAAGTAAAGGTCTATGTATTGCTCTGATTTTATTTGAAAATTCACATTTCACAATAATTTCCATTAAAATGTGAAAGTGTGTTGCACCTTTTTACAGATTTATCCTCCTTATTTTTCCTCTGTCATGAGATGGCCAACTTACTAAGTCATGCTGTATGTGTGACAACCCAGTGGTTGTGTTGTGGGACTGAGACTTTAGAAGGAATTCCTCACCAATTTTAGTTATGGCTCATTAAAGGGGTTGAAATATCTAAAATATAGGGCTGAATATAGTCAGGTATAATCAAGAGAATCCCCATATCTATAAAGTAAATTACAAAAATCCTAAGTAAGAAGCAGATGTGTAAATGGATAAATACTTTATTCAAAAAATGATTACTCAATAAAAAACATTTAAAAAACCCATAACAAAAAGGGGTAAGAACAGGAAGGACAAGAACTGTCCCGATATACTCAATAAATCTACAAACAAGACTGCACCACAATAAAGTATAGAGAGTAGAGATGAGCGAACATACTCGTCCGAGCTTGATGCTCGTTCGAGCATTAGCGTACTCGAAACTGCTCGTTGCTCGGACGAATACTTCGCCCGCTAGAGAAAATGGCATCTCCCGCCGTTTTGCTTTTTGGCGGCCAGAAACAGAGCCAATCACAAGCCAAGAGACTCTGCACTCCACCCAGCATGACGTGGTACCCTTACACGTCGATAGCAGTGGTTGGCTGGCCAGATCAGGTGACCCTGGAATAGACTAGCCCCTGCCTGCGCTGCTCGGATCATTCCGTGTCTGGATGCCGCTAGGGAGAGAGCTGCTGCTGGTCAGGGAAAGCTTTAGGGTGTTCTATTAGAATAGTGTTAGGCAGGAGTGATTATACAAGAACCCAAAAGCCCTTCTTAGGGCTACAATAACGTTATACTTTTTTTTTTTTATTTGCTTGTGGCTGGGCTTGCTGGCACTAGTAGTGCAGCTAGTACCATATTGTGAGGAATTTGCAGGGGGACTTGCGACCGTTGTGTTTAGCTCTTAGTGACACGCATATCCACCTCAAACACCGAAGTGGGACAATTTATTAGGGGTTTGAGTAGAATTAGGCAGAGTCTGCTGATTTTTTTTTTTTTTAGCTGTATTTCATTTTATAGCTCAAACTCATCTTGCAAAGCAGTGTGCTCTCATTGTAGGCTACAAAATAGCCATAGGAGAACCCCAACGGCTTACTTAGGCCTACAATAGCGTTATATTTTCCTTTTTTTTGTTTGCTTGTGGCTGGGCTTGCTGGCATTAGTAGTGCAGCTAGTACCATATTGTGAGGAATTTGCAGGGGGACTTGCGACCGTTGTGTTTAGCTCTTAGTGACACGCATATCCACCTCAAACACCGAAGTGGGACAATTTATTAGGGGTTTGAGTAGAATTAGGCAGAGTCTGCTGATTTTTTTTTTTTTTAGCTGTATTTCATTTTATAGCTCAAACTCATCTTGCAAAGCAGTGTGCTCTCATTGTAGGCTACAAAATAGCCATAGGAGAACCCCAATGGCTTACTTAGGCCTACAATAGCGTTATATTTTCCTTTTTTTTGTTTGCTTGTGGCTGGGCTTGCTGGCACTAGTAGTGCAGCTAGTACCATATTGTGAGGAATTTGCAGGGGGACTTGCGACCGTGGTGTTTAGCTCTTAGTGACACGCATATCCACCTCAAACACCGAAGTGGGACAATTTATTAGGGGTTTGAGTAGAATTAGGCAGAGTCTGCTGATTTTTTTTTTTTTTAGCTGTATTTCATTTTATAGCTTAAACTCATCTTGCAAAGCAGTGTGCTCTCATTGTAGGCTACAAAATAGCCATAGGAGAACCCCAACGGCTTACTTAGGCCTACAATAGCGTTATATTTTCCTTTTTTTTGTTTGCTTGTGGCTGGGCTTGCTGGCACTAGTAGTGCAGCTAGTACCATATTGTGAGGAATTTGCAGGGGGACTTGCGACCGTGGTGTTTAGCTCTTAGTGACACGCATATCCACCTCAAACACCGAAGTGGGACAATTTATTAGGGGTTTGAGTAGAATTAGGCAGAGTCTGCTGATTTTTTTTTTTTTTTAGCTGTATTTCATTTTATAGCTCAAACTCATCTTGCAAAGCAGTGTGCTCTCATTGTAGGCTACAAAATAGCCATAGGAGAACCCCAACGGCTTACTTAGGCCTACAATAGCGTTATATTTTCCTTTTTTTTGTTTGCTTGTGGCTGGGCTTGCTGGCACTAGTAGTGCAGCTAGTACCATACTGTGAGGAATTTGCTGGGAGAACTGCGACCGTTGTGTTTAGCTCTTAGTGACACGCATATCCACATCAAACACCGAAGTGGGACAATTTATTAGGGGTTTGAGTAGAATTAGGCAGAGTCTGCTGATTTTTTTTTTTTTTTTTTACCTTTATTTCATTTTATAGCTCAAACTCATCTTGCAAAGCACAAAATCCAGTTGTGTGCTGTCAGTGTAGGTTAGAAACTAGCCATAGCAATAGGATAGCATCGTTTTGTTAAAAAAACTAAAAAACTAAAAAAAAATAAACACAAAATTTTTTTTTTTCAAGTTTACACTTTAATTTGGAAAATGTTTAACCCGAGGGCTAGGGGTAGAGGACGAGGGCGTGGACGTAGGCGTCCAACTACTGCAGGGGTCAGAGGCCGTGGTCCTGGGCGGGGTGAGACACCACCTGCTGATGGGGGAGCAGGGGAACGCCGCAGAGGTACACTCCCTAGGTTCATCATGTCTCAAGTTACTGGGACTCGTGGTAGAGCACTGTTGAGGCCAGAACAGTGCGAAGAGGTGATGTCGTGGATTGCGGACAATGCTTCTAGCCATTTGTCCACCAGTCAGTCTTCCACGCAGTCCACCCATGTCACCGAAATCGGCACTCCTCCAGCTCCTCCACCTCAGCCTCCTTCCCCCCAGTCTGCCCCCTCCCACCAAAATTTGGCATTTGAACCGGCATACTCTGAGGAACTGTTTTCTGGACCCTTCCCACAGTCACAAACCACTTGTCCTGCTGCTGCTGAGCTATTTTCCGATGCCCAGGTTTTCCACCAGTCGCAGTCTGTGGGTGATGATGACATTATTCACGTAGTGGAAGAAGTGTGTAAAGAGGTGTCGGACAATGAGGAGACACGGTTGTCAGACAGTGGTGAAGTTGTTGTCAGGGCAGGAAGTCCGAGGGGGGAGCAGACTGAGGGATCGGAGGATGATGAGGTGACAGACCCAAGCTGGGTTGATAGGACGGGTGAACACAGTGCTTCTGAGACGGAGGCGAGTCCTATAGCAGAACAGGTTGAAAGAGGCAGTGGGGGGCCAGACAGAGAGGCAGGGCCAGAGCTGGTGCATCAGCGCCAAATGTTTCACGTTGTCAAGCTCCCGTGGCGAGGGCTAGATTTTCAGAAGTCTGGAGGTTCTTTAAAGAAACACCGGATGACCGACGGACTGTGGTGTGCAACCTTTGCCAAACCAGGATCAGCAGGGGTTCCACCACTACTAGCTTAACTACCACCAGTATGCGCAGGCATCTGAATGCTAAACACCCCACTCAATGGCACCAAGCCCGTTCACCTCCGGCCGGGCACACCACTGCTCCTTCCCCTGTGTCATCTGCTAGTCAGCCCCCTGCCCAGGACCACGGCCCAAACACCTCCCGTGCGAAAACCCCATCTTCACCTCCACGATCCTCCACAGCATCCACCAGCGTTCAGCTCTCCATACCCCAGACGCTGGAGCGCAAAAGGAGGTATAGCGCAACCCACCCACACGCCCAAGCCCTCAACGTCCACATCTCCAAGTTGCTTAGCCTGGAGATGCTGCCCTATAGGCTGGTAGAGACCGAGGCCTTTCGAAACCTCATGGCGGCGGCCGCCCCTCGGTATTCGGTCCCCAGCCACCACTACTTTTCCCGATGTGCCGTCCCAGCCCTGCACAAGCACGTGTCAGACAACATCCTCCGTGCCCTGACCAACGCCGTTTCTGACAAGGTCCACCTGACCACGGACATGTGGACGAGTGCTGCCGGGCAGGGCCACTATATATCGCTGACGGCACATTGGGTTAACTTGGTGGAGGCTGGGACCGAGTCTGACCCTGGGGCTGGTCATATATTGCCGACGCCAAGGATTGCGGGGCCTACCTCGGTCCAGGTCTCAAAGGCCTACTATGCCTCCTCCTCCTCCCACCCCTCCTCCACCTCCTCCTCTGAATTACCATCCGTGGGCATGGCGCCATCAGTCGGTAGCTCTAGGCACAGCAGGAGTGCCATCGCTAAGCGACAGCAGGCGGTGCTCAAACTGCTGAGCCTAGGCGATAAAAGGCACACCGCCCAAGAGTTATTACAGGGCATCACGGTGCAGACTGATCTGTGGCTGGCACCGCTGAACCTGAAGCCAGGCATGGTTGTGTGTGACAACGGCCGTAACCTGGTGGCAGCTCTGCAACTCGGCAGACTGACACATGTGCCATGCCTGGCCCATGTGTTAAATCTCATAGTTCAGCGTTTCCTCAAGACATACCCCAATCTGTCAGATTTGCTCACGAAGGTGCGCCGCATCTGTGCGCATTTCAGGAAGTCCAGCACAGATGCTGCCACTCTCAGGGCAGCGCAGCGCCGCCTCAAACTGCCCGCTCACCGACTGTTGTGCGACGTGCCCACGAGGTGGAATTCAACACTAACCATATTATCCAGAGTTTACCAGCAGCGCAGAGCGATTGTAGACTGCCAGATGTCAACTTCCACCAGAACTGGTAGTCAGGTCAGTCAGCTTCCTCAAGTCTACAATGAGGAGTGGACGTGGATGTCTGATATCTGTCAGGTGCTGAGTAACTTTGAGGAGTCAACACAGATGGTCAGTGGTGATGCCGCCATCATCAGCCTCACCATCCCGCTGCTTGGCCTGTTGAAAAACTCTCTGGTCAGCATGAAGTCGGAAGCTTTGCGCTCGTCACAAGAGACGGGGGAAGATGATTCCCTTGTTGATAGCCAAAGCACCCTTAGGTCTGTTTCTCAGCGCATATCGGAGGAGGTGGAGGAGGATGACGAGGAAGAGGAGGAGAATGTTGGCGAGACAGAAGAGGGGACCATTATTCAGTCCTTCACTGTTCAGCGTGTATGGGCAGAAGAAGAGGAGTTGGAGGAGGAGGAAATGGACAGTCAGGCCAGTGAGGGGAGTGAATTCTTGCGCGTTGGGACTCTGGCGCATATGGCAGATTTCATGCTAAGCTTCCTATCCCGTGACCCTCGCGTTCAAAGAATTTATTCCAGCACCGATTACTGGGTATTCACTCTCCTGGACCCACGGTACAAGCAAAATCTTTCCACTCTCATCCCTGGAGAGGAAAGGAGTGTGAGAATGCATGAATACCAGCAGGCCCTGGTGCACAAGCTGAAACAGTATTTCCCTTCTGACAGCGCTAGCGGCAGAGGGCGTACTTCTGCGGGACAAGTAGCGAGGGAGAGTAGGCGACCAGGCAGCTTGTCCAGCACTGGCAGGGGTACGCTTTACAAGGCCTTTACCAGTTTTATGTCACCCCAGCAAGACACTGTCACCTGTCCCCAGTCTCGGCAGAGTAGGGCTGATCTTTACAGAAAGATGGTGAGGGAGTACGTAGCTGACCATACCATCGTCCTAAATGATCACACAGCTCCCTACAACTACTGGGTTTCAAAGCTGGACATGTGGCATGAACTGGCGCTGTACGCCTTGGAGGTTCTTGCCTGCCCTGCCGCTAGCGTGTTGTCCGAGCGGGTTTTCAGTGCAGCTGGTGGCATCATCACCGATAAGCGTACACGCCTGTCGACTGACAGCGCTGACAGGCTGACGCTTATCAAGATGAATAAAGCCTGGATTTCTCCGCATTTCCATTCTCCACCAGGTGAAAGAAGCTGAACCTGAATAATGTATGCACTCCTCCTCCTCATTGTCCTCCTTCTCCTCCTCTTTGTACACTAAAGCAGAGGAAACTGGCTATTTTTTTGCCAGGGCCAACTGGCTCTGGCTATAGTACTCTATGTAATTAATTTTTCTGGAGGGCCAACTACCCTGTCCTCTGTTTTAAACAATTTTTGGGAGTGCCACATACAGGCACTCAATCTATGTAATTTTTCTGGAGGACCAGCTACCTGCTCCTCTGGTTTGAAAACTTTTTTGGACTGCCACATACAGGCACTCAATTTATTTAATCTTTTTGGAGGACCAGCTACCTGCTCCTCTGCTTTGAAAACTTTTTTGGACTGCCACATACAGGCACTCAATTTATTTAATCTTTTTGGAGGACCAGCTACCTGCTCCTCTGCTTTGAAAACTTTTTTGGACTGCCACATACAGGCACTCAATTTATTTAATCTTTTTGGAGGACCAGCTACCTGCTCCTCTGCTTTGAAAACTTTTTTGGACTGCCACATACAGGCACTCAATCTATGTAATTTTTCTGGAGGACCAGCTACCTGCTCCTCTGGTTTGAAAACTTTTTTGGACTGCCACATACAGGCACTCAATTTATTTAATCTTTTTGGAGGACCAGCTACCTGCTCCTCTGCTTTGAAAACTTTTTTGGACTGCCACATACAGGCACTCAATTTATTTAATCTTTTTGGAGGACCAGCTACCTGCTCCTCTGCTTTGAAAACTTTTTTGGACTGCCACATACAGGCACTCAATCTATGTAATTTTTCTGGAGGACCAGCTACCTGCTCCTCTGGTTTGAAAACTTTTTTGGACTGCCACATACAGGCACTCAATCTATGTAATTTTTCTGGAGGACCAGCTACCTGCTCCTCTGGTTTTAAAACTTTTTTGGACTGCCACATACAGGCACTATCCAAATTAAATTGTCTCCATAGCAGTTTCCACACGTCATCTTTTTAGCTGCCTTCACACGTTGTCTCCATTGCTACCTCCACACGTCATCGCCATAGCTGCCTCCAAAAGTAGTCCATATAGCTGCCTCCATACATGGTCCTCTTATCAAACGAGCGGTGTCAGGCAGAATTTTGGATTGTTTTCATGGCTTCAATGTCAAACTTTTATCATTTACCAATATTATTTCAGCGCTTCTTGCGCATCTGTTTACATTCCCCTCACCCGCCAGAACCCAAACTTATAAGAACGCTACTACACTTGATCTTTTACAAAAGGTTCTTAGAAGTGCTGTTTGGGGAGTAGCCTAGAGACAGGGGCTTGGATTGGCGAAAGCTCGCCTGGCAGCGGAGCGCCAGCTCCATCCCAAGATCCAACTAACATAGTTTTAACTGCAGCACCTTTAATCTACTACTAGTTCACTGCCTCCATACATGGTCCCCTTATCAAACGAGCTGTGTCAGGCAGAATTTTGGGTTGTTTTCATGGCTTCCACATCAAACTTGTTAACTTTGTCGCCACCCTGCTGTGTAATCCACAAAATATACTGGCAAACTTTTATCATTTACCAATATTATTTCAGCGCTTCTTGCGCATCTGTTTACATTCCCCTCACCCGCCAGAACCCAAACTTATAAGAACGCTACTACACTTGATCTTATACAAAAGGTTCTTAGAAGTGCTGTTTGGGGAGTAGCCTAGAGACAGGGGCTTGGATTGGCGAAAGCTCGCCTGGCAGCGGAGCGCCAGCTCCATCCCAAGATCCAACTAACATAGTTTTAACTGCAGCACCTTTAATCTACTACTAGTTCACTGCCTCCATACATGGTCCCCTTATCAAATGAGCTGTGTCAGGCAGAATTTTGGGTTGTTTTCATGGCTTCCACATCAAACTTGTTAACTTTTTCGCCACCCTGCTGTGTAATCCACAAAATATACTGGCAAACTTTTATCATTTACCGATATTATTTGAGCGCTTCTTGCTCACCTCCTTTGGTTCCTCTCTTCCACCCATTGGTTTTAAGCCTGACTCCATTTGGGGTATGTTGCCAAGACACTCTCTAGCCTGCCGCTGCTGCCGCTGCCTCTGCATAGTCCCCTATAGTGTCAGGGTCAATTATTGGATGTTTTAGATGCTATCTAGCCTCATTCGGTCACTCTGTCATTGCCATGCTGTTGCCCATACTTTTGGCATAATGGTGCGATTAAGCAGCCTCAGAGGCATCCATGCATGCTGCCCCTGCTGTTTCCTGTCCATTTCCGTGGTGTTTCCATCCTTTTCTGAGGTTCCCAGGTGCTTGGCCAAGCTTCCCTGTGCAGATCCTTGGTCCCCTTGAAAAATGCTCGAGTCTCCCATTGACTTCAATGGGGCTCGTTATTCGAGACGAGCACTCGAGCATCGGGAAAAGTTCGTCTCGAATAACGAGTACCCGAGCATTTTAGTGCTCGCTCATCTCTAATAGAGAGTACTCAAATATATGATTACACCAACCAATGTATCAATAAGTATTATCCTATACTCTATACCAGAAGACCTGGTATAGAGAACAAAATGAATTAGAGGAGAAGAGAGGAGATGCATTGCTAATCACATATTTATTTTTTGATATGGGCCTTCTATTAAGCTTCATGTTTAATTTTCCATTTAATTATATTCCGCTTCATTGAATATACTTTTTCGTGATAAAGTCTTGTTTGTAGAATTATAGAGTATACTGAAAGTTTTTATACCTGTTATGGGTTTTTTTTACTAAAGTATTTATCCATTTACACATCTGCTTCTTACTTTGGATTATTGTCATTGAAGGGGTTGGCCACTTTACCTCATGTTTTTGTAATGTGAGTTTAGGTGTGTAGGGCATCATATTAGATAATTTACCAATAAACATCTGTTATAAGTTCTGCACTGCTTTCTTGATAGCAGTGAAGCCTCCTGTTCTTTTATCTCATCAGCAAGACATTCCTGTCCATAAAATGGCTGCAGATCGAGAGTCATGCGATCTCTATCTGTCCATTAGTAATCTCCCTGCAATGACCTTGATCCTGGGCGATTGTTCATGGACACTTAAACCTTAAAGGTTACATGACCCTTTAAAATAAATAACCATATGTATCAAATTGAAGATTTTTTGGCTTCTATTCTCAGGATTATGATGGTGCGGCCATCTTAACTAAAGTATAATAACAAAATTTTGTAATATACTGCAGCCTCAAGGTCAAAGTCATAACGTGAGGCAAATCGTTGAGGTCTATGGGAAGTGTTCTTGGTGTGCTCTGTACAGATGAGATATAGATAAACTGTGTCATCACCTATCAGTTGTAGATGGAATGATGTTGTTTTATATAAATATGTTATATTCAATTTTGAGTCTGAGATATAAGTTAGCCGATTACTTTAGAGAAAACAACTAGATAATTAAAGTGTCAGCTTAGCAATAATAAAAATTACAAGCTATGGGGCTTTTTTATGCAATTTAGAATGTGGCATGGATTAAAACTAAATAATTTAGAGATTGCTTTAAAAATATGCTTTCCATGGCTGCAATGTTAAAAAAATCAGTTTGTAAACTTATATGCAACTCACCTGATGTGAGTCATTCACACCAAGTGAGTCCGGCATAGTCAATTTTACTTGCCTTGCCATGCCTCCTTGCTCCTGATTGCCAGGTCTCACTGCTAGGTCATGCTGCTGTGTGGAACATTGAGAGAGAGCAATGTTACATCTTTGGGCATTTCATGTCACCTAACCAGGGTGATGTTATCTAAGGTCCTGTTACATTTGTTACATCTACCCCATGTATGTAACTAATCACATGAATTTTCCAATTTTCTTTCTGTATCAATTCCTCACCATTTTCTTAGATCTCTGCTTGCTGTGATTCTATAGTAAGCTTCTAAGTTTTCTTCCAGTGGACAGTAATCTGACCATGTGATGTGATGGAAGTGCAGGTGCACAAGCCGTTAGTATCACACAGCTCCACTTACTGTCCGTGATATTAATGGCTCTTTCATATGCACCTCCATCACATCACATGGACAAATTTCTATGTACTGGAAGTAAATATAGAAGCTTTCTATAGAAGGACAGCAAGCAGAGTGTCAGGGTCGCTAGGGAGAATGCTGGGGCTTCTGGTTCTTCTGCTGCCAGCAGCGTTCTCCGACCCCCGGCGCGTATCTGCGCAAACTCCACCTCTCGTCCCGAGCAGCGGCTGCTGAGATCTCGCGCTGTCTAGGAGTTGTGTGGAACTGCTGGGACTTGTGGTACCTCTGCATGATGCCTGCTTGTTCTGCACCATGAGGGGTTAATTCCCAGAAGCTGTCCAGCTCCGATCAGGTTCTGGAGGTGGAGTTCTAGCTGCATAAATTGCGGCTTCACTAGTCACATGTGCCAGTGTTTGAAATCCCTTCATCACTCGCTTGCTGCATTAGGTTGTATTGCTCTGTATCTGTATCGTTGTGACCTCGGCTAGTTTTTGACATTGACTCTTTGCCTATTGATTTTGCTCTTGACGTACCCTCTCGTTGTTACTCCGGCTAGTTTACCATTCTTTTGTGTTTTATGTTTGTCAGTCTGTTTGTGTTTCCCTTCCCACACTTATCCAGTGTATTTCGAGTCTTCAAGTAGTCGCCCCACGGTTTAGCGTGGGGGGGCTATAGGAAGGGACAGAGGTTGGGACAAGCTCAGGGCACACTATCCCCTGTCTTCTGTGTTACCCAACCCTAACACAGAGATCTAGAAAACCATGAGGAATTGATACAGAAAGTATATTGAAAAGTTGTATAACTTTTCATTGCACAAATAATATCAATTATTTACTGAAAGTGGACAACCCCTTTATGCCATGTGGGCATCCGAATTTTAGTTTTAGCAGCTGCTTAGGGTTCATGCTGGGTCTTGCTGTAGATTGACCATGATAAAGCTGTACAATGTATCCTTTCTTTACTATAGGATCTAAAGTAATGCTTACCTGCTATTGTTTATCTTGTGTCAGTGAATACATTACATTGTAATCTTATTTTTCCTCTAAGGCAGAATTCCTTTTAAGCCCATATAAAAAATGTACTTTTGAAATGTACAAATGTTTCTTGGATCCATTGTAATCCACTGGAAAGAAAAGTTATATGGATTAAAAGATTTGAAGATATCCTTTAGTAGTCCTTTTGGTAGAATGAAACCTATGCATGATGTTTTTATACATTTTTGATCTATATAGTTGTTTTTTTGTTCTAGCTCAGACATGACAGTGGCTAATGCTGGTGCACTATTAGACTTTCCAGTCCTACTTTGCACCTCTTATTAGTTGTCTTGGTTTCATCCATAAGTTATGTGTCAGATTTGGTGCATTTTTGGAACACAACATTGGAACTTAGGCCACACCCTTTTACCAAAAACCACAACCTATTCTGTACACCCTATTCTGTAAAACCACAACCTATTTGCTTATAAAGCAAAAACATTATTCGGAAGGAGTTCATCTGCTATGGTTAGACCAAAACCTTCCAATGTTGATGTTTTATTCCAAAGAGGAACATCAACGTTAAGGATCTATATATCTATTTATAGATGACATAGTTTATACTGACATAATTGTTCTGGCAAATACTGACAATAAAAATTCTGGTTCATTTTTCCTATAGTTATGCTGGGCTAACATAAATTATTTATTAATATAAAAAGGGTTAAATTATTAAAAATACAGCCTTTCTTTAAAGGAAATCTACCATCAAATTCAAGCATGGATAAACCATGGACACTTACTCATTGATCTAGGAACGATGACTGTGGTAATCTTCTTATGTGTTATCCATGGTCTCCTTCCTTCTAAAATCAACTTACAAAAATATGCTAATTAGTCCCTCCAAGAACCTGTCCCTTTTTTGTTTTTTCATTTCTATTTTTCACTCCCCACAATGAAAAATCTATAACAATTTTTTTTTACACATAAAGAGCTGGGTTGTGGCTTGTTTTCTGCGTAACAAACTGCACTTCATAGTGATGGTATTTATTCTTCCATGCCATGTACTGGGATGCGGGAGAAAAATTAATTGGTGAAAAAACACATTTGCGCCATTTTCTTGTGGGCTATGATTTTTCGTCTTTCACTGTGCGCCATAAATGACATGTCTACTTTATTATTTGGGTTGTTGCGATTACGGGGATGCCAAATTTGTATAGGTGTTATAATGTTTTCTTACATTTACAAAAATTAAAGCTTCCTGTACAACATTTTATTTTCAGATTTTGCCATCTTCTGGCGCTAATAACTTTTTCATATTTTGATGTGTTTATGATTTTTACTGTTTATTTATATCAGTTCTAATTTATATTTATATCAGCCCGTGAGCCCTCTCCATGCACCCGCAGTCGACCTGTGATGTGCTATTACGTCATGAAAGGGTTAATGAAATGCCCACCCCAGATGCCCTCTTTAATGAAATGACTGCACTCCTCCTCTTGAAAAAAATAAAATCTATACTCACCTTTTGGCTTCTTCTTCCCAGCCCCACGGCTCCATCTTCTCCTTGTGGCTCGGTCTTCTCCCTGTGGCTCTGTCTTGTGCTCGGGATGTCATAGTGAAAGGGGCCACGTGGCACATACAATATGATGTCACGCGGCCGCGACACCACTTCGTCATAGTGATGAACCTGGGTCGAAAGAGCAGAAGATGGAGCCGCGGGGCCAGGGAGTAAAAGCCGAAAGCCTTTTTTTTATACTTTTTTCTCATATAGGGCCTGGGAATGGGGGGTTTAATGACTACTACTCGGGGCCCCCCTTTCCATAGGAAAACGGGAGGACCCTTGAACACAGTCTCACTAGACCCCACCCCATGATGGTGGCCCTAGTCACAGTGTGCAAGGAGCACTTCCCCCCTCCCGCTTTGTGCTGAAACTTCCTCTGCTGCAGTGAAACCAGGCTGAGGGAGGAGGTGCAGAGACGGAGCAGAGAGGGAGTGGGAGATAGTGTAACAGCCTGTGAAGTTTCACCACGGAGGGGCTTTGGGAACCGTTCAAGTAGCCTTTTAGCCTCATTAGCACATCGTAAAAGTTAATTTTAGAAGCAAGGAGGTCCTAAATAAAAATTTATGAAGATTAGAACAGAGTGCCTGCAACTATAAGCAAGTGCCCCTGGTTTTTCCATGCTTGATTTTAATAGAAGATTTCCTTTGAAGAATTTGATTGTCAATTTGAGATAAGATTGGTGCATTCAGAACATGATTCATCAGCAATCATATATGTCTAAAGAATAAATATTGTGCATATTCCGTTTTGTATTTAATAAAAACAGAATGCAATGACGAATCCCTTACAGAAAATCTCCATCAATGGAAATCTTCAATCATTTCATATCAGCTTTGAGAAATATAATGGATGAGAAATATATTGCAAGCCTCTTGTACTCAATTTACTAAAACTTGAACTTGACATCAGGATTCTTCTGGTTTGACCTCGACATATCTTTGTCTGATGTTTCTAGTTTTTTAATAGCAACCTTTCTAAAAAGCACTTAGCTATGAAGTTAGTGAACAACTGAATGTATAACTGAGTAATAGTTCATATCATGACTATAAAAAGAAACATGTTTCAAGCCGATGCTGTCTGAAGCTATCTATACCTGTTATGTAAAAGCCAACTATACAAAATGTAACTAAGTCAAGACAGTGATCATCAATAAGTTCAACAACTGTGTGATAGTACAAAGCAGGAAGGTGATGGGAGCTCAAATTTCTTTAACCCCTTTAGCACACGGCCAGTTATAGTTAATGGAAACCTACCACTTGAAGTGGTAGGTGTAAGATGCATATACCGAGCACCAGCTCAGGGTGAGCTGGTGCTGGTGCTTACTTTCATTAGTGTCCTAAACCGCTGTATTGCGGTTTAAACAATTTTTTTTCTTTACAGCCGAAGGCGCTTTGGCACAACATGCCGCACGGTCGGATGGTAATTCAGAGGAGGAGGTGGAGGAGGGGTGGGAGTATGAGGAGGCATAGTAGGCCTGAGAGACCGTGACCGAGGAACGCCCCGCAATCCTCAGCGTCGGCAGTATATGAGCGGCCCCAGGGTCAGACTCGGTCCCAGCCTTCACCAAGTTAACCCAATGTGCCGTCAGCGATATGTAGTGGCCCTGCCCGGCAGCACTCGTCCATGTGTCCGTGGTTAGGTGGACCTTGTTAGAAACCACGTTGGTCAGGGCACGGATGATGTTGTCTGAAACGTGCTGGTGCAGGGCTGGGACGGCACATCAGGAAAAGTAGTGGCGGCTGGGGACCGAATACCGAGGGGCAGCCACCGCCATGAGGTTGCGAAAGGCCTCGGTCTCTACCAGCCTATAGGGCAGCATCTCTAGGCTCAGTAATTTGGAGATGTGGACATTGAGGGCTTGGTAGTGTGGGTGGATGGAACTGTATTTCCTCTTGCGCTCCAGCGTCTGGGGTAAAGATAGCTGAACGTTGCGCATGGAGACATTGGTGGACGCTGTGGAGGATCGTGGAGGTGAAGGTTTTCGAGCGGGAGGTGTTTGTGTTGGGGTCCTGGGCAGGGGACTGACTAGCAGAGGCAGCAAATGACACAAGGGGAAGAGCAGTGGTTGGCCCAGCCGGAGGTAAACTGCCTTGAGTGGGGTTTTTAGCAATCATATGCCTGCGCATACTGGTGGTGGTTATGCTAGTAGTGGTGGAACCCCTGCTGATCCTGGTGTGGCACAGGTTGCACACCACAGTCCATCGGTCATCCGCTGTTTCTTTAAAGAACCCCCAGACTTCAGAAAATCTTGCCCTCACCACGGGAGCTTCACTATGTGAAACATTAGGCGCTGATGCACCAGTTCTGACCCTGCCTCTCCGTCTGGCCCCACCACTGCCTCTTACAACCTGTTCTGGTATAGGACTCGCCTCCGTCTCAGAAGCACTGTGTTCACCCGCCCTATCAACCCAGCTTGGGTCTGGCACCTCATCATCCTCCGATCTCTCCGTCTGCTTCCCCCTCAGACTTCCTGCCCTGACAACAACTTCACCACTGTCTGACAACCATGTCTCCTCATCGTCCGACACCTCTTTACACATTTCTTCCACTACGTCAATAATGTCATCATCACCCACAGACTGCGACCGGTGGAAAACCTGGGCATCGGAAAAGAGCTAAGCAGCAAACGGACAAGTGGTTTATGACTCTGGAAGGGTGCAGAAAAAAATTTTCCTGAGAGGGGGCAGACTGGGGGGAAGGAGGTTGAGGTGGAGGAGTGCTCACTTGGGTAACAAGGGTGGTCTGCGTGGAAGACTGACTGGAGGACAAATGACTTGAAGCATTGTCCGCAATGCACGACATCACCTGTTCGCACTGTTGTGGCCTCAACAGTGCTCTACCACGAGTACCAGTAAGTTGAGACATGAAGCTAGGGAGTGTAGCTCTGCGGTATTCCCCTGCTCCTTCATCATCAGGTAGTGTCTCACCCTGCCCAGGACCATGGCCTCTGACCCCTGCAGTAATCGGATGCCCACGCCCTCGTCCTCTACCCTTAGCTCTCGGATTCAATCAAACAAATTTTAAAAAATGCTATTGTAGCCCTAACAACGGCTGTTGGGTTCTTGTAGAATGACTCCTGCCTAACACTAATCTAATAGAACACCCTAACGCTATCCCTGACCAGCACTAGCTCTATCCCTAACGGCATCCAGGCAGAGAATGATCCGAGCACCACGGGCAGTGGCTAGTATATTCCAGGGTCACCTGATCAGGCCAGCCAACCACTGCTATCGAAATGTAAGTGTACCACGTGATGATGGGTGTACTGCAGAGTCTCCTAGCTTGTGATTGGCTCTTGTGATGGCGGGAGATGCCATTTTCTCGAGCTGGCGAAATATTTGTCCGAGCAACGAGCAGTTTCGAGTACGTTAATGCTCGAACAAGCATCAAGCTCGGACAAGTATGTTCGCTCATCTCTAGCTACAACCCAATATTATTTGTTTGTAAGAATCATGATTTACAAAAGTGTCTTATCCTAAATTCTTACATGGTAAATAATCAAAATATTATAGATCCTCTTTTCAATCCAAATGTAGGGAAGTTGTGACGTCTGATATGTATGATACGTTATGCTCCTTGGTTCCATGTATGGCAAATTGGTATGTTCCTACTGATTCCCATATTGATTATTTTAAGCAGATGTTCACTAAAATTGCCTCTCTAACCTACAACCTGTAAACAAAGGAAGGAGCATGCCAATGAAATATAGATGGATTATTCACCAACGTGAAAAAAAACCAGCCAACATTTCTAAAACCAGTGCAAACTGCACTATGTGCATTTTGGTTAAGTAATGTGCAGTGGGTGCCAGATTTAGGATATCTGGGGCACGTTTTTCATAAATCTGGTGCCCTCTGACCTGCCCTGACAGAGTTCACCACTTTTTTTGGTGCACCTTTAAAACAGGGTGTGATCCACATATCTGTTGGACTTTGCATGTGAAATGTTCCGACTGAGCACCAGAACGCCCCCTTCAGTGCAGAAATTTGTGTTGCATTAAGAATAGTACAGCCACCCCACAAAATGGTCACGTGCGACACAAGTATGGCACAGGCACAGGCATCTGCAAGCAGTTTGCACCTAAAAGAATGTGCAAAGTCCGCCAGAAAACTGGCGCACGGCCCTTAGTAAACGTGGGCCACCACATTTCAACCCTTCCACTGAACCACAATCATGAGAACACAATAGCACTCAGCCCTGCTTCATCTCAGCTATAACACACACAGTCAGCTCTGCTCTAACTCCTTTCCTTGATATAAAGACCTTATCTTATTTGTAGATTAAGTCTGTGCACACCACTTGCTAGCAGGAAGTGTCTGTGAGTGTGTGTGTGTGAGCTTGTCTAGTAATGAAGAGGGGAAGGGCTGGAGGCAGGCAGCACACTGCCTCACAGAGAGGAGAAGTTGCTCATGAGAAGAATCTGCCCTGTCTGACCATAGTCAGAAGATTTACGGACAAATCCTGGTGCAATCAGAATTTTATACACCAGGACTGAGAGACAGGTTGGAATTATATCTGTGAAATGCTGTATTTTTGTTAATAACACTGAATTAGAAAATGTATTATTTTGTTATCCTGAGTTTATTTAAGAATCTTATCTTTGAGGGAATACTCCTTTAACCACCACACTCCATTAGGGTCTAAATGAAGGATTTGCAGTTTTTTCACTCCTTAATCACCAGGCCTGAAAAAGCCTTTAACTTTTGGCACTTCTGCAGTTGTAGTGTAGGCCCTACATTTTTTTGTGTGGGTTACCTTAAAACTTTTTAGGGCTAAGTTGTAATTTTTTCTAAGATTTCTTTTTTTCTAGTTTTTCAAAATTTATTTGGTGTTAACATTACAAAATGGTTTCAGTTATATGGGTTTTTTTGTGTTTGTTAGGTTACATTATATGTTATCCATGAAGTCATAAAAGACCCCTTGGGGACATTTGCACATTTTTAGTACATTTGTTCAACACTATGTAGTAAAGAAAGGAGCAGACATAAACAGTAATAAGCTGCTTCTGCCTATTCCACAGGTTAGGCCAAGACTCTAAATCAATACTGAAACCTGAAGTTGGAGCAGAAGAAAACCTAATATAAAGGCAACAGAGTTGTTCATAAAGGGTGGTGGTGTAATTTTTTTTGGTGGGACTAAGGAGAGTCCAACACTGTGTACAGAGCCTTATTTACTCCTATCAAAGGATCAAATGATCAGCCACGTTGAAATCAAGGTGTCCGATCATACTCTCCAGGGTCTGAATGGCACTGAAAGGTACCCAAGGATCCTCCAGTGGACTGTGGATCTAACACAATGAGTGATTTTATCCTGTGGGCCCAAGCATCACCAATTCAACACTGTATATATGTATAAAACCAAAAAGCTGTTAATTCAAAACTTCTTAGAATGGATTTTGTGAGCTACTATATAGTAGCAAATGTTCATTTTAAAGTCTTAAAAAATGTGAATGTTAAATGAACAGTGTCATTCATGTCCATTCTCACCCACACACAGTTGGAAGTAGACATGCATGAAAACATTTTCTTGCTTTTAGAGAAGCCATGTAGGGACGGGGCATTAAAGACTTACACATACACAGCATGGTTTCTCTAAAAGGATATGCATTATGACGTGAATTAAAGCAAACCATAGAATTTCGTCTGTAATGAATTCACCTATTAGTTGTTTACAGCTTTACTAGCAGAGCAACAGTTAAAACCTAATTTCAAATACAGAACCACTTTTTGGGTAATTGAATAATCACATAATACCTCCCAACCTGATGCCATACATCTTTGTGTACACCTGACAATGTGTTATTTTGTAGAATAGATGTTTATTTCATGCCAACCATATAGACCTCAGTGTTCTATGCTCGAAAACTGTCTAGTTTATGTTTTATATTGATCAAGGCTCCTAAGATACCTCATCAGGTATTAGTAAATCTTCCCATGTATGGATACTGCATGATCAAAACTCTTTCTGACATCTGTTTTGTTACCGGATTACACTTATTCATATCAGATTTTTTACTGTGTTGCCATATTTTTGTGACCTAGTTTAAACTTGGTTTTGTCTCCCCTCCCCTTCCTATCCTACAAAGCATTTGGTATAGGGCACAAAATAGTTTTGAGGGGGATCACTTAGGTGACTGTCAAATAAACAGGACCATTTTGTGATATTAGTATCATTACTTTCCTACCCTTAACCCCCTATCCCCCCACACCTGATCCATATTTACGATCTTATCCTCATTGGCACCAGTGTAGGTAGCTTAAGTCTCTCACCTATGTTTATCATGAGAGTAAAAGTGCAGTGGGTTTCTTTGTAAACACCAATTTCCCATCCCAACAGGAGACAGAACAGCCAAAGGGCTTGGGACAGCTGGATTACCTGGTATCTGGCTGGTTTTAGCATTGCCTTGCTCAGAGTTTTACCATGTCATCAACAAAACAAACAGAAAAAAGGCAGTAAGAAAATAAATCCATCTGATACAGGCCTTTTAAGGTTGCACCTGCAACATCCCCCACCGGGGCCTAGCCTTTTCTTGGGGCCTAGAGTCAGCCGGGGCCCGCAGTACCTGAGTGGCTGGCGGTTGCGGCCTAGGCATGCTAGTCTCACGGTGCTTGGTATGGGGAACCGGAGGGCTGTCCTACAGCCTGGCAGGTCTCCAGCAGGGTGGTGTTGGCAAGAAATGATGAGGGAGAGGCTGCTATTGCCCCAGATCTCCCTGGGGCAACCCTTTGGTGTCTAGAGTATGGGTCTCTGTGTGGTGGACAGGGTGCCCGTGATGGTGGCAGCCGCAGTAGCAGGGACCAGACGGAGGCAGACGTTGAACAAAAACAACTTACAGTTCTTTATTGGAACCGACAGGAACCGCAGCAACGTGCCTTAACAGAATGGTAAATTGCTGAGATGCAGTTGGAGGGAGCCACAGGATGGATCCTCAGCCTGGATGCAAAGGGCAGGCTGGGAGATAGCTGTGTCCTAGTAGGATGCTTCAGCTTGTCCTGGGTTGCTTCAGATATCACCCTTAAAGGTAGGATGATACCCCTTTCCTCACTATACTAGCTATTAGCTCCACTCTTCCGGCAGGGGCTAGGCTCTTCCTGCTCTGGTCTGGTATGCTAGCTGCTCAGACTCCGCAGAGTCTGTACTGGAGTAACTCCAGTCTGCTTCTGAGCTACTGCTCAGCTAACTGCTCTCTGCCCTCTAGAACTTTCCTGTCCAGGGGTTTTTGTTACTCCCCCTGGTCAGGTGGTGGCTACTCCTCCAATTGCCTCTCAGCTCACAGACATTAGGATAACACATGTGTTTGGATGACACATCTTACATCACATCAAAGAATTAACTCCTGCCTTGCCAGGCAGGATCTACCACTGCAGTACTCATCTGTGTTATCTAGTGTTATGTAGTGACATGCTGTGGGGCTGATCATACCCTTCACAGGCTGCAAGCTACATGATGGGATGTATTCGCAACCACTCCTCTGCCTTGCATCGGCGAGGGTGTTGCACACCCATAAGGACAACAAAGCTTTGTACCACAATTATGATACAATGGTAACAACATCATAGAAAAAGGCTATAAACATATCCCTGGGAAGGGCAATAGGTAGAAACGAGAGGGGAAGGAAAGAAGCAAGGTAAGGGAAACCTGGTGATGGTGTTGCAAAACCCAGGCTTGGTCATCCCTTAGATCCCTACCTGTCACCTCGCAAATAACCACCAGCACTGAGGTCCAGAAGGGGGAAAGTTTAGAGCAGCTCCAAATGGTGTGAAGGAGACTACCCTCCTCCATACCACAACATCAGCAGATATGATAATGATGGATCCTGCTCACCTGGGTTGTTAAGGTCAGTAGACTTAGGACCCAAGACTCTATAGAGCTGATCCAGTTCAATAGGCGAATCAAGTGAATCCCTTAGAGTTTTGTTATAGATTTCAGAGATAGAACTTTTCATGGAGGCCCCTCACGAGTACATTTTTACGACTACCTCGGTTCTCAAGGTCATCAAGCTCCTGGGTGTATCATATGCTGTTGTGAAGCTAATCGCTGTTCCAGTTTCTCCAGTCTGTTTACATGGGATGAAGCCTGTCTTTCTAGCGAGCCCACCCTGGAACCCAGTTTCTCCATGGAGCTTAATGGCGCTTGCTTATGGCAGCAGCAGTGTTTCCTGTGGCGGCCATCTTCCTCTCCTCAGCAGCTGGGAACAAGGTGGCTGCAGGGGACACTGTTGGCTTTAGAATAGCTTTGTGATTTTGTAACCCGACACATTGTTGGGTTCTGAAGCAGCACAAGAGTTGCTTATACCAATGAGTAGAGCAAAACGGAATGGAGCACTGCATTTATTTCCGGATCCTTCTGACACTCTGGCTTCTGAAATTGCAAACTGAGTCCGAAGAAGGTCGATTTCTCGACCGAAACGTCACTCTTTGGATGTTTACTAAGAACTTTCAAAAAAGAATCTAATTTTGCACAATAACAAAATCTAAAAAGTCAGGTTTGAGAGTCAGGTGTCAAATGTACAATCATATGATCTTTGACTTCTGACAATGTAGTAAAATGGGCACTGTTGCAACGAATTGTAGTCAGCCAGAAATTCTACCAGTTAATAGAGAAAATAAACATTTTCCTAACCTATACAAGCTAGATGATCCCACTCCTCTCGGAACCTAATATTTTCGGATCAGACTAATCTTCTGACTAGATGGTTACTCCTGGTAATTACCATTTATGCAGATGACAACTTCAACTTGGCTTTCAATTTTTTTATTTAAACCCCAGTGACCTAACAAAAGCAGTAGTAGTACAAACCAGCAGAAACCTCTCATTGTGCTTCTTTAATGACCTATTTTGATGTATCTGAAAGTAATAAGCCTTTATTTGTTGGAGCGATATGAACTGTCTGAGATGTCTGGGATTTAGACCTAAAATACCTATAAAAAAGTAAAGCTGCAAAATGGTGTTGAAAAGGGGTTTATCTCACCCTAGGGCACCTTGAAGTACAACAATATTTTTCTGCTGTTGAGTACTGCGGTAACTATTAAAGTCTGATATACTGCTTTTTCTGTTTCTAAAAATATCAGCTGTTGTCTTGCTGAAATAAATGAATCTTTATGTTTGTCATAGCTTCTCATCACTAAGATACGAGGAAGATAAACTGATCCAAAAAACAGTAAGATAATACTATGTGTATTTATACAATGTTGCCGATCAAATTATCTACATTTCTCTTTCCTTTATAACAAAAATGACTATATTGTGCCATAGTTATGCTTTCAATTGTGCAAAGCAAGTTCCCTGAAAAGAGTCATAAGCTACAATCGAAAGATACAAATGCAAACTACGGCCACAGTCATAAATAAAGGTGAAAGGAGGTACAGCAAAGCCTTACATATCTAACTGCAAGGGATTTTATGCCTTTGTCAACTGAAGTAAAAGTTTTAGCATTTAAGGATACTAAACAAAAGACCAGATTTATTTTCTTTTAGTTTGCCTCGGCTGCCAATGCATTTTCCACAGTATTTTCACTCTACATTGGAATATTCACTGCATATGGTTAGGTCCATAAATTTTTGGACAGAGAGAACATTTTTTCTTAATTTATTTTGTTTTCATAACATCAAGGAATTTTGAACAAAACAATTCAGATGCAATTGAATCTCGGACTTTTAGCTTTAATTCAGTGGGTTAAACAAAATGACTGAATAAAAATGTGAAGAACTGAAGTATTTTGTAGGCACAATCCCTTCATTTCAGGGGCTCAAAAGTAATTGGCCAAATTAAATAATTGTAAATAAAATGTTAGTTTATAATACTTTGTTGAAAACTCTTTGTTGGCAATGACTGTCTGAAGTCTTGAATTTAAGGACATCACCCGATGCTGTGTCTCCGCCTTTTCAATGCTCTCCCAGTCCTTTACTGCAGCAGGTTTTAGTTGCTGTGTTTTTGTGGGAATATTCAATTTCTTCGCTTTAATTAACTCCTATATTGCTTGGGCTTCATGTTTTGGGTCATTGTCATTTGTATTATTAAAAATAAAGACCAATCAGTTTGCCTGCATTTTCTGGATGTGAGCACACAGTGGGGCAGATTTACTTACCCGGTCCTATTGCGATCCAGCGGCGCGTTCTCAGTTGAGGATTCGGGTCTTCCGGCGATTCACTAAGGTTTGTGCACCCGGTGTCCACCAGGTGTCGCAGCTGCGCTGAAGCCCGCCAGAGTTCCTAGGAGTTCACAATCAGTTGCTGGGTGCAGGTAAGCGCGTGTCAAGCGACCCTTTTTTTTTTTTAAATTACCGCGGTTTTGCCGAATCCGTCGGGTTTTCTGACGGTCACACCCCCAATTTCCGTTGCGTGAAAGCCAGCTCCATTGCACCACAATCCGATCGCGTGCGCCAAAATCCCTGGGCAATTCAGGGAAAAACGGTGCAAATCGGAAAAATACGGGAAACCCGACGAAAATGCGCGATTCGGACACTTAGTAAATGACCCCCAGTATGTCTTTGAATACCTCAAAATTTATCCAGCTGCTTCTGTCCAGTTTCACATCATCAATAAGCACTGATTATCTTAGGGAAGTGGAGGGTATCACCAAAAGATTGTTATTTAGAGGTTATCCTGGATGAATGTTAACCAGAGTACAAACGATAGTGAAGACAGGCAATGGTGGATACCATCCTGACTAATGTTACCAGGCATCTATGCCATAAAATTAATGAGGCACAAGATATGATGTCCTTTCTCATGCATTTCTCATAGACAATCCATTTTCTTCATCAACATAATGGCGATGACACCACATTACCGAAGGACCTCAATCATAAAAATAATTTATGTAATATTTCTAATGGATGCCAATTTTTACTATTTAGTTGGCAGTGGCCCACCTGACAACACCACCTTAGCCCCTACTGGCCTACTTTAATAAAATGTCCACAGGAGAGTTACCTTTTACAGAAATGTCCTCAGCAGAGGGCCCCTTTACAGAAATGTCCACAGAAGATCCCACTTTAATGAAATGTCCACAGTAGACCCCCACTTTAATGAAATGTCCAAGAAGAGCTCACTTTAATGAAATGTCCATGGCAGAGCCTCCTTTAATCAAATGTCCAGAGTAGAGCCCCTCTTTAATCAAATGTCCACAGGAAATTCCCCCTTTACAGAAATGTCCACAGCAGAGCCCCCTTTAACCCCTTAAGGACGCAGGGTTTTTTGCGCTCATTTCCCGCTTTCCACCTTCAAAAATCCATTACTTTCCGTGTACAGACCTGTGTGAGGACTTATTTTGTGCGTAACAAATTTTACTTTCCCGTGATGTTATTTATTATAACATGCCATGTACTGGGAAGCAGGAAAAAAATTCCAAATGTGGAAAAATGGCATGTTGGCCACGTTCTTTTGGGCTCAGTTTTTACGACTTTCAATCTGCTTTTCAAATAACACATCTACATTATTATTTGGCTTGGTGCGATCACGGTGATAACAAATTTATACAGGTCTGTAAACAAATGTGTACGAAAAAGGGAAAAAATGTTTTGCCATCTTCTGACGCTAATAACTTTTTCATACTTTGGTGTACAGAGCGGTGTGATATGTCATTTTTTGCAAAATGAGCTGACGTTTTCATTGATAACAGCTTGAGGACTGTGCGACATTTTGATCACTTTTAATTAAATTTTTTATGTCATGTAAAAAGGTGTAAAAGTTGCATTTCAGACATTTGGTCGCCATTTCCCATTTCAGTGGTCACCGCCGGTTAAACCCGTTTTTATATTTTGATAGATCTGGCATTTTGGGACGCGGCGATACCTAATGTGTCTGTGATTTTTACTGTTTATTATGTTATATATCAGTTTTAAGGAAATGGGGTGATTTTAATTTTTAATATTTTATCATTTTTTTTTTTCTTTTTCGGGAGAGCGGTGATCGTAGGAAACACTGCGGCAAAGAAAAGGTTAACATGCGGAATAGGTGCAAGCACCGACAGCGGGTGGAAGCAATATGCAGCAAAGCCCATCTCTGTACGCTCAGCCTGTGAGCCCTCTTCATACACCCTTCATAGCTCTGCGGCCGATATATCCGTCGCAGAGCATGAAGGGGTTAATGAAATGTCCACAGTAGAGCCCCCCTTTCATCAAATGTCCACAGGAGATGCCCCTTTACAGAAATGCCCACAGCAGAGTGCCCCTTTACAGACATGTCCACAGCAGAGCCCACTTTAATGAAATGTCCACAGCAAAGCCCCCTTTAATGAAATGTCCACAGTACACCCCCTCTTTAATAAAATGTCCACAGGAGATGCCCCCTTTACAAAAATGTCCACAGAAGAGCCCACTTTATTGAAATGTCCACAGCAGAGCCCCCTTTAATGAAATGTCCACAGTAGACCCCCTCTTTAATCAAACGTCCACAGGAGATGCCCCCTTCACAGAAATGTCAACAGAAGAGCCCACTTTAATGAAATGTTCGCAGAAGAGCCCACTTTAATGAAATGCCCACAGTAGAGCCTCCTTTAATGAAATGTCCACAGTAGAGCCCCATTTAATCAAATGTCCACAGGAAATGCCCCCTTTACAGAAATGACCACAGAAGAGCCCCCTTTAATGAAATGTCCACAGTAGAGCCACTTTTTAACCAAATGTCAGAAATTTCCAGAAATTTCCAAAGCAGAGGCCCCTTTAATGAATCACCACAGCAGATGACCCCTTTATAGAAATATCCACAGCTGAGCCCCCTTTAATGAAATGTCCAAAGCAGAGTCCCTCTTTAATGAAATGTCCACTGTAGAGTTCCCCCTTTAAAGAAATGTCCACAGTAGAGCCCCTTAATGAAATGGCCATTCCAGGGTCCCCATTTCATGAAATGGCCACAGTAGAGCCACCTTTTAAAGGAATGTTCACGGCAGAACCCCCTTTTAAAGAAATGTCCACAGTAGAGCCCCCCTTTAATGAAATATGCACAGCAAGGGCCCCTTTAATGAAATGGTCACAGCAGAGCTCCTTTAATGAAATGTCCACAGTAGATCCTCTCTTTAATCAAATGTCCACAGGAGATGCCCCCTTTACAGACATGTCCACAGAAGAGCCCACTTTAATGAAATGTCCACAGCAGAGCCCCCTTTAATGAAGTGTCCACAATAGACCCCCTCTTTAATCAAATGTCCACAGAAGATGCCCCCTTTACAAAAATGTCCACAGAAGAGCCCACTTTAATGAAATGTCCACAGTAGACCCCCTCTGTAATCAAATGTCCACAGGAGATGCCCCCTTTACAGAAATGTCCACATAAGAGCCCAGTTTAATGAATTGTTCGCAGAAGAGCCCACTTTAATGAAATGTCCACAGCAGAGCCTCCTTTAATGAAATGTCCACAGTAGAGCCCCATTTAATCAAAGGTCCACAGGAAATGCCCCCTTTACAGAAATGACCACAGAAGAGCCCACTTTAATGAAATGTCCACAGTAGAGCCCCTCTTTAATCAAATGTCCACAGGAGATGCCCCTTTACAGAAATGTCCACAGCAGAGCCCCCTTTAGTGAAATGTCCACAGCAGAGCCCCCTTTAATAAAATGACCACTGCAGAGGCCTCTTTAATTAATTTGCCCTTCAAAGGAATGGCCACTGCAGATACTCCTTTTAAAATAATGTCCAAAGAAGAGTCCCTCTTTAATGAAATGTCCACTGTAGTGCCCCCCTTTAAAGAAATGTCCACAGTAGAGCGCCTTAATGAAATTGCCATTCCAGGGTCCCCATTTCATGAAATGGCCACAGTAGAGACACCCTTTAAAGGAATGTTCACTGCAGAACCCCTTTTTAAAAAAATGTCCACAGTAGAGCCCCCCTTTAATGAAATATGCACAGCAGGGGCCCCTTTAATGAAATGGTCACAGCAGAGCCCCCTTTAATGAAATGTCCACAGTAGACCCCCTCTTTAATCAAATGTCCACAGGAGATGCCCCCTTCACAGACATGTCCACAGAAAAGCCCACTTTAATGAAATGTCCACAGCAGAGCCCCCTTTAATGAAATGTGCACAGCAGAGACATTTCCCTTATATGAAATGTCCATAGGAAATCCCCCCTTCAATGAAATGACAGCAAGGCTCCCTTTTAATGAAATACCCACAGAAGGGCCCCCTGTAATGAAATGGCCACAGCAGGGCATGCTTTCAATGAAATGTTCACTGGGGGCCCATCCCTTTTTCAGAAATGTCTACATTAGAGCTCCTTGGGAAAAAAAAACTCTATACTCACCTCCAGCTTCTTCTCTCCGCGACTCTGTCTTCTCCTCTACCAGCCTATTTGCAACAGTATGACTTTGTGTACCCGCGGCCCAGACATGTGGGTCGGAAGAAGAGAAGATGGAGCCGTGGGGAGAAGAAGCAGGAGGTGAGTATAGAGGTTTTTTTCCCAAGGAGCTCTAATGTAGACATTTATGTATAGGGAGGGAACCTCCAATGAACATTCCATCTAACCTTAAGCTATTTGGCTACAGTGATCCTATAGACATGGGCGCCTGCCCATATCGCCTGTATGGAGATCAGCCATTGGCGGTGGGTGTTTGCTGCAATATGCTTCAAGAAAAGTTAAGGTTAATGTACAGTAGTAAGAGAATGTCATGAAAAAATTGATAAATTTGAATAAAATACAGAAGATGATGGTCAGCCAGTGCAGTTACTGACACAGAGTGGAGGCATCTGTATAGCATCGGGATCAGTCTGGCTGATGCTTTAAGAATAATTCGCGAAGGAGAGACTTTAGTAAGTGGAAGATCGATTAGTAGGGATTTACAGTAGGCAAGACCAGAGTGAATTAAAATGATAATTAGAGCTTTAGGGGGTTCCATGGTCAGGGAAGAAAAGATTCTGGAAATGTTTTTGAGGTCCATGTGGCAGGAGAGTGCAAGTGATTATATGTAAGGTACAAACGAGAGGTTAGATTCCAGCACAACCCCAAAACAGTGGGTTTGCTTTTTCTATGGTGATACCCCACATTGAAATGGAGATGTTTCAGGTAGAAAGAGGACATGATGTTAGAGACAGCAGGAAGACAATCAGTGATGTAGGGGTGATGTAACGTGCAGAAGTATGTAGTTGTGTATCATCAGCGTAAAGATGGTAGTCAAGCCCAAATAAGATAATGTTTTGTCCAATGGGGGCCTAAGCCCTGAAGAACCCCAAGAGAAAAACAAGAGGAAAAAATTCCAGAGAATGAGACACTAAAAGTGAAGTCAGAGAAATAGTTAGAAACCCAAGAAAGCACCGTGCCCTACAGTCGAATGGACCTGCTGAGAGATCCAGAAGAATGAGGAGAGAAAAGTCACCTTTGGATTTTGCAGTGAAGAGAGTGGAGATTTTTGTTTTTACTGTTTTTCTTTGAGTGTCACTTTAAGAATAGATTATGTTTCTTTTGAATATTTATGTATCTATGTATTGCACATAATTGAATCCTTTCTTTGGCACCTCTGGATGCAGGTTTTTCTCACAATACCTGTTAATATAGATCAAATAGGTTTTACTAATTCTTTTTCATGAGTTTACCCTTTGGCATGAATAATATTTTAAATGGACTCCTGCAGTTACTTTGTCTTCTCCCTATTCCCACCCTTGGTGATCTAAAACTTTCCTTCTTTTCCACATTTCTCAAAAACCATATTTCTCTGTAATGCCAGTAAAGTAAAAAAATATATATTTGATGTTATATAGTTACATAAAGAATAGCAATTTAATGAATGTAAGAAAGGGCACGACCCTTAGTCACATTAAAAAACGCAAATCTCTTATAATAAGCTGCATCAATTAACATGCATTTAAATAATTGCCTACAAGATAGGAATTTGACATCGAATTCATTTTATCACGTTAAAAATTCAGAAAGTAATGTGTAAGAATAAAACATTTCTCAAGGCAGTCAGCGAGAAATTAGGTAGAATAATAATTTTAAATAAGGAAAGTTGATAAAATTTGCATCTCACTTTCTCCTGCAGAGATCTCCTGTACAATTATCCCAACTGTGAAAGCAGAGCAAGCACCTGAAATGTGCGTATATAAATAAATAATTACTCAAAGAGTGAAGCAATTAAAGTGCAGGCTCCCATTTTCTGTGTATGTTAGTCAAAGCGCACGCACCATATGTTCTGTCATCAGATGGTAAGCAAATGCAGTTTCCAACCGAGTCCTCTTTAGAATGTTTTTTGTGAGGGTGATGTCGGATTCATGTATCTTCTTTTGTACCATGTAAAAAATTCAAAATCAAACACATCAACACTAAAAAGCTTTGACTAAGAAAAGCAACATCAAAATGAATGAGTGACACCTTTCAGGAGACATTTTCTGGTTACTGCTCAGATTGTACAGTCTTTCCGTTTCATTTTTATTCTTAGACGTGTTCAGGGAAGAAAACAGTTCCCCTCCCTGTTATAACATTGTACATAACCATGTACATTTCGGTTATTGCTGCCTTTCAGTTTTCGTGTTTTTGCATATACATCTCTCCGCAGTTTGACCCCTCCATTACTTACATTGTAGTTTAATAGTAAATGACCCGTTGAGTACAATAAAAAGCACATAGTTATTAAAATATGCAGAAAGAGAAAGCAGAAAGCCTTGGTGTCAAATGGATATTATAAACTTATGCTGGTCAAATTTATACAGATTTATACTGAGCTGCCTTTCTACTATGTACACTTTACATGGAAAAATATATTGGGACGTTAAAATTTAAAGCAACACTATGATAATTTCTTTTTATTTTGCCAATATTTCCAATTCAACCACTGTTGGCTTATTTAGTTTATACTCTGTCGAAAACATAAAATTTGGTCATGTGATCTCTTTCTGCTGGAACTCAAAACTTAAATAGTTACTGCTGATAATTAAATCCACAAATAATAAAGATGACAGAAAATAGTGTAACCTACCTCACTGTATACTTATATTGTAACATCTATGCCACCATCATCTTCTTCCTGCAGAATGAGACTTAGAAGGCATTGATTTCCCTGTGTGTGAACTGTGGCAAAGGTTTTCAACTGTTTTAGGACTCACTGAATCACACCCATATGCTCTGCAGCTTAGCTCTTTCCAGCAAATGGTTAACTTGTGTGAATGACAGCCGGACCTGTCAGCTGCTGGGGGCGCCGTCTAGGAACTCATCTATATAACTGTTCAGTTCCATTTCAACTTGCTGCTTTTACTAGTCTCCTGTTACAGTTCCCTATTTCTGCTTGTTGTTGCTTTACTATACTATGTACCCGACCTCTGCTTTCTTATTTGACTATTTTCCTTTTTATTTGAATCTATGCTTCACATACATCTTTGATTTGATTTGTTCTGTCTGTTAT
The DNA here is from genome assembly GCF_040894005.1 of Engystomops pustulosus. Lineage (NCBI taxonomy): Eukaryota > Metazoa > Chordata > Amphibia > Anura > Leptodactylidae > Engystomops > Engystomops pustulosus. Next base: position 157,803,036 of record NC_092415.1, on the reverse strand, counting down.
CTGTTGTTTGTCCCTCTAAGTTTGATCCTCTTTCCTATGCACTTAGTCAGTGTATGGATTGTTGACTAGAAGTCCCTAACCAAAAGGGTTAGGTAGGGTTAGGTAGTTGACAGGGATTGTGGGAAATTCTAGCTCCAGCAGCTCCTTCTCTACCTTGACTTTTTAATGTAATAGTTAGAGAGATGACTAATCATTCTGCCCTTCCAGAGGGCAGCAATATTACATGGTTTACTCTAGCTGATGGTGCAATGCTGTTTGGGTATAACAGGACTAAGAGAAAAACACAGAGAAAAAATCTAGATGTCCTGATCTTTCATAGGTTGAGGAAGCTTAACAGCAGCACATACTGGCTCTTTAAGGTGAGGAGGTTGGAGAATACTTAGCAGAGCAGGAGTGAGAAGATTGTACAGCCTCTATGGAGACTGTGTCAGGGAGGAGAAAAATGGTGATGATCACAGCATGTAACAACTTATGTACCACCAGTTTTTAGTTAGGCTTTAAAAACATGATATTGTATTAGATGTTAAATTGTGCCAAATGCCATTAGGTGTGATGTGCCATTATTTTCGGATCTATGTATTGTATCCAAAGCCCTATTTGTACTGGATAAATACACTCACCGGCCACTTTATTAGGTACACCTGTCCAACTGCTCGTTAACACTTAATTTCTAATCAGCCAATCACATGCCAGAAGGGCTGGTCTGAGTATTTCAGAAACTGCTGCTCTACCTGGATTTTCACGCACAACCATCTCTAGGGTTTACAGAGAATGGTCCGAAAAAGAAAAAACATCCAGTGAGCGGCAGTTCTGTGGGCGGAAATGCTTTGTTGATGCCAGAGGTCAGGGGAGAATGGGTAGACTGGTTCGAGCTGATAGAAAGGCAACAGTGACTCAAATCGCCACCCATTACAACCAAGGTAGGCAGAAGAGCATCTCTGAATGCACAGTACGTCGAACTTTGAGGCAGATGGGCTACAGCAGCAGAAGACCACACCGGGTGCCACTCCTTACAGCTAAGAACAGGAAACTGAGGCTACAATTTGCACAAGCTCATCGAAATTGGACAGTAGAAGATTGGAAAAACGTTGCCTGGTCTGATGAGTCTCGATTTCTGCTGCGACATTCGTATGGTAGGGTCAGAATTTGCCGTCAACAACATGAAAGCATGGATCCATCCTGCCTTGTATCAACAGTTCAGACTGGTGGTGGTGGAGTCATGGTGTGGGGAATATTTTCTTGGCACTCTTTGGGCTCCTTGGTACCAATTGAGCATCGTTGCAACGCCACAGCCTACCTGAGTATTGTTGCTGACCATGTCCATCCATTTATGACCACAATGTACCCAACATCTGATGGCTACTTTCAGCAGGATAATGCGCCATGTCATAAAGCTGGAATCATCTCAGACACGTTTCTTGAACATGACAATGAGTTCACTGTACTCAAATGGCCTCCACAGTCACCAGATCCAATCACAGTCAATCCAACAGCGCATCTTTGGGATGTGGTGGAACGGGAGATTCACATCATGGATGTGCAGCCGACAAATCTGCGGCAACTGTCTGATGCCATCATGTCAATATGGACCAAAATCTCTGAGGAATGCTTCCAGCACCTTGTTGAATCTATGCCACGAAGAATTGAGGCAGTTCTGAAGGCAAAAGGGGGTCCAACCCGTTACTAGCATGGTGTACCTAATAAAGTGGCCGGTGAGTGTACGTCCCCCATACAGTCCTATGGGCTCACGGCCCTGTACGGGAGCGGTACGGTGCCGCACACGTGCGGCACTGTACCGCTCCGTAGCACGGGAAAAGTTAGGACATGTCCTATCTTTTCCCGTGATACGGCGCCGTGCGCTGTATCTTCCTATGGAGAGGGCCGGGGGTGAGCAGCGCTCATCCCCCTGCTCCTCTCCGCAGCGCCGATGTATGCCCGCTGTACTATGGTACGGCGGGCATACATCGTGTGAATGTAGCCTTACTCTTCTATTTAGTGTAAAGATGTATTAGGGGGCCCTCCAATCATATTTTGCTTGGGACACCAGAAATATCAAAATTTTCCCCATGTAATTAAATACTCCAGAAATAATGCAAAGAAATGGAACAGACAGTGGCCTTGTAAATGGTGAAATCAATACCTGCAATATTGTACTGTAGTTCAATAATTTAGCTTAGATAATAGTAAAGGTTTGTTGTATACGTTGAATTAGTCACACATGCCCACTGTGGCGTAAGAGCTGTTAGTGTTACCGATACATTTATGCCAATGTTGCATTATGATATTAGTGGTATTAATGGCAAAGCTGTATTTCTAATCTACTTTTATTGTGGAATATACAGAAATAATGTATAGTAAGAAATGTTGCACCGCTTCCAGAAACGTCTGAGCAGGTCACCCTCACCCACACGTTGTTCTATGTCTACAAGGTAGCGAGCACAAACAGACAACTTGTTGGATAACAGAACTTGTGAAGTGTGTAAAGTAAAATCCGGATGGCAGCTGCATGCATGGGTGAATAATTATGGAATGGAATTATGAAATGGAACGGCTAGCTACTGCGTTCACAAGCTAGCTACAAAGTAGATTATAATCGAAATTCCAAACTAGTTTGATGTTCTGCCCCTCTTTTAAAAATATATTATTTTACACAAGTATCTCTGACAGAAGTAGTTATATAGATACATTTGTTCCAAAGTACCTTTGGTTGCCCAATCCATACACTAATTTTAGTACAACTAGACCTGTTTCGAAGTTCACTGAGCATTTTCCAGTGTAGCTGGATAATAATTGCTCTGACTTCTTTTGTTTCCCTATGGATTAGACAATTCTAATTATTAAACTATAACTACATTAGGCATAATAACTAGAAGTTTTAGAATAGTTTTATGCTCTTAAGAATAGATATTTGTTTTTTAAATATTGTTGTGACACAAACTATATGTAAATAACTAACTTTAATAATGTAAACCAACTATAGATGTAATGTAGGAGATACTTGGTGGCTCTGCCCAGGGGGCATCTTGGCCTTCTAGTGCCATATTTAAAAATGCATACATTTTATGAGAGTGTAAATGGATTGATAGGCCAGAGCCAGAAACACCTTTAAAAAAGAATTTCTTGTTTTTACGATACAGCATTTAATTTATGATGAAACGGGTTGTGTACAACTATTTTTGTTACAATATTTGGATTGATCTATATAGGAAAGACTCGCTTATGGTTACATTAGTCACTGTATTGTAATCTATATTGCAATAGGTTATTTATAAATACAATGCTATGAGATTCAATTGATCAAATGGAAATAATTCCAGAAAATGTGGCAGCTTGTACAAAAGGTCTATATTTTTTGTCCTTCTAATGTTGAATCAACATTATAGTAAAAAAGTTTGGAAATATAGTTTTTTTTAAATCTTAAATTAGTTACTGTGATTTGAAGAAGAAAAAAGGGTTAATAACAGAGTCCTAAGTTTATGGTCCCTCAAAGTGTAGTGTCACTCTCATAGCAGTTTTGACTTGATTATCTTCGTATTCAATATTTGCATAATTTTTCAAGAAAATGTTATATAAAAGACATTTCCAATGTGTCAATTTTTCCCCATGTCTGTCAAGAATTGAAACAGTACTTACTTTATAAAGATTTACAGTTTTATAACTCTGCTGGAATAACATACACGCTTGGCTTGGCATGCACATTATTGGGCTAGTCAGGGCTGACAGCTGAATATTGATGGATAGATGTGGAAGGTGTTTTATTTCTATGTCCACTTCTATGATCCTGAACTTTTGTTGGATCAGGATTTCGAGATGTCATTGTTTGGCTTCCCATGAAGAGTCTATGTTTCACTAAAGAAATTAATACTTTTATGTTGCTGTTGTTAAATTAAAATATAATTGACATTGGATTACATATTATGAAACTGCATTTTTCTATGTCAGTAAGCTTCAATTTTGCAATATAATAGAGTTTACCCTAAAACTTTTGGTAAAATCATTGTGCCCCTTCTAACTTCTTACTTTGCAAGCGAAGAGCTGACGCTCAAAATATGCAAGCTGCCCACTGGTTCTACTCAGTCTATGCCTGTATTGCTGGCCGCACGGCCATGTACTAGATATACTAAGAGGCCAGTATATCCAGCAGGTTGGGAGGGGCAGGGATAACATCAACTGACATAATACTGATGTGGTACCTGAAATTTTCTAATTTTTGTTCTGTATGGTACCACAATGAATTCAGATGCAGTTGAATGTCAGACTTTCAGGACCTAAAGCATTTTGCAAAAACAATCCCTTCAAAACTAATTGGATAAATGAAAAAATTATAAATAAAATGTTAATTTCTAATGGTTGGTTGAAAACCCTTTTGTTTGCAATGACTGCCTGAAGTCTTGAACTCATGAACTTTCAGGCTCAGAGATCCTCTGAACCACCGGCAACCGGTTTTCACCAGAGCCTGCCGCAAAGCAGGTTGGACTTGGTCCAGCGTGGTATCATGAGGTGGTTCCACCGGGTCGTCGCCCCCCCCCCCTTCGGCCTCCCCATTTTCTTAGACCAGATGAATTTCTGTAGAAGACCCTGGTCCAAGATTTTATCCTCCAGCTCCCAGGATCTTTCCTCTGGCCCAAACCCTTCCAGTGGACAGGATAAAATCACTTCCCTCTGACAGTCTTCATATCAAGAATTTCCTTTACCTCGTAGATGTCAGTAACATCAGCTTCAGGAGCGGGAGGAGGTACCTGCCAAGAGAAGCCATTCGGGATGACATGTTTTAGCAGGGAGACATGGAAGGAATTCAGGATGCGCATGGTGGGAGGAAGACGCAACTTGTAGCCACAGGATTAATGTGTTTCAATACCTCGAATGGGCCCAGGTAGTGAGGACCCAGCTTTTAGCTGGGAATCTTCAGCTGAACATACTTGGATGACAGCCAAACTTTATCCCCTGGAGGGAAAATTGGAGGAGTTCTGCACTTTTTATCCGCCTGAGTTTTGGTTCGGGCAGACGCCTGAAGTAAGGAGAGATGAGTCTGCTCCCAGATGGATTTAAGATCTCTGACTAACTTCTCCACAGCAGGATCGTTGAACGTTACCAGTAGAGAGAGAGGTGGACGAGGATGCTGTCCATAGACAATGAAGAAGGGGCAGAGCCAGAAGATTTGGAGTTCAAGGAATTATAGGAAAATTCCGCCCATGGCAACAGATTGGACCAGTCATCTTGTCGGGCGGAAACAAAATGACGGAGGTAACATCCCAGAGTCTGGTTAACCCTCTCTACTTGTCCATTGGACTGAGGGTGCTATGCTGAGGAGAAATCCAGTTTAACTCGTAATTGAGTACAGAGAGAATTCCAGAAGCTGGAAAAAACTGAACCCCCTGATCAGAGACTATGTGCTCAGGAAGACAATGTAGCTGAAAGATGTGGGTGAAGAACAGGCTGGCAAGACAAGGAGCTGACGGCAAACCTGGCAGAGGCCCGAAATGGGACATCTTAGAGAAGTGGTCTGTTAACACCCAGATGACGGTACTCCCAGTGGAAGAAGAAAGATCCGTAATGAAGTCCATGGCCACATGAGACCACCGGCGACTGGGTATCGTTAATGGCTGTAGTAGACCGGCTGTTTTGAGGCGAGATGGATTATTACGTGCACAGGAAGTGCAGGAGCCCACAAATTCCCATACATCCTTGACCAGATCAGGCCACCAATAAACGCGGGAAATGAGGGCTACAGAGCGTTGCACCCCAGGGTGCCCTGCCATACGTGAGCAATGTCCCCAAGTCAATATCATCTTTGGTAGTGCAGGTTGGACATAGGTCTTACCAGGAGGAAGCTGCCCAAGATCCACTGGAGCAGCAACAACTAGTTGCTCGGGAGGGATAATATGCCGAGGAGCCGGTTCTTCCCCAATGACATTGGTGGCACAAGAGAGGGCATCTGCCTTGACATTCTTTTCAGCAGGATGGAAATGAATCAAAAGATTAAAACATGAGAAGATGATAGCGACCAGCGGGCTTGCCGAGGTTTAAGGCGCTGAGCCGTCTGGAGATTTTTATGATCTCACATAAACCGGGTGGTGAGCTCCCTCCAGAAGATAACGCCATTCTTCCAGAGCTAGCTTCATAGCCAGTAGTTCTCTGTCTCCTATGGAGTAATTTCTCTCTGCAGAGGTGAAAGTCTTTGAGAAGAACCCTGAGCGCTAAAATATGAGACACTAAAGAGGAAAAATGCAGGATAAATTGCTGGCAATAATTTGCAAAGCTCAGGAACCTCTGTATAGCACGTAAACCTACTGGGAGTGGCCATTGAAGGACCGCAGACAACTTGGCTGGATCCATCTGTAGACCCCTTTCAGAGGATGTAGCCTCTGATGTACTCCTCTGATGGAACTGGCACTTTCCCAGTTTGGCGTAGAGGTGAGCATGAGAGATCAGGTAGAGCATGGTAGTACAAAGAAGGACAGTCTCTTCCTATGCAGTGCACCAACCTGCATGGATATCCGCTCTGTGCGGTACCGGACTGGATCAGAGAGGATTTGTCCACTGACCAAAGAGATAACCAAAGGCTTGTCAAGAAGGACCACAGGGATGTGGTGCCGGGAGATTAGGGTTGCATTCACAAAGTTCCCTTCAGAACCGGAGTCCAGGAAAGCCGGGACCTGGAGCTGGGTGCAGATGCCAACACTGAGGAGCACTGGAATAGTCAAGCATGGAGAAGCTTTGCTTACACCTAGGGACACTTCTCCCAAGAACCCTGGGTGCTGGCGTTTCCCGGACGTTGGGGACGGACAGGGCATGTCCCAATTAAGTGCTCTAGGCTGGCACAATACAGACAGAGGTTCTCCAGACGTTGTCTAGAACGCTCCTGAAGGGAGAGTCAGGTTATGTCCCCCTGCATAGGTTCCTCGGCAGACGATTCAGGCGGAGGCTGGAGCGGCTTTTGGAATGCAGGTGCCAGTCAAGGAAAATGTCTAAGTCATGCTTGAGGGTGCTCGGAGCGTAGATCCTTGGCACGCTCCTTAAACCGTACGTCTGATGAGACCACTCAGAGTAGACGGCAGGTCCCAAGCAGCCAAGCGTCTTTGACCTGAGGAGAGAGACCTTTTTTAAAGGTAGCGATCAGGGCTGCATCATTCCAGGCAAGTTCAGAGGCCAGAGTGCGGAACTGAACTGCATACTCTACCACAGACAAGTCACCTTGACGTAGGTTCAGGAAGGCAATCTCAGGAGGCCCGTGCAGGTTCTTCAAAGGTGGACCGGAATTCCACCAGAAATGCCATGTCAGTATCCATGACTGGATCGGTTCTGTCCCATAGGGGGGTAGCCCAGGCCAGGGCTTTTCTGGTGAGGAAATTGATGATAAACGTCCCCTTTGATCGCTCCATGACAAACTGTGTTGCCATGAGTTCAATGTGAAGGGAGCATTGGGTTATGAACCCCCTGCACAAGTTGGGATCCCCATCATATCTATCGGGCATGGACAGTCGTAGCCTTCTGCGGCAGGAAGGCGAGCCGGGGTAGCAATAGACACCACAGGTGCAGTCTCAGGAATCTGACGCTGTGTGGCTAACAATTGCTGCAGCATGGCGGTAACTTGCCCCAGCTGTTCACGTTGCTCGCAATCTGCCGGGACTGCTGGACGATGATGGTGGCAACATCAGGCCGAACGGGAAGCGGAACCTTGGCGGGATCCATGGCCGGATCTTACCGTCAGGCTCAGAAGTAGTGGATCCTATGAACCACTGCGGATGATGACACAAGCCACTACCTGGGACCGGAGTCTAAGTGGCACCCGGTTTTCACCAGAGCCAGCCGCAAAGCGGGTTGGACTTGCTGCGGCGTGGTACCACCAGGGCGTTCCACAGGCATGATTCGTCCGCAGTGGCAGTCGAGGTACAGAAATGGCAGGCAATCATGTAGTCGGGAACAAGGAGAAGGTCAGGACGGGCAGCACAGGATCAAAGTCGGAGACGTAGTAACAGGTCAGGGCAGGTGGCAAATGAGCAAAGTCAGAAACTGAACAAATTCAAGGGAAATCACAGAAATAGCGCAAGGCACGAGGCACGAAGATCCGGCAGGGTGCGCAGGAAGAGATAGACTTATATACATTTCCTAAAAATGGCCAGCGCCAATTAACGGCATGCTGGCCCTTTAAATCTAGAGAAGCCAGCGCGCGCACCCTAGGAGTTGGGGATGTGTGCGAACGGCTGTGGGAGTCAAAGTAGGAGCCAGGAGAGGTGAGATGCTTGAGCGATGCGCTAGCGGGGGCAGAGGGACACGGGTGAGCCTAAGACCCATGACTGGACATCACCAGACACTCTTACCTCCTTTGTAATGCTCGGCCAGGTTTTTACTGTAGCGTTTTTTTTGTTGTTCTTTGTCTGTGGAACTTTCTGTCTGAAGTTTAGTCAGCAATAATTGAAATGCATCTCAAATCGGATTGAGATCAGGTGATTGACTGGGCCGTGCAACAATTTTCTACTTCTTTACTTTAATAAACACTTGGGTTGCTTTGGCTTTATGTTTTGGGTCATTGTCCATCTGTATTATGAAACGCTGACTGATCACTTTGGCTCCATTTATCTGGTTTAAACACACACAGAATGGGGCCCAGAATGGGATCCCTGCGCGATCCCCGATCCAGACAGTCCGACGAGGATGTACTCTGCCGTGATTCAAGAAGATCGAGCACCCAATATCCTGCATGTGTCACTTCCCCGATCAGGTCCGCCGGAGTTCACCTTTTTCTTCCCGGTGTATGTAATTGCAACACAATTTTTAAGTTAAATCCCGTGGTTTGTCTGATTCCGTCGGATCGTCCGGTGATTTGTGTCGCATGAAAGCCGGACGAATATCGCCAAAATCCAATCGCGTGCACCAAAAACCCCTTTTAAACCTCTGTCCCAGCGGAGCAAAATGAAAATCATTGGGATGTCTGACAAAAGTGTGGTCCGCGGGGCCCTTAGTAAATGAGCCCCAATGTCTCTGAAAACCTTAGAATTCATCCATCTGCTTCTGTCACGTGTAATGTCAGCCACTGGCAGCCATGCATGCCCAAGCCCTCACACTGCCTCCTCTGTGGTTTACAGATGATGTGGTATGCTCTAGATCATAAGTTGTACCAAATCATATGTTTTCTTTCCATAATTCTGGTTGAGCTTGATCTTGGTTTCTTTTGTACATTAAATGGCCTCCAAAACTTGCTAGCATGTTTAGATGTTTTTAATAAAGTTCAATCTAGTCTCTTTATTCTTGAGGGTTATGAGTGGCTTGCACCGTGGAGTGAACCCTCTGTATTCACTTTAATCTTGTCTTCTCTTTTTGGTAGACTTGGAAATTGGCGAGTGTTGTTCACTTGGTTGGCTGTTAGGAAGGGGTTTCTCTTCGCCATGAAAATTATTCTGCCATCATCCACTAATGTTGTCTTCCATGGTCGTCCAGTTCTACTTACATTGATGAGTTCACCAGGGCTTTTTCTCTTTCTCAGGATGAAGCAAATTGTAGATCTTGGATGTTTTCTTCCGAGGAATATCTTCCTTCCAAAAGCACAATACCTTAAATTAACTCCAGGCCTTTTATCTCCCTGTAATTGTAAATGGCTGAATGTGTTAAGGAGCTGAAACTCCTAACAGTTCATCCAATTTTAATGTGGATACCCTCAAATGAAAGCTGAAAGTCTGGACTTTATGTCCATGTCCATTATATAACTATAACTTTGATTTGTATCAGTATACAGGTAAAAATAAAACGTGTGTCTCCAAATGTTTATGGACCTAACTATATCTTGTTACTCATTCTAAAAGAATGGGATAATTAAATGCACTAGAATAGACTATGATCTAAAAAAATGACCATGAACATAATAGAACAAACATATGAATCACACATCCTGAGCCAGTATGATTATTCACCTAACAGACTGCAATATGCGGGAAAATGCATGAGAGAATCACTCAACTTTGCGGCCATAATGTTCAGAGTGATTTATTGTGATGATAACAAGCGATGAACAAAGATATCATTGACGTATGACACCCACAAGTTCTACAGTTATGTGAAACAGGTAAATGAAAAATGTGATTGCCTTTATAAACTGCCTATATAATGCACTGAGATACATCAATATCTTAGGTTATAATTAAAACAAAAATTTTATTCAAAATTTATTTAAAAACCTCACCATATCTTTCATATTACCGTATTTTCCGGACTATAAGGCGCACTTAAAAGCCTTGGATTTCCTTGGAAATCCAAAGTGCGCCTTATAGTCCGGTGCGCCCTATATGAGGGCAGCGGACCTACTTACATAGGTCCCCGCTACCGGAGACAGCAGATCTCCAGCGGGAACTGCAGACCACGCGGCACGAATAACTTCTGCCGCGTGGTCTGCAGTTCCCGCTGGAGATCTGCTGTCTCCGGTAGCGGGGATCTATGTAAGTATTCTATTCTTTACCTCCCCCTCACCTTCCCCGCTCACCTTCCCCGCGTTCCGCGTCTCTTCTCGGCGTCGCGTCCCGTCGGCTCTCCGCTCCGCCCCCGGACCTCCGCCACGCCCCCGACCCTGCGCCTTATAGTCCGATGCGCCTTATATATGGAATTATTACATATATAAGGCGCATCGAACTGTTGCGCCTCATATTCCGGTGCGCCTAATGGCCCGGAAAATACGGTATACAAAAGTAAATAAAAAATGCCTAATTCACTATAGGGGTGTTAAAAGATCATTAAAAATCCTTTGTGTAAGGAAAAGAAGAGAGTCAAAAGATGGCACTGGACCCAGACCAAACTACATTTGGTCTCTCCCATGTTACTTGTTGGAGATCTGCATACACACCGTTTTTTTTAGATGTACACACTGTAAGGCGTGTAGGAGTATAGGCAGAATCAACACCGGAGGAATTCATAACTTTTCAGCAGCCGACAATTCCCTTATATACAATATCAAACATTTTGCTTTGAGTCAAAGAGAATCTTTTTGGATTTTCCATCTTAAAACGCTGATCCCATTGGGACTTAATGCAGATCTTGAGATAAAATGTTTTTTATAAAGGTATATGTACAACAGCACTTTATTATCACTAAGCATATTATTTTTCTTAAAATTTTAGGACTATAAGGTAGTGTTATATGTAAAAGCACACTGTGCCTTACAAGACCTTTGGAAGCATCTCTACATTAGGATGCCTTATTGATTTATAGTTTGTCAAAGGTCTGGATATTCAACACAGTTCACACTAGCACTTTAAAATACCACTAAGCACTTTATTAGGTCTAATTGCACTACTCTAGAGTCAATAGCACTCCTGTATAACTATTTTTGAAAACCCGGTATAATTTGTCCTTTTTATTTTTATCGTTATGTGACTAGATATAAATGTAACAGGACTATTAGGAGTTTTTTTCTGTAAAATAAGACTTCTTCACTGATGTAAAAATTGCATGGAAAATGTTTTTTCTGAAGGATTGTGAGAAACGCTCTGTTTAGGAATGTAAGTTGCATATAAAAGACACGTAGCCCAACACACCGGTAAGCCCCGAAAGAAGCCATACTAGGCGAAACCAAGTCGGGCAGTTGAACCAAGCGTGTTCTTTTATTACAAGGCCTTTTTATTTTCTACTCTTGTGAGTATTGCTAATAAATTATTTTTAAGGAATCGAAAAGTACTGCACCATCGTTCTTGTTCTTTCTCTTCCTAATCGGATTAGCAATTAAGGGAAGGAACGAAGAAAGCGGAACAGAAAGTGGAGGAACAAGTTCCCGGGCGGGAGGAATTAGCAGCAGCACAGAGGCTACGAGTTACCTCGGGAATCTCCTGGAGGGATGCCGTGCCGAGACATCGCACCTCATAAGAGGATCCTTATGCCCTATGCATAAACACTGAGGACATTGGGTATGGACTAAGGACTGTCCCCGTGAGTACTAAACCTTTCTTAAACCTTAGAGCAGGTGAACGTAGAGGCGGAGGATCAATCAATTTGTATTCCTCAAGTGACCCCACTCATTTGTGATCTTACAAGCCAACAACCAGTCAATGACCCACTGCAGTATTGCTGCCCCTAGTTCCTACGGTACCTTGGCGGCTAAAACTAAGCGCTCACTGATAGGTTTCCTCTTGATTGGAACCCCCCCAAACTCAGTGAAATTCTTGTCAGGCAGAGGATGGAGGAACTGAAACTGAGTATTCTAGTGATAGATATCTATTGGATAGCATTTAAGCAATCCCGTTGCTACTGTAAATATGATTAGGCCCTTACTGCTATTGCACGTAAAGATGGCACTTATCCTTCCGTTTTGTTACATCTTAAATACTTTATGGAATACACCTGCTCTAATGTACATACCTTCCATTTTTGTTTATTACTATTTACTTTAAACTCCTTGCTTCTGCACTTTCCTTTCTCCCTTTCTCTCTTACATGACCAAACAGAGCTCTATTTTTGCATGTAGTCTACCCATCCCACCCTCAGGGAAGCTTATAAGCCTTTTGACCTCTATTTCCCTATTCCTATTTACTTCAGCTATTGGTGCTCTATGTATTATCACGGTGCCCCCGAGACCCTCGTTCCAGGTGGTGGATACACCTGTGCCCCTCGTTGTGTGGGTGCCCCCGATACCCACATCCCAGGTCGCGGGCACACACGTGCCTCCCCGTGGCCACGCGTCTACGCTTCCTAGGGCCCTCGCACACCGGCACTCAAGGATTTAAAGGGCCAGAGCACCGCTAATGGATGCTGGCCATTTCCAGGAAACTGACATAACCCTGCCACTCCCAGCATTCCCCGACGGATCTTTGCGCTATTGCCTATGAGAAAACTGCTCTGTCAGGCTTGTGCTTCGATTTCCTGTTGTGACCCCGGATCTGTTCTTGACTTCACTCCTGCGCTGCCAACCCTGACCTCTTGCTCCGTCCCTGACCTCGCATCATTGCCACCTGCCTTGACCATCTGCCTGTCCCTGACTACGAGATTGCCTGCTGATTGTGTACCTCAACCTTGGCTGCCACCATGGACTTCGTGCCTGTGGAACGACCTGGTGGTTCCATGCCGCAGCAAGACCAACCTGCTTCGTGGCTGGCTCTGGTAAAGACCGGGTGCCACTTAGATTCCAGTCCCAGGTGTTGGCTTGTGTCATCGTCCGTGGTGGTCCAGGGGGTTCACTAACCCTGAGCCTTGATATGTATACTCTGTTTTCATGATGTATACCATACATGTTACATTGTATTTTAATGTAGACAATTACACATTGTAAAAAAAAATAATACAAAAGAAAAACTAATTTAAAGAAAAGTATAAGAGAAAGAAGTATAAGAGATTAATTTTTTCCACTTTTATTAACATGTGTACTATAAGTAGAGTTTACTTCATAGTCAGTAGAAAATGGAACCTTGCACAGCAGAATACTGCACCAAGTAGAGGTAATAGTCGACACACTCAAAACGAGCAAATCAAGAATCAGAGAAAAAAGTAGTGTGTCACTGACATGATTTGATTAAAAAAACATAACAAATTTTATTAATATTCAACACTGAACACAAACATGTATATAAAATCAATTAAAACTGTACCAAAGTACATACAATTGTCTACCATGTAATGCACTATGGTCGGTGCAAAAACAAGACACCTCCTGAATGGGTGGTATCCACCCAAAACCACCCCAAAACAATGAAAAGACACATATAAAGTGCAAATGCATCTGTCAAGCTGCCATGGAAGTAAGGGTTAAGTGAATTAATGCCTACAATGTAAACATGGTAAAAAGTTGATAAAGGTAATGGAGGCAAACCCTAGTACATATAACAAGTGACCTGGCAAACAAACCAGAGAAGTAGCAGCATGCAGTCGGGGTGGTGGAATGATCAGGAGGTGGAGGACTCCCCACGCGTTACGTCTCCAACTGAAGGCTTCCTCAGAGGTAAAGATGCCCCCTGTGTTGCTAGGCTCCCCTTATATATACCCCCCATATTGCACTCACCCTCAGCTGTAGGAACCAGATGTTTGAATCAGGCGCCATGTCCATCAGAGACCGGAAGTCTCCGGGTTAGTCACATGGCTCGCGTCACTGAAAAACGGAAGTGATGGGTGTCACATGATCGCAAGTGAGTATGAAAACTGGAAGTGACGGGTGTCACATGATCGCAAGTGAGTATGAAAACCGGAAGTGACGGGTGTCACATGATCTCAAGTGAGTATGAAAACTGGAAGTGACGGGTGTCACATGATCGCAAGTGAGTATGAAAACCGGAAGTGACAGGTGTCACATGATCGCAAGTGAGTATGGTTGCTAGGTAACCAAGAGCCACTATGCAGTGCTTGGTTAGTCACATAGAAAAGAAGTGGCGCAACATAGAAGAAGACGCTTATTACATGAAATTCAATATTGTAAATAAAACTCATCTAAGTATAGTACTATTTATAAGAATGAGATAGTATATATAATTAATTTGTTGTGAACAAAAGGTGAAATTTTTTTTTTATTTATTTTTTATTTTATTTTTATTTTATTTTATATTTTTATACAGCAAATAAATAGGTGATTATGAAGTGTTGAAGTAAGGTATAGTAATAAGAAGGATTTATACTCCAAAAGTATGTTTATATAAATGGACAACAATTGCCTTAAAGATATAGTTATGTCCTAGGGACATACATAAAAAGGGGGGTAAAGCACCCCAAAAATGAAACAACGGCGTGATAATATAAATATTGACATATAAAAAGCAGTTAAGGGAAATAACCAGATGCTACTATATGGCGCCAGGTTATTCACATAAGACGAACGGGGAAACATCAAAACAAAACAGGATGTGTAGTCGATCGATAACATCCACACTGGGAATAGGAATATATATAAAAGAAGATAGAACAAGGTTATATAAGATCCAATGGTATGGATACAAATAAATCCATCTAAACGCAATAAGATAATAAAATAAATAGTATATATTATCCATTTATTACGAGCAAGAGGTAATACGTGCAACACATAAACGAGTGATTTCAAGTGCTCAAATAAAATCAAGTGGTGATGAAAGAGATTTTTTACTCACTAAGCAATGTTGTTTATCAAAAAGGACGGTAATTAAAGACTGCCTTTGAAAAATAATAAGTTCCTAGGAAATACATATAAGCAAGTTCAAGACGGCGAAATCACAAAAGTGACAATGTACCGTATATACTCGAGTATAAGCCGACCCAAGTATAAGCTGAGGCCCCTAATTTTACCACAAAAACCTGGTAAAACCTATATATTTTTACTCGAGTATAAGCCGAGTTTGGGTTTTCAGCACAATTTTTTGTGCTGAAAAACTAGGCTTATACTCGAGTATATAAGGTATTAAGAGAAGTATAAAGGTAAGTAGTCACATATAGGTAAGTATTATCATCCTATGTAATCCGAACCTTCCGAACATAGGAATTAGGTAGTGGTCACATATTCATAAACTACTTAATAAGTACAGTATATTATTATTATTATGTAGCGCCTGTCAAAATATAATGCCAATCGCGAGTAGTTTTTAAGATAATAATCCACTAATGATAAAAAATAGATAAAAAATGAAAATGCCGGCGAGATGCTGATAGGGGCATACAGGGGAGCCACAGCAAGTTACAGTATAGTTGTCACACAAATGAACATTCCTGTGTCCAGTGGGTGTGAACATCAAGTTTGTAAAACAATTGTAATAGATTGAGAAAGAGTAAAGTAAAAAGTCCTGGGGTATACGAGTCATAAGTCCATAATCAAGAAGGGGTGTGTAAAGATAACAGTAGTCCATATAGATCAGGGACCTCTTTATCGTCCTCGGAATAAACTTGGAGTGGAACATCGACTCCTAATAGCTCATTCTCTTCATATGGAGGAAGAGGGGCCAGGTGATTCTGAGGAGACAGCTTCCAAATGGTGGATCCTTCTTTTTATTATTAGAAAGGGAGAGAGGCTTTTTCTTTAACTACCAGGTACATCGAGAAGGCTAGTTGCATGGTGATGATTATTACTGAGTTCAAAAAAACGTGGACAATGATTAGTTAAGTGTACAACCAATAAGTGGGGTGGATGTGAAGGAAGGGGAAGTGACTGTGTGAGTTATAAGGGGGCTATAAGAGTCCCATACTACAGGGGGTGAATAACCCAAAGGAAATGTCTGAGAATAATAAAACATTAATATTAAGGGTACCATGTGTACAAAAAGTGAGAGAAGAAGAGGAAAGGGGGGAAAAAGGGGAAAGGGAAAGGAAAGAGAAGAAAAAAAGGGGGGAGGGGGAAAAGGGAAGGAAAAGAGGAAAAAGGAAACAAGTTGTGAATAAAGTGTAAATGAATAAAATAAATGTTTGAACTTACCATACGATGCCATGTCGATCATATATACTTCTAGATGTCCTTCATCAAGAGAAAGTATCACAGATATCCTAATCAACATTTGTAGTAGCCTGTAAACAACAGATCCTCATTGATACCCTCAGGTGCTCTAGTGCCCAATTGGTATATCCAACGAGCCTCCCGCCTCAGAAGTTCAGAAGTTACATCTCCCCCTCTCAAGTTGGTGTGTACCGTGTCCAAACCAACTACCTTAATCCTCCTGGTCTTACTAGCGTGAAAATTACGAAAATGGGCTGCAACAGTCGAAAGAGTCTTACCTGACATAAAATGTGAACCAGCATTCGTAATAGTCGACAGATGTTGCTGAATTCGCTTGCGAAGCTCCTGTGTGGTCTGACCCACATAGGTTTTCTGGCAGGGGCAAATCAGGGCATATACTACATTCCTGGTGCGACAGTTCACGTAATTGCGTAGAGTGAAGGTGTGGAGAGAAATCGGTTGTACAAATGTCTGAGTAGCGGGCATCAGGGAACAAATCGAACAGTTGCCACAGGCGTATGAGCCCCTCAGTTTTCCACCTCTACCGGTGGTCTGAGTTGGACGCTGGAAGTGGCTATTAGATAGATTGTCCTTAAGGTTCCTTTCACGTTTTGCTATTAAGGTGGGTTTGTCCGAAATAAAACTCTTCAATCGTGGTTCACCCCTTAGGATGTTCCAATTCCTTGACAGGATTTCCCGGATGTCAGACCACTGGTTGTTAAAAGTAGTTACAATGCCCAATTTGAATTCCTTTGTGTTACCTTTTGGTGTTAGTAGATCCTGTCTATGAGTATCCCGGGCTCTGCGGTAGGCTTTAGAGATCACTCTTTTAGGGTAACCTCTGTTGAGGAATCTGTCCGTCAATTCCAATGCATTCCTGCGAAAATCCTCCTCGTGTGCAATTCCGTTTTAACCGGATAAATTGGCCCACCGGAATGCCAGTTGTCAAATGTTCTGGGTGGAAGCTGTTAAAATGAAGTAAACTATTGGTCGCGGTGCTTTTGCGAAAGATCAGTGGCCAAATGACCATTCTTTTTCATTAGTTTGAGATCCAAGAATTCAACGGCAACCTGTGAAAAGGTGGAAGTAGGGACAACATTCCAGGGGTTGTTGTTTAGCTCCGTTATAAATTCTTTGCACAATTCCAGAGGTCCATCCCACAGCAGAAGAATGTTGTCTATGAATCGGTGCCAACTTGTTACATGCTGTTTAAAGCAAGGCATTGGGTACACGTGTTCGCCCTCCCACCACCCCAAAAAGAGGTTGGCGTAGGAGGGCGCACAACGTGCACCCATCGCCGTCCCAGAAATTTGTTTATAAAAACAATGGTCAAAAATGAAGTAATTATGCTTCAGCACATACCCAAGTAGGTCCAAAAGGAAGAAGTCATGTCTCCTGTCTCCTGTCGAGCTTTTATCCAAGAAGTAGGACACAGCGGCGATTCCATCATCATGTGCGATATTGGTATAAAGTGACTCTACGTCTAGAGTCACTAGCCATGTATTCTCTGTGGGGCGGATTGGTTGGATCTTCTGTATGAGATCCGCTGAATCCCTAATATAGGATGGCAAAGACAACACCATAGTTTGTAAGAAATAATCCACATAACTGCAGACCTTCTCACAAAGGCCCCCAATCCCTGACACAATGGGTCGCCCAGGTGGGCATGTCAGGGACTTGTGGACCTTCGGGAGCATATAGAATGTGAGGACTTTGGGGTGACTGACTGATGAAATCATGTTCTTTTTTTGAGATAATCCCAAATTTTAGCGCAGAGTCTAATAGGCGCTTCAACTTATCTTGGAAAATGGAGGTAGGATCAGAGGGTAATGGTCTGTAATATGATCTATTGCCCAGTTGGCGTTTGGCTTCCGTCAAATAGAGATCCACGGGCCATAAAACAATATTCCCCCCCTTATCCGCTTCCTTGATAAGGAAGTTTGGGTTTGTTTTAAGTGTTTTTATAGCGAGCCGTTCTTCCCTCGTTAAGTTTTCCCCACTGTGGCGATTGTCTGGTAATGTCCGAATGTCCTGAGCCACACTGTTATAAAATAACTGTAAAGCTGGTATAAGTGAGAGATTAGGTGTTATTTGGGAGGGGTTACGTAATGAATTTTCAGATATTTAATTTTCACGCAGTAAGTCCAGAAGATCACGGAAGGCCTGTCGGTCAGATTCTGGGACCTCGTCCAGGAGCGATGGTTGGTGGTACAATGTTTTAAATGCTAACTGACGACAGAACAGAAAGACATCTTTGGTTAGTTCGAATTTTTCCATTTGGCACATAGGTGAAAAGGTTAATCCCTTACTTAAGACAGATGTTTCGGTAGTAGATAAGGTATAGTCAGAAAGGTTAATAACCCGTAGTTGTTCCCCCTGTTGACCTCTGGGGTTTGTTAATTCCTGTTGTTCCGTCATTTGTCCCTCTTGTAGGTGGGAGAGGGTCCCGCATAACGTTGTGTTCTTTTTTTGTGGTTTGTTTGGTCTGTGCTGACCCCTTCGGATCTTGTGTCTCCTTCGCTGGTATCTGAGACTAAAAAATCATCTCCAGAGGATGATTCAGAAGGTCTACTGCCTATGATATTTCTACTAGTGGGTTGCCTCCGATTGCCCCTGTGTGTCCATCTGTATGCTTGGTCTTTGTCAAAGTCAGTTTTATCCCTGTGCATCCTGTCTTTTTTCTTTTGGATGACATCCTTCTCTAACCTTTCAATGGTTTCCTGTAACTGTGCCTGGAATGGCTGTATCATAGTCGTTGATCTTCTCCCTGGTCTGTGCCAAAATCATCTTGTCATGAGTGATCAACATATGTATTAATATGCTGGAGCACTGAAGTAATCCCTTCTCCCAATTAGTTTTAAATTCCTCATCTGGTTCCCATGATGGGAAAATTTGAACCCTAAGTCCACATGGTATCAACTTGAGGCGTAGATACTCCTCTAGGCTCTTAATGTTCCAATATACCCTCGTAAGGGTTTTATGAGCCTCAGTGAGCCCCATAGTAATGGACTTAAAGTCCCCATCCACTTGTGGTTCACTATTCAGGTCAAAAACCGCCCCCCCTTGACTGGACCAATATGACTCCCGAGTCTTTAAATCCATAATCAGTAATACGCCACGTGGCAATCAAAGAAGCGTGCAAAAAGGTTCCTAGAAACAGACCCTTATGTATAGAGAAGGTCCAAACACTATGCACAGTCAATAGAAAATGGAACCTTGCACAGCAGAATACTGCACCAAGTAGAGGTAATAGTCGACACACTCAAAACGAGCAAATCAAGAATCAGAGAAAAAAGTAGTGTGTCACTGACATGATTTGATTCAAAAAACATAACAAATTTTATTAATATTCAACACTGAACACAAACATGCATATAAAATCAATTAAAACTGTACCAAAGTACATACAATTGTCTACCATGTAATGCACTATGGTCGGTGCAAAAACAAGACACCACCTGAATGGGTGGTATCCACCTAAAACCACCCCTAAACAATAAAAAGACACATATAAAGTGCAAGTGCATCTGTCAAGCTGCCATGGAAGTAAGGGTTAAGTGAATTAATGCCTACAATGTAAACATGGTAAAAAGTTGATAAAGGTAATGGAGGCAAACCCTAGTACATATAACAAGTGACCTGGCAAACAAACCAGAGAAGTAGCAGCATGCAGGCGGGGTGGTGGAATGATCAGGAGGTGGAGGGCTCCCCACGCGTTACGTCTCCAACTGAAGACTTCCTCAGGGGTAAAGATGCCCCCTGTGTTGCTAGGCTCCCCTTATATATACCCCCCATATTGCACTCACCCTCAGCTGTAGGAACCAGATGTTTGAATCAGGCGCCATGTCCATCAGAGACCGGAAGTCTCCGGGTTAGTCACATGGCTCGCGTCACTGAAAACCGGAAGTGACGGGTGTCACATGATCGCAAGGGAGTATGAAAACCGGAAGTGACGGGTGTCACATGATCGCAAGTGAGTATGAAAACAGGAAGTGACAGGTGTCACATGATCGCAAGTGAGTATGGTTGCTAGGTAACCAAGAGCTACTATGCAGCGCTTGGTTAGTCACATAGAAAAGAAGTGGCGCAACATAGAAGAAGACGCTTATTACATGAAATTCAATATTGTAAATAAAACTCATCTAAGTATAGTACTATTTATAAGAATGAGATAGTATATATAATTAATTTGTTGTGAACAAAAGGTGAATTTTTTTTTTTTTTTTTATACAGCAAATAAATAGGTGATTATGAAGTGTTGAAGTAAGGTACAGTAATAAGAAGGATTTATACTCAAAAAGTATGTTTATATAAATGGACAACAATTGCCTTAAAGATATAATTATGTCCTACGGACATACATAAAAAAGGGGGGTAAAGCACCCCAAAAATGAAACAACGGCGTGATAATACAAATATTGACATATAAAAAGCAGTTAAGGGAAATAACCAGACGCTACTATGTGGCGTTAAATATGTGGCGATTGGCATTATATTTTGACAGGCGCTACATAATAATAATATACTGTACTTATTAAGTAGTTTATGAATATGTGACCACTACCTAATTCCTATGTTCGGAAGGTTCGGATTACATAGGATGATAATACTTACCTATATGTGACTACTTACCTTTATACTTCTCTTAATACATTGTCACTTCTGTGATTTCGCCGTCTTGAACTTCCTTATATGTATTTCCTAGGAACTTATTATTTTTCAAAGGCAGTCTTTAATTACCGTCCTTTTTGATAAACAACATTACTTAGTGAGTAAAAAATCTTTCATGACCACTTGATTTTATTTGAGCACTTGAAATCACTCGTTTATGTGTTGCACGTATTACCTCTTGCTCGTAATAAATGGATAATATATACTATTCATTTTATTATCTTATTGCGTTTAGATGGATTTATTTGTATCCATACCATTGGATCTTATATAACCTTGTTCTATCTTCTTTTATATATATTCCTATTCCCAGTGTGGATGTTATCGATCGACTACACATCCTGTTTTGTTTTGATGTTTCCCCGTTCGTCTTATGTGAATAACCTGGCGCCACATAGTAGCGTCTGGTTATTTCCCTTAACTGCTTTTTATATGTCAATATTTATATTATCACGCCGTTGTTTCATTTTTGGGGTGCTTTACCCCCCTTTTTTATGTATGTCCCTAGGACATAACTATATCTTTAAGGCAATTGTTGTCCATTTATATAAACATACTTTTGGAGTATAAATCCTTCTTATTACTATACCTTACTTCAACACTTCATAATCACCTATTTATTTGCTGTATAAAAATTTAAAAAAAAAAATAAAAATTTCACCTTTTGTTCACAACAAATTAATTATATATACTATCTCATTCTTATAAATAGTACTATACTTAGATGAGTTTTATTTACAATATTGAATTTCATGTAATAAGCGTCTTCTTCTATGTTGCACCACTTCTTTTCTATGTGACTAACCAAGCGCTGCATAGTAGCTCTTGGTTACCTAGCAACCATACTCACTTGCGATCATGTGACACCTGTCACTTCCGGTTTTCATACTCACTTGCGATCATGTGACACCCGTCACTTCCGGTTTTCATACTCACTTGGGATCATGTGACACCCGTCACTTCCGGTTTTCAGTGACGCGAGCCATGTGACTAACCCGGAGACTTCCGGTCTCTGATGGACATGGCACTTGATTCAAACATCTGGTTCCTACAGCTGAGGGTGAGTGCAATATGGGGGGTATATAAGGGGAGCCTAGCAACACAGGGGGCATCTTTACCCCTGAGGAAGTCTCCAGTTGGAGACGTAACGCGTGGGGAGCCCTCCACCTCCCGATCATTCCACCACCCCGCCTGCATGCTGCTACTTCTCTGGTTTGTTTGCCAGGTCACTTGTTATATGTACTAGGGTTTGCCTCCATTACCTTTATCAACTTTTTACCATGTTTACATTGTAGGCATTAATTCACTTAACCCTTACTTCCATGGCAGCTTGACAGATGCACTTGCACTTTATATGTGTCTTTTCATTGTTTAGGGGTGGTTTTGGGTGAATACCACCCATTCAGGAGGTGTCTTGTTTTTGCACCGACCATAGTGCTGTTAGGATCAGTGGATCCTCTGGACCACCGCGGGAGATGTAACTAGCCAACACCCGGAACCGGAGCCTAGCGGCACCTGGTATTCACCAGAGCCCGCCGCAAAGCGGGTTGGACTTGCTGCGGCAGGATACCACTAGGTCGTTCCCAGGTGTGACTAGCCCACGGTGGCAGCCGAGGTCGAGGTACCTTAGCGGATGACAATCTCGTAGACAGGTCCAGGCACAGGGTCAGGGCAGGCGGCAGAGATGCAATGTCAGGTCCAAGTCCGGGGTCAGCAACAGGAGGTCCAGGCAGGTGGGAGAGGGAACACAGGCACACGGAACACAGCAACACGGAGGAACTCAGGTAACACAGGAGCGGGAACACACAGGAATACACGGGAACACAGGAATACACGGGAACGCAGGAATACACAGGAACGCAGGAATAATCGCTAGTAAGCTTTCTCTAAGGCTATGAGGCACAAAGATCCGGCAAGGGTAACAGGAAGAGGCAGGCTTATGAAGAATTGGGCAATATGGCCAGCGCCAATTAATGGCGCGCTGGCCCTTTAAATTTGGAGAAGGTGCCGCGCGCGCGCCCTAGCAGTCGGGGACGCGCGCGCACAGCGGAGGGGAGCGAGCCAGGAGCCGGGACGGGTGAGATGCGCTGGCGGCGCGCTGGCGGGGGCAGGGCGGCACGGGTGAGCCCGCGACCCGCGATGTGGGTCGCGGGACCACCCGTGACAGTACCCCCCCCCTTCGGCCTCCCCCTCCTCCTAGGCTGGAGGAACCTCTGCAGAAGACTACGATCCAATATGTTGTCCTCTGGCTCCCACGACCTTTCTTCAGGCCCGAACCCCCTCCAGTCAACCAAGAAGAACCGCTTCCCCCTCACCGTCTTCATGTCCAAGATCTCTTTTACCTCATATGTGTTGGTAGAGTCCGCCACTGGAGTAGGAGGAGGATCTTGCTGGGAGAAGCGATTCAAGATGACAGGCTTGAGCAGGGAGACATGAAAGGAGTTCGGGATGCGCATGGTGGGAGGAAGGCGCAGCTTATAAGCCACAGGGTTAATACGCTTCAGCACCTCAAATGGACCCAGATAGCGAGGGCCAAGCTTATAGCTGGGAATCTTCAACCGGACATATTTTGAAGACAGCCACACTTTATCCCCTGGAGAGAAGATGGGAGGAGACCTGCGTTTTTTATCGGCCTGAGTCTTGGTGCGGGCAGAGGCCTGAAGCAGGGACTGACGAGTCTGCTCCCAAATAGCTTTAAGGTCCGTTACCAACTCTTCCACAGCAGGAACATCAGCAGACACGGAGAGAGGTAGGGGTGGACGTGGATGTCTTCCATATAGAACAAAGAAGGGTGATGCACCAGCAGACTCCGAATCCAGGGAGTTATAAGAGAACTCTGCCCAAGGTAGCAAAGTGGACCAGTTATCCTGACGGGCAGAGACAAAGTGACGCAGGTAACAGCCCAAAGTCTGGTTAACTCTTTCAACCTGTCCATTAGATTGAGGATGATACGCAGAAGAGAAGTCCAGTTTTATCTGCAGTTGATTACACAGGGCTCGCCAGAAGCGGGAGACAAACTGGACCCCTCGGTCCGAGACTATGTGCAACGGAAGTCCATGTAGGCGAAAGATGTGGGTGAAGAACTGGCTGGCAAGGTGTGGAGCAGACGGCAGGCCTGGCAGAGGAACAAAATGAGACATTTTGGAAAAGCGGTCGGTTACCACCCAGATAACGGTATTGCCAGATGATGGTGGCAGATCTGTAATAAAGTCCATAGCCACGTGAGACCACGGGCAGGTAGGCACGGGTAACGGCAACAGAAGACCAGCTGGTTTTTGTCGTGAGGGCTTATTACGAGCACAAGAGGTACAGGACCGCACAAAATCCCGAACGTCCTTGACCAAATCAGGCCACCAATAGAATCGGGAAATTAGGGCCACAGAGCGCTGCACCCCAGGGTGCCCAGCCACACGAGAGGAATGTCCCCAGGTCAGAATCCTCTTTCGAAGACCAGGTCGCACATAAGTCTTGCCGGGAGGTAATTGCCGGAGGTCCACCGGCGCTGCCAGCACAAGTCTCTCAGGAGGAACGATGTATCTCGGGGCACAGTCCTCCCCCATAACATCCGAAGCACGGGACAAGGCGTCAGCCTTGATGTTTTTCTCGGCAGGGCGAAAATGGATTTGGAAGTCAAAACGGGAAAAGAAGAGAGACCACCGGGCTTGACGCGGGTTCAACCGCTGAGCCGACTGTAGGTATTGGAGGTTCTTGTGGTCAGTGTAGATGCTGACTGGAAATCTGGCTCCCTCCAACAGATGACGCCACTCCTCCAAGGCCAGCTTGATGGCCAGAAGCTCACGATCTCCAATAGAATAATTCCTCTCTGCAGGGGAGAAAATTTTGGAGAAGAAGCCGCAAGATAGAGTACGGCCCCTAGGCCCCTTCTGAGTAAGGACCGCTCCAGCTCCTACGGAGGAGGCATCAACCTCCACAAAAAATGGCTTCTCGGTATCTGGTCTGGTAAGGACAGATGCAGAAGAAAAAGCAGACTTTAGTCTCGTGAAGGCCTGGTCAGCCGCTGGGGGCCAGGCACGAGAATTGACACCTTTCTTCGTTAGCGCCACCATAGGAGCTACCAGAGTCGAGAAGTGAGGAATGAATTGTCTATAATAATTTGCGAAGCCCAGGAATCTTTGAATAGCCCGTAGTCCCACTGGGCGTGGCCACTGAAGAACCGCAGATAACTTATCAGGATCCATTTGCAAGCCTTTATCGGAAATAATGTAGCCGAGGAATGGAAGGCTTTTTTGATGAAACAGGCACTTCTCCAGTTTGGCGTAGAGATGGTTGGCCCTGAGGCGGCTGAGCACTTGCCGTACATGGGAATGGTGGGACTCGAGGTCAGCAGAATACACAAGGATGTCATCCAGGTAAACCACAACACAGCGGTACAATAAGTCCCTGAAGATATCGTTGACAAACTCTTGGAAAACGGCTGGCGCATTACAGAGTCCGAAAGGCATAACTAAATATTCAAAATGCCCATCACGGGTGTTAAAGGCGGTCTTCCACTCGTCGCCCCTCCTGATGCGGATAAGATTGTAGGCCCCACGAAGATCCAGCTTGGTAAAGACTCTCGCACCCCGTAGGCGATCAAACAGCTCCGTGATCAGCGGCAGAGGATAGCGATTCTTAACGGTGACTTTGTTAAGACCGCGATAGTCAATACAGGGGCGGAGAGAGCCATCTTTCTTGGTGACAAAAAAGAAGCCGGCGCCTGCCGGAGAGGAGGATTTACGGATGAAGCCTCTTTGTAGATTCTCCTGGACATACTCGGACATGGCGGCTGTTTCAGGTACCGAGAGCGGGTACACCCGACCCCGAGGAGGAGAAGATCCAGGCAGCAGGTCGATGGGGCAATCGTAGGGACGATGTGGAGGAAGGGTCTCAGCTTGTTTCTTGGAGAACACATCCGCGAAGTCCTGGTATGGAGCGGGAAGCCCCCCCAAAGGCTTAGGAGACAAGGTAGAAGTCCCGACAGGGAGCGGATGTAGAACCTTCATACAGTGTGATGAACAATCCGGACCCCAGCGGAGAATCTCCCCAGAAGACCAGTCCAGAACAGGGGCATGATGTTGCAACCAGGGGAGGCCCAGCAGGAGAGTGGAAGTGCACTGGGGCAGCACAAAAAAGGACAGTCTTTCTCTATGTAATGCTCCAACTTGCAGGAGCAGGGGTTCTGTGCGAAACCGGATGGGCACGGAGAGAATTTGGCCACTGACCGAGGCAATGGACAATGGCTTCCTGAGACGAACCACCGGGAAGTGATGCTGGGAGACCAGGGCAGCATCCATAAAGTTCGCTGTAGAGCCCGAATCCAGGAAGGCGGAAACTTGGATCTGGGTGCCAGAGCCAACGCTGAGGAGTACGGGGAGAGTCAAGCGTGGAGAAGCTTTATTCTCACCTAGGGACGCTTCTCCTGAGAAGCCTAGGTGCTGGCGTTTCCCGGACGTTGGGGGCGGACAGGACAAGCCCCGACGAAGTGCTCTGGGCTAGCACAATACATGCACAGGTTCTCCTGACGTCGCCTGGAACGCTCTTGTAGAGAAAGCCGGACTCGGTCCACCTGCATAGGTTCATCAGCAGAAGATTCAGCCGGGGGCTGAAGCGGCTTTTGGAATACAGGTGCCAGGCGAGGAAGACGTCTAACACGGCCTTGGGGGTACTCGGAGCGTAGTTCCACAGCGCGCTCCTTAAACCGCACATCAATTCGAGTGGCCAGGGTGATCAGACCACTCAGAGTTGACGGCAGGTCCCGTGCTGCCAGCGCGTCCTTGACCTGCGCAGAAAGTCCTTTCTTGAAGGTAGCAATGAGGGCCGCATCGTTCCAGGCAAGTTCAGAAGCCAGGGTGCGGAACTGAACTGCGTAGTCTCCCACAGATGAGTTACCCTGGCGCAGGTTCAATAATGCAGACTCCGCAGAGGAGGCTCGGGCCGGTTCCTCGAAGACTGACCGGAACTCTGCCAGAAATTCCGAGAGGGTAGCGACAACCGGGTCATCCCTGTCCCAAAGAGGAGTAGCCCAGGCCAGGGCCTTCCCGGAAAGGAGGCTGAGGAAAAATGCCACCTTGGACCGCTCTGTGGAAAATTGCGACGGCATAAGTTCTATGTGCAGGGAGCACTGGGTGATGAAGCCCCTGCACATCTTGGGATCCCCGTCATACTTGCCGGGCAAAGAGAGACGTAGCCTGGGTTCAGCAGCAGGGAGATAAGCCGGGGTAGCAGGAGTCGCAGCGGCCACCTCAGGAGACTGTTGCTGATGCTGGGTAGCTAGCAGCTGTTGCAGCATGGCGGTGACTTGCTCCAGTTGATTCCGTTGTGCAGCAATCTGCCGGGACTGGTGGATCACGATGGTGGCGAGATCAGGCTGACTGGGAGAAGGAGCCTCGGCGGGATCCATGGCCGGATCTTACTGTTAGGATCAGTGGATCCTCTGGACCACCGCGGGAGATGTAACTAGCCAACACCCGGAACCGGAGCCTAGCGGCACCTGGTATTCACCAGAGCCCGCCGCAAAGCGGGTTGGACTTGCTGCGGCAGGATACCACTAGGTCGTTCCCAGGTGTGACTAGCCCACGGTGGCAGCCGAGGTCGAGGTACCTTAGCGGATGACAATCTCGTAGACAGGTCCAGGCACAGGGTCAGGGCAGGCGGCAGAGATGCAATGTCAGGTCCAAGTCCGGGGTCAGCAACAGGAGGTCCAGGCAGGTGGGAGAGGGAACACAGGCACACGGAACACAGCAACACGGAGGAACTCAGGTAACACAGGAGCGGGAACACACAGGAATACACGGGAACACAGGAATACACGGGAACGCAGGAATACACAGGAACGCAGGAATAATCGCTAGTAAGCTTTCTCTAAGGCTATGAGGCACAAAGATCCGGCAAGGGTAACAGGAAGAGGCAGGCTTATGAAGAATTGGGCAATATGGCCAGCGCCAATTAATGGCGCGCTGGCCCTTTAAATTTGGAGAAGGTGCCGCGCGCGCGCCCTAGCAGTCGGGGACGCGCGCGCACAGCGGAGGGGAGCGAGCCAGGAGCCGGGACGGGTGAGATGCGCTGGCGGCGCGCTGGCGGGGGCAGGGCGGCACGGGTGAGCCCGCGACCCGCGATGTGGGTCGCGGGACCACCCGTGACAAGTGCATTACATGGTAGACAATTGTATGTACTTTGGTACAGTTTTAATTGATTTTATATGCATGTTTGTGTTCAGTGTTGAATATTAATAAAATTTGTTATGTTTTTTTAATCAAATCATGTCAGTGACATACTACTTTTTTCTCTGATTCTAGAGTTTACTTCATATTTATGGGTATTCCTCTGCCTGTTTTGAATGATGGCAGATGATATATGATATATTCAATATGTCATTTTTTATAATGACTTTTATTTATTACACATGCATACTGTTGGAGCTCCATGGGAGATTATTGTGGGGAGGCTGCTGCTGAATGTAAGATTACTGGGGGATGCTGCAGCTGCATGGGAGATTACTGGGGTAGGCTGCTACTGAATGGGGCATTA
Source organism: Engystomops pustulosus (assembly GCF_040894005.1). NCBI lineage: Eukaryota > Metazoa > Chordata > Amphibia > Anura > Leptodactylidae > Engystomops > Engystomops pustulosus. Next base: position 157,774,481 of record NC_092415.1, on the reverse strand, counting down.
CTGGGGAGGCTGCTGTTAAATGGGAGACTACTGTGGGAGGCTACAGCTGCATCGGAGATTACTGGGGGAAGATGTTGCTGAATGTGGCATTACTGGGGAGGCTGCTGCTTAATGGGAGATTACTGGGGAAGGCTGCTGCTATATGGAAAATTTCTGGGGTATGCTGCTGCTTAATGGGGCATTACTGGGGAGGCTGCTGCTGAATGGGGCATTACTGTGGAAGGCTGATGCTTGGGACATTATTGTGGGAGGCTGCTGCTGAATGGGAGATTACTGTGGTAGACTGCTGCTGAATGCGGCATTACTGGGGAGGCTGCTGCTGAATGGGGCGTTACTGTGGGAGGCTGCTGCTGCATTGGACATTACTGGCAAACACTGCTGCTGCTTGGGGATTTACTAGGGGAGGCACCTGCCATGGACCAGGAAAAATTGCAAAAATAGATTAAAAAAATTATTCACAAAGCAAATGTTGCACGGAACATCTAGAAAATGATAGCTACATAAGGCACAATGGACAAAGTGTAGACAAAGGTATACTTCAGAAACAACAGCAAATGTCACAGAGAAAAGTCATAAAAGAATGAAAAGTCTCAAAAATTTAAGAAAAAAAACTGCAAAAATAAAGATATGTGTCCCCCAGTATATTTAAAGAGTGAAGAATGTACAGCATTACTGTATGCACTAGATCATCCGCAGACCTCTTCTTCCAGCATTCACATCTGTTAGAGAAGTCACTAAGAACATTTTAGGTAGTGGTATCCTTTAGCACATAACATCCACCACAAAATGGATTGTTATGGATGTTAACCAGTAGGAATGACTACTTCTTGTTAGGCTGCTTATGTACTTGCTCTTGTGTCTTTATATAGCTATTATAGCATGACAATTAGTGGTAATTGTAATTTTGGTATTCAGTCACCTTTATACATGAAACAAAGAATACTTCAGACTGTGATGTTTACGCAAGTTATGAGGGGTCCAACCACAATTTTGGAATGGGGACCAGCTTAATCTTATCATGTCCCTGCCCCTTTCTATGAGGATATTCAAGATAAATTTGTAGCCTCTAAATCTACCTTGCCTTTATTCATATATATATATATATATATATATATATATATATATATATGAGAGAGAGAAGCGTATAGTTTAATACAATTCATATAGTCATAGGTAATTTGATAATCTATAATTGTTTCCTATGCAAAGACAATTTGACCTTTGATCCTCCACTGTGGCATGCATTAATTCTATCATTGAGGAGTTAAGAGAAAAAAAATCTTACTATGCCTGGTTAATTATTATTCCTCTTTCAGTTCCTTTTAATGTTTATAATATTACAGATGATAAAATTGAACGAAATGACACGTTCATGTGGTACAACCTAATGGTCCACAATTATAAGTATGAAGCTGTTTGTAAATTGCCTTATACTTATAGGGAAAATAAATATGTAATAATATGTTTACAGAGTAATGGCCCATTTTAAGCTATGAGCTTTAGAGTAATGGACACTTTCCAACTATCTTCTCTGTATATTACAAAGAAATATCAGGGGAGAGAGTTCCACAGTCTTACTACAGCCTACATTGACAGTCTTTGGAAAGAAGATGTTGACAATGGAAAGATATTGCCATAGATTGGCAACTGAAGCTGAATGAGAAGATTCTGTCTCACAGAAGTCCTTTTTTTACCATTAATGTTAATCAGTACTTTTGTCAGTTGTGTAACAGAATCTCCTATACATTGTATGCAGAAATTTTAGCAAACAGTGTCCATCCAGCAGCGCTGTGAATCCTGAGAAGCACGAATAAAGACTGCAGAAGGCACAACCGATTGTATGAAAACTAAAAAATACATGTCCTATAATGGCCAAAATAATTCATATACATAACATTTCACTATTGATATCTACTAAGTTCATTAAAATGTTATATTTTTATAAAGTGGTTGACAACATTTTTTGAAAAGCGGTTGTGCCTTCTGCAGTCTTTATCTGTGATTCTCAGGAATCTCAGCGCTGCTGGATGGACACTGTTTGCTAAAATTTCTGCATACAATGTATAGGAGATTCTGTTACACAACTGACAAAAGTACTGATTAACACTAATGGTAAAAAAAAGTGCATCCAGTGCAGAACAACGCTAACACAGCGCACTGAAAAGTGCGTTTGGGTTCAGAAGGGACAGACAGGGAAAAATGGAAGACACGTGGGATCACACAAGGCGATCACACAGGACACAGGAAAAAACAGATAGGGATAGGGATTTGTAGGGAACAATAGGGATCAGATAAGGATCAGAACACTAATTATAGTGTAAAAGTGTATTTTGGTGCACACAGTAACGCTCTTTCCTCTCTCCAGCGATACCAAACCAAAATGGTGCCGCTGGAGGAAGAGGAAGGGGCTAAAACCACGTTTTTTAGCCCAAAATCACTGTAATTGGCCAATCAGGTTTGACTGGCCAATCACGGCGATCGGCGGGCGGGACCGATTTGATTGGTCGGGTGACAGAGACAGGAACTCCTTCTGCCTCTGTCACCCAAATCTCATCCCGATGTCACCACGTCTCGCGACGTGGTGACAATTCTAAAATACTATGCGCTCGCGCAGTAGCTGTACTGCGCTGAGCGCCAATAGTGGGAAGCTGCGCAGTACAGCTAGGGCGCGGAGCGCTAAGGGGTTAATATTGATAAAAAATACTTATGTTACACCAATTCTACCAAAGAAATCTTACCACATAACACAATCTGGTGCAAGGCCCATGCACCTGTATTTAACGACATGCAACCTATATTAAAATAGTATAAAATACTCTCTATGCTCTTGAAACATGTTCGAATTATAAGTACATTGGAGATGTTGAAATTGTCCATCGTCTTCTGTGCAAAGTACTACTGATATATAAAGATGTCCACCCTCTTTTATGAAAATATATATAAAGATATCAATCCCTACTTCCGGTTGAAGGCTTCTGATGAAATTCACATGTGTATGTGTTATATTGATTAAGCTACTCACCACCTGTGGAAGTAGTGATGCAAGTGTATTTTAGCTCACCACATGGGGTATAGATTTCCTCTAAGTACATATGCACAATCAGATGCCGGCGCACCACAAGTCCAAGAGAAATAAGATCAGCTGATATTGATCGACCAATCCACACTGAAATATGCATTTCAGAGGCTCCGCCTTCTTCCTCAGTAGCATGAGCTACTCCGTTTTACAACCAAGCCCTTCTTACCAAGCCTTTATTGCCAAACATTTTTATCAATATTAAAACCAGAATATTAGTAACACACTACCTTTCAGTTCAGTTTTATGTGGAGGTTAACATCTGTTGCACATGCATTTTGTTATTTGCATTCGCTACAGTTTATCCTTAATACCCAGCATTGTAACATTGCACATTTAGTATCCTCCTAATCCTATGATGATGCCCCACATGGTATGATTATACAAAAAAATAATACTGTGGTGTCATTTTTATGTGCAATGAATAGACTCTTTACATGTCAGAAAACTTTTAAATAAAATAAGCAGTAAGTTTTTTGTCTTTTGTTTTTTTTGTTTTTTTTTTTTTTAGAAAAGTCTGCCTTGGCATTGTCAAATGTTAAAGACTTAATTCTACCTAACATGTGGATGGAAATGAAACAGGAAATAACAAGAAAATGGATTTACAGCTATATCTACCTTAAAGGTGTTAGAATGTACAATTTCTACTTGTTTTCCTGCTGGTAGCTCACTGTTTTAGTTTGACTCGCAATTGTAGAAAATTGTAAATTAACCATTTCATAAAGGTGAATCATTGCACTGACTCAAGGTTCTTCATTATTTTAAGTATTTCATATGACACCTTTAGTAAGTACTACATTTTTTATATTCACTGTTATGATATCACAATTCAGTTTTATGGATTCTTTCAAAATTATTTCAGGATTGCAGGGCTATTATGTTACTCTGGGGTATCTCCTATAAACGTAACTTCTGAACAAATTTCGGTTGGGTGAGTGGTTTTGCTGTAAGTTATTGATAGTTCTTTGTAACATAATCAAAAGGACAAAGGTCCCTGTTTCATGTACCATGAAATGGCATACAACCGTTTGTACCATAAAATGATAAATCTTTACAAAGTATGTAAAATGTTAAACCTTGATAGTCATGGAGAGGAGATTCTTAAAGTATTGCATACAAATTCTGAAGGGACATAATTAACTCTAAGTGGCAAATCTGTTTTGGTCAAGACCTTTGTTCAAGCCAATTTTTTAATAATTTAAACAAAACACCCTTCCAGATTTCCCTACCTATTGCCTCACCCACCCTAGGCGTCAGGGACAACTAGTCAATGTTACCTTCCTGCACTAAAGTGCAAAACACAGAGACGAAGACAATACAATACAAACAGAGAATAGTCACCAGAACCGGGTCACAACTAAGCGGACAAACACAGTACAAAATCACAAGGCAAAAGGATCCTCTGAATACAAGCAAAGGGTCAAAATACCAGGATACAGAGATCAGAATAACAGGATAAACAATTGCTTACTAGGTTCTCATACTATAACATGCAAACTTAGGCCAGACAGAAGTTTCTGGCCCCAAGAAGTGATTGAACTGACATATCAGAGCATCCTTCACCCTACCTTATGCACAGTAGATGACACAGGCACAGATTTAACAAGTATCCCCCATCAATGAGGGACCCCTAAACCCTCACTAGTCTCACCAGGTTTGGAAGGGTTCTGGTGGTGGTACAACCTAAGGACGCGTGCAGTATGAAGATCCTAGCCAGAGATCCATGTCCAAATGGACGAGATACAGGATGGATTAATGGACTCTCTGTGAATCCAGAATCTTTCCCACTTCAGATTCCAGTTCACCATGAATCACAACTTGAGTTGGCATGTGGAGGGATTTTCAGTCTAGGGATTAACACAGTCTAGGTCACTGCAGAATGAGAATATGGGGTTAAACCTATAGATAAAAGAAACCAGCAATACCTTAGCTAAGGACTTCACTCTGTTGTTCCAAGCAAATTCTGCAAGTGAGAGGAAGCATTTCCATTTCTCTTGGGCATCTGAGACAAAACACTACAAAAATTGTTCTAGTTTTTGTTTGAGATTCCCAAATGCCCACTGATTTTTTCCAGAACCTAGAGACAAACGGAAACATCCATGAAGGCGAAGGATTTTATCAATGAATAAAGATCCTAACAGCCTAGCACTAGGGAGTATTTTAGCGGCACCAAATGACACATTTTAGAAAATCTAAAATTTCTGGTAATCATTGGGGTACATATATCACAAACTTGGACAATACATGACCATGATGTCACCATTAAGACTTATCCAACAGATATTTGGTTCCAGCAAAACCAGACCATATTGCTAGTTCAGAACAATCTATCTCTTCTAGCATGGGGAAACTTTGGGGTATTTTCAACATTTCATTTGACATTTTTAGTACCATAACAATAAAAAAAAACAAGTAAATAAAAAAGTCTAGCAAGCTTGTCTTGTGGAAAGTTACTTAGCTGTATCTAAATACAATGCAACTTCTTATTTTTCATGACTGTTTTCTGTATTTTCATGACTATAGAAAAGCGGTAACACATTTTCATAACTTGCAGTTATATATGTATCATATTTTATGTAATTATAAACATCCTGACTTTTCAGATTATCTGAGATTTGACTCCATACATGCCAACTATAACAACCTCATATTCAACTGCATATGTAAGTAGAGGACCAAGATGGAGTCAGATATCAGCTGATCTTATTTCTCTTGGACTTGTGGTGCGCCGGCATCTGATTGTGCATATGTACTTAGAAGAAATCTATACCCCATGTGGTGAACTAAAATACACTTGCATCACTACTTCCACAGGTGGTGAGTAGCTTAATCAATATAACACATACACATGTGAATTTCATCAGAAGCCTTCAACCGGAAGTAGGGATTGATATCTTTATATATATTTTCATAAAAGAGGGTGAACATCTTTATATATCAGTAGTACTTTGCACAGAAGACGATGGACAATTTCAACATCTCCAATGTACTTATAATTCGAACATGTTTCAAGAGCATAGAGAGTATTTTATACTATTTTAATATAGGTTGCATGTCGTTAAATACAGGTGCATGGGCCTTGCACCAGATTGTGTTATGTGGTGAGATTTCTTTGGTAGAATTGGTGTAACATAAGTATTTTTTATCAATATTAACCCCTTAGCGCTCCGCACCCTAGCTGTACTGCGCAGCTTCCCACTATTGGCGCTCAGCGCAGTACAGCTACTGCGCGAGCGCATAGTATTTTAGAATTGTCACCACGTCGCGAGACGTGGTGACATCGGGATGAGATTTGGGTGACAGATGCAGGAGGAGTTCCTGTCTCCGTCACCCGACCAATCAAATCGGTCCCGCCCGCCGATCGCCGTGATTGGCCAGTCAAACCTGACTGGCCAATTACAGTGATTTTGGGCTAAAAAACGTGGTTTTAGCCCCTTCCTCGTCCTCCAGCGGCAGGAATCGCTGGAGAGAGGAAAGAGCGTTACTGTGTGCACCAAAATACACTTTTACACTATAATTAGTGTTCTGATCCTTATCTGATCCCTATTGTTCCCTACAAATCCCTACCCCTATCTGTTTTTTCCTGTGTGATCGCCTTGTGTGATCCCACGTGTCTTCCGTTTTTCCCTGTCTGTCCCTTCTGAACCCAAACGCACTTTTCAGTGCGCTGTGTTAGCGTTGTTCTGCACTGGATGCACTTTTCAGTGCGCCGTGTGAATAGCGCTGCATAGTATCTTTAGCGGTAGTTAGTTTGTCTTAGGGCAAGCTAGGTGCATTTGTAGCGCCTTTTTACGCGGTGCACATAGGTTTTTTCGGTGCCTGGTAATAGTTTTTTCCAGAGCGCCGTAGGTGTACCCGTAGTTGGGTGCACTTAGCTATTTTGTGTGTGTGCCATCTGTACGGCTTGTCCGTGTGGTTTGGTGTGCATTATCTTTTTTGTGTGCTATCTGTGAGGCTTGTCCGTGTAGTTTAGTACGCATTATTTTTGGTGTGTGCCATCTGTGCGGCTCGTCCGTGTAGTTTAGTGCACATTATTTTTTGTGTGTGCCATCTGTGCGGCTGGTCCGTGTGTTTTGGTGTGCATTATCTTTTTTTTTTGTGTGCTATCTGTGCGGCTTGTCCTTGTAGTTTAGTGCGCATTATTTTTTTTGTGTGCTATCTGTGCGGCTTGTCCGTGTAGTTTGGTGCGCATTATCTTTTTTTTTGTGTGCCGTCTGTGGGGCTTGTCCGTGTAGCTTGGTGTGCATTATCTTTTTTTTTTGTGTGCCTGCTAGACGGTTTATCCGTGTAGTTTGGTGCACATTATCTAATTTTTCTAGTTCTCTATTTTTTTTTGTGTGCAATGTATCAGAAGTACACCGTGTTGGAGGCATATAACATGCTTGCCTCTGACACCGAGTCAGCTAGTGGGGATGATGTCCCCTTTTACCTATCATCATCCTCCTGCTCATCATTCCAGTGACCTGGAAGGACCCCCAAGAATGCGCCGTAGGGTACCAGGGACTTCTGCGACTGAAGTGCCTGGGACTTCTGCAGGAAAAATGCCTGGGACTTCTGCAGGAGAAGTGCCTGGGACTTCTGCAGGAGAAGTGTTTGGGACTTCTGCAGGAAAAGCGTCTGGGGCTTCCACTGACCCCACATGGGTAGTCCCAGATAATTATAGCCCTCAGGTCCCTGACTTTTTGGGCCATCCTGGAATTAACTTTGACACGGCAGGGCTCATAGCTGTGGACTTTTTAAAGTTTTTTTTTGATGAGGAGCTGCTGAATGTTATTATATTTCAGACAAATCTCTACGCTGCACAGCATATTGCCCAAAACCCCACTTCCTTTTATGCACAACCCTACAGGTGGACCCCTGTCACTGCAGCAGAGATGCATAAGTATTGGGGCATAATACTCCTTATGGGGATAGTAAAGAAGCCTTCAATCAGGGACTACTGGAGCACAGATATACTGTGCCTCTCTTCCAGAAATACTGCGGCATGCGGCACTGTACGCAGAAATCAGAGAGGTCTCCCTAAGTCGCTGCTTGGGCAAAGACTTAAAAGGCACGAAATCAGGGCACTATACAGCGACTCTGTATTGTGTGTTAAGTACAAGGACAAGAGAGAGGTCCTTGTATTAACCACAATACATGAGCACACCACCACCCCTGTCCCAGTACGAGGTACCAGTACAGAAACCCCCAAGCCGGACTGTATTTTAGATTATAACAAATACATGGGAGGGGTGAACTTGTCTGACCAGGTGCTTCAGCCGTACAATGCCATGCGGAAGTCGAGGGTGTGGTACAAGAAGCTGGCCGTGCACATCATGCAGATGACATTGTATAATGCTTATGTGCTGCATCGATATGCCGGCCAGAGGGGAACTTTCCTGGAATTTCAAGGTAATAAAGTACTTTCTTTTTGGAGAACAGGAAGGGGGGAGTGCTAGTACATCTGGAAGTGAGGCCACATCACGTATTGTTCCAGGGCAGCACTTTCCAGGAGTAGTTCCCCAAACAGCCAGCAAGGGAAGGTCACAAAAGAGGTGCAGGGTGTGCTCCAAAAATGGCATTCGGAAGGACACCATTCATCACTGTGAGACATGCCCAGAAAAACCAGGGTTATGTATGAAAGATTGCTTCCGAATTTATCATACATCCCTGGATTTTTAGAGTACCCTGTTGTTACCCTGACGCACAGCTTATACATCATGCCGCATGCCGCACCTTCCCTTCTAAGCCCTGCCATGTGCCCAGCCTGTAAATTACTGCCCCGTATGCTTTACCTGGGAAAACATGCATCATGATTTTTAGGGTGTTTGTCTCCCATGGCAGCAGCTGGGCACAAAATGACATAAAGGATATTTTTTACTATGCACTATCCATTTTGCACTTTTTCAGGGGTCCACCTGTGGGGTTAAAATGCTAACTATACCCCAAGATTAATTCATGGAGGGGTGTAGTTTCCAAAATAGGGTCAGTTCTTAGGGGTTTCTACTGTACTGGCCCCTATTGGCATCTACAAATCTTTCATGATGCCAAAAAGAAAAAAAAAAGTACAATGTCTGTGCTCCAACAAGTTATTCCCTTTTGAGCCCTGCTGTGTCTCCATCCTACATATTATTGCCTCCTATGGGGTATTGCCCTAACCCGCAGAATGATTTTTGATGTGTTTTTCCCCAGTGGCATGAGTTGGGCAAAATACTTTTGTCACTTCAATGGCATATTTGATAAATTGCAATACAATTGTTTCTCTGCACTACTCACTTTGTATTACATTTGAGCCAGCTCCTTAGGGGTTAAAATGCTCATACAAGCCTACATACATTCTTTGAGGGGTGCCCTTTCCAAAATGGGTTCACTACTTGGGGGTTTCTATTGTACTGGTACCTCGGGGGTACCCCCCATTACCAATCTAGTGAAAACGAAGCTTGAAAACCTAAATTGTGCTTCTTTCTTCCTGACCCCTGCTGTGTGCCCAGTCTGTAAATTATTGGCACATGTGTGGTATTGCCGTACTCGGGACAACCCGCAGAATGATTTTTGGGGTGTTTGTCTGAAGTGGCATGGGTTGGGCACAGTATATGCGGCACTAAAATGACATTTTTGAGATAAAAACGCAATTTTTACTCTGCACCATTTACTTTGCATTCAATTTTGACCAGCGTGTTGGCGGTTAAAATGCTCACCACATCCACCGATAAATTCTTTGAGGGGTCTAGTTTCTGAAATGGTATCATTTATTGGGGGTTTCAATTGCACTGGAACCTCACGGGCCCTGCCAACATGACATGGCACTCCAAATCCAAACGTGTGAAAACGGAGCTGGAAAATCAAAATTTCACTCCTTCCATTCTCATCCCTGCTGTGTGCCCAGTCTGTAAATTATTGGCACATGTGTGGTATTGCCGTACTCGGGACAACCCACAGAATGATTTTTGGGGTGTTTGTCTAAAGTGGCATGGGTTGGGCACAGTATATGAGGCACTAAAATGACATTTTTGAGATAAAAACACAATTTTTACTCTGCACCATTTATTTGCATTCAATTTTGACCAACGTGGTGGGGGTTAAAATGCTCACCACAACCACCAATAAATTCTTTGAGGGGTCTAGTTTCCGAAATGGTGACATTTTTTGGGGTTTTCTATTGTACTTTTACTTCAGGGGCTCTTCAGTTACACTGTGGCACCACAAAATATTTGCAGCCAAATTGGCCTTCCAAATTCCCAGTATCGCTAACTCTGTTCTGGACATCGCTGTGCGGGGAAACAGCAGCTGACATCCACATGTCTGGTATTGCCATACTCGGAAGAAGCAGGGCAAGAAATTAGGAATATATATTTACCTCAAATTCCTTCTGAATGTATCCATTTTAGGGCTAAATTAGAAAAATTGAAATCAAAAATTGAAATTTCAAAATTTCCAATCCATTTTCATATGCTTCCGGAAAAATAATTAAAGGGTTAACAGACTTCTTAAATGCTAATTTGAATAGGTTGAGATGTTAGGTTCATAAAATGGTGTTACTTGTGGGGGTATATAGTACATAAGTCTTTATAGGGCACTTCCAAACTGAATTGATCACCAAAAAGTTTGCATTTTTCAAATTTCAAGAAAATCTGAGAAGTTGCTACTAAAGCTTCAAACCTTCTCACATCCATAAAAAAAATGGAAACGTAAAACAAATAATGGATTTAAAAAGAAGACCAATGGCAAAAGGTTTCTATCAAAAAAAAATTGTGGTATCACTTTTTGTCTAAAAAGTATAACATTTGAAACTTTGAAAATAGTCATTTTTTTCAAATTTTTCCTAAAGTTTTGAATTTTTACCCCCCAAAAAAGGAACGGATCACCGAAATAACACTACTAACATAAACTGCAATGTCTCACGAGAAAACAATCTCAAAATCACAGAGATATCTTAAAGCGTTGAAAAGTTATTACCACAGGAAAAGACACTGGTCAAATCTCAAAAAAAAGTACCGAGCCTTAACGTGCAAACAGGCTGCGTCCTTAAGGGGTTAATCAAATGATCACTTGTTGATGTTCCACCCCGGGACAGAGTTAAACAGTAAAAAAAGATTTAAAAAAAAAAACAAATGAAAAAAATGAGTATAGATCTCTTAATTCCCCATCACATATAAAAATCTAATGTCACATTAAAAAAGTGAAAATCACCACCAAACACTACATATTGGGTATCATTTAAAAACACACAAAAAATTAAGATGTTTTTACATCCAACCTAAGATAAAAAGTGATCAAAAAGTAACATTTATCCCAACATGATACTAATAAAAAGTACAGCTTGTCCTGAGAAAAACAAGCTGTATTAAAAAACAACTCTGTATTAAAAAAAAAAAAATAAATAAAGATGAAATGGCACATAGAACGTGTTGATGCAAACACAAGCAAATTTCTCAACAAATGAGTTTTATATTAAAAATAAGACAACCATAACAAAGTGAAATAAATGGATTATCCTTGTAATCATGATGACCCATAGAAGAACATAGTATGGTGTGCGGCCAACAAAAAAAAATGCCAAAAACCCTAAACCAGAATGAATGATTTTCTTAACCCCACCAAGAAAGAGTTAATAAAATATCATCAATTAGATATTTAAACCCCCTAAATAATGAACCTGAAAAGTAGAAATCATATCAGAAAAAATAATCCCACATATGTCCACATTACAAAAAACATTTTACATCCCGTAAAATATGACAATGCAAATCTTCTCTAAATGGTTCCCCTTCATTCTATGCCTGACTATGTGCCCATATAGCAGTTTACCAACACATAAGGGAAAAAATGGGTATCAATTGTGAGTTTTTCATCATTTAATCCATTGTGACTTTTTTTTTCATTTTGGGCCAAAATTTATGTATTGTCCAAAAAAATTACGAATTGTAAATTCCAGCTCCAGTTTGTTTAAAACAACTAAAGGGTTAACACACTTCTTAAAGTTGGTTTCTCATACAATGAGGGATGTAATTTCTATAATGGGGTAATTTATGGGGGTTTACCCTCTCAAAGTCGCTTGAAAACTGAGAAGGTTCCTGTAGATACAGCGTTTGTCGATTTTCATGAAAATGTGAGAAATTGCACCCACAATTTTAAGCCCCACAACATCCTAGAGAAAAGAGGTTGCATAAAAAATCAAGTGCTTTGACTATCTGCCTGAGAAGCAAAAAATTTTGAACTTTGTAACTTGAGAATTCTTCAAACTTTTTGCCAAATAATAAAATACCCAGCAGGCTCCCCCAGCAGGCTCCCCCAGCAGTGAAATGCGCCTGAGCCTCCTCTTACTAATGAAATGCCCATCAGCCTCATTAATAAAATGCACAGCAGCCTCCCCTCACTAATGAAATGTCCAGCAGCCTCTCTTCACTAATAACATGCCCAGCAGCTTCCCCCACCAATAAAGTGATTCTACGTCAATCACTACATTTATATGCCAGGTAGTTCCATTGATATTAATAACAAAGCTGCTGCCGGATTGCGGCTCATGCGGACAGGATAGGATCCGACTCAAAACCAGAAGTGATGCACCTATACGGCGTCTCTAGATCATGGAACTAACCCATGGTTATGAAATTGAAGAAACCTAGAGGCATCTCCGGTCTGTCGGACACTCTACCTGCGCCTGCGCACCTGATGCTGCAATACTATAAGATGAAAAGCCAAACAAGCAGATAAGTATAGAAGATAAGGAATAATGCATGGATCACCTAGCATCTCAACAGCTAGAGGAAACACCAGTATAAAAAATAAATAGCACCTTTAATATAGGGCGTCACATTTCTGTCGGACTTTGCATGTTAAACCATCCACCTGAGCACCGGAACGCCGCATTCAGTGCAGGAAGCGCACGAAGCATAGTGCAGCGGCACCACAAAATGGTTGCTTGCGACATAAATGGTGCGCAGGCACTTCTTAAATAACTGTGCACCAGTTTTCTGTCAAACTTTGCCCATTCTTTTAGGTGCAAACTGCTTAGTTTGCACCTAAAAGAATGGGCAAAGTTTGACAGAAAACTGGTGCACGGCCCCAATGTGCCCCAATATGTTTAACACACACATGATTTATTAATAAAACCAAGGGATAGAAATGTACAGTATGCCTTTCATCATCCCCAGATTAAGGTTTGACAGATTAAAGGTGTGCCATGGCCGGTGTGTGGTGTTTTTTTTAATCCATTCATATCAAAACAGTAAAAATAAAGAAATACTTAATATATATATGGTCCTTACATCTGCATAAGAAAGAAAAGAGGGGAAAAAGACAGAAAACAAGAGAGAAGAAGAACACAGGGGGAAAAAAAGAGAAAAGAGAAAAATTCTAAACATATAGGAGCACATTTAATAAGAACAGTGCAAAGTGTCAGTGTGCCCTTAGCCCTCTGCACTCTGTTGGGGCAGTGCAGGGGGCACCAGTTTCATGCAGAACGTGCACCAGAAATCCTGAATCTGATGCCCCCTGCACTGCCCCAACAGAGTGCAGAGGGCTTTTTTTTTGGTGAACCTTTAATATAGGGCGTGCAACTCAATTCTGTCAGACTTTGCATGTTAAATCTGGCGCACGGTCCAACTGAGCACCAGTATGCCCCCTCAAGTGCAGAAATTTGTGTCGCATGTACCATAGTGCAGCCGTACTTCAAAAGGGTCGCTTGTGACACAAATGTGGAGCAGATATTTCTTGAATACATGTGCAACCAATTTCCACTAGAAAGAACGTGCAATGTCCGACGGAAAACTGGTGCATGGCCCTTAGTGCAGTTTAAATTTTAAAAACATAAAATGTTTCCAGGATCATTTCTCCGAATATAAACATTCTCATTTACTGTCTACATCTAAAATCGTCAACTCCATTTTCCCACATACATTGTTACATTTTCTCATATTCATTAACCATCCTGTGTATTTCGCTGCCAGTTGGGCATGTCTCTTTCCACCAGTTTTTAATAATTACTGCCCTGACAGCAACACAGATTTTATTCATAACTCACATACACTCATGTTGTCTTACTCGATAAACCTTAGCAAAAGATGTTCAGTAGGATCCTGATCGTTGACAACCATATACCCCGATATGAAGCTTCCACAATACACCTCTGTACCTCTATCCAAAATGTCTTTATTTTTGGGCAAGTCGCACATACATGTCAAAGATTAGCTGCCATATTACAGCCCCTCCAGCTTAGTTGTATTTGATCTTTTGCTATCCCTGCAAGTCTATTAGGGGCAAAGGACCAATGTGTCAAAAGTCTAGAGACAGTAGGGCTTATTTGCTAAGGGTCCGCGGACGCACTTTCGTCAGACTTCCCAACATTTTCGGATTTTGAGCAGCTTTCATGAGGCAGAAATCAGGGGGCGGGCCAGCAGACGATCCAACTGATTCGGACTGAGCATGAGATTCAATTTTAAAATTGTTTTGCAAGATCAAGCACCTACATGCACCAGTAAGAAGAAGGTGAACTCTGTCAGACCTGAGGAAGGACAATGCACTTTTTGTGAACTCCTCCAGACGGGTAAGTAAATGTGCCCCAGTATCTACGTGGTTCCCTCCTGTTTTTCTCTCCCATTATGAATGACATCCAAACAATCCAATTGTGAAAAACTAGCATTCGATTCTTTTTCTCATCTTTTCATATACTTCATATAACTTAAAAAATTCTTTTTTGTTTTTTTTATTATTATTCAAAAATACAAAATACTTTAGCAAGTATACACGATACACAAAGTCAAATAACAATAAACCAAGCAGATCTTTTTGCAGCTGCAGTCTGGGAGGGGAAACATTTTAGTCTCAAATCTGAGGTGACAGATATATTAAATTTCAATTTTCAAATTTTCAGAACGGGCTGAGTATGACCCTTCTATTAAATGTAGTGGGCTAAACGCTTTATGGTATCTTTCAAAAAAATCAATTCACTGAGAAAGGGGACTTCTCCCATATGTCCCATTTTTCTTTTGCTCTGCAAAAATGCATATAATTTGTGGCCATCGTGATTTCATAATGCCGATACATATTTACTTTGTTGCAGACTTCTATTCAGTTTAATTTTTGTGCCGTCTTCCAATTTGCTGCTATACATTGCCTTGCTGCAATCAAAATGTACGTAATAATCCATCTCTGGGACATTGGGAATTTTTCACTCCCTATATGTAATTGAGCCAGCTGCGGGGAGATGACATTCTATGCTTGTGTGACTATATTGATCAAGTCCCCTATCTGCGCCCAAAATGGGGTTATAAATAGGGCAGGACCACCACATATGGACTTGATCTCCTTTAATAAGGCATCCCCGCCAACATAGAGGAGAAGACGTTCCTCCTTTAGAGAGTCTATCCGGTGTGTGGTACCATCTCAAATGCATATTTTTTATTTGTTCTAAATGGTTTATACAAGGCGAACACTGAGCTGTCCATCTAAATGTTTTTGTCCACTGCTTGTCATCCCATTCCATGTTCAAGTCCAATTCCCATTTTTTCATGTAACCCCGCTTGTCTGTTCCCCCCTGTTGGATAAGGGTGTTGTATGCTCTTGATATGCCCCTTACTTTTCTCTCAGGGGGCTCAAAAAGTTTTTTAAGAGGGTTCAGATGGGGATTACTTTCCTTTTTCCCCTCTACTAAAATGCTTCTTATTTGAAGGTATTGGAAGAAAACCTTATTGGGGAGGTCAAATTGGTCCTTAAGGGTTTCAAAAGCCTTTATCACTTTACCCTCATAGAGGTCTGAGATTATATGTATACCTTTGTTGGCCCACAGCTCTAGTGTCATGTTAGGGATAAGTCATTCCAAGGCTCGAATAGACATTTGTCCTCTTTTTAAACCTATGCTGTTAACTACTTCATTCCAAGTTTTCAAGGTGTATTGTAGTGAGGGCATGCTTGTTAGAGAAGTTAAGTTCCCCATGCAGGCTGCCTCCATTACTGTTCTAAGAGATCTCCCACCTATGATACCTTCTTCTAAACTCATCCATTTATGGTTTTCTTCCAGGTTCCATCGATTGAAACGGCCTTATAATAAGTTGCCATGCCCCCCTTATTAAGTGGAAGATACAGATTCGCCTTTGCTACCCGTGGATGTTTATTATTCCACACAAATTTACCAAGCAATGGCTGGATCTCTTTTAAGACTTTATTAGAAATTAATATGTGAAGGCATCGGAAAACATACCAAATTTTATGTAGAATTGTCATTTTGCAAAACTGGATTCTTGCCACCCAAGATAAATAAATCTTGCCTAATTTATCAAAATCTGATTTCAGATTTGTTTTTAATTTAAGTAGCTTCTTCCTTATTGTCTCATTTATTGTTGGGCACAATATGATTCCTAGATACTTTATGCCATCTGGATTCCAGATTATACCGCAAACCTTAGACAAATCCCTGCTTACTTTGAGTGGAATATTTATTGGGAGGGCAACAGATTTTTTAATGTTCAATTTATAATATGAAATATGTGAAAATAGCAAAAGGGCCTGTAGCAAATTAGGAAGCGATTTTTCAGGGTCTTGACATGTGATGATCACATCGTCAGCATACAAGGTGATTTCCTTACCCACCGGGATGCCCACGATTTCTAAGTTAGACCTCACCATTTCCGCCAGGGGTTCCATTACTAACGCAAATATCAAAGGTGATAGAGGGCATCCCTGGCAAGTGCCATTGGAAATGTTAAATGATGAGGATAAGAAACCTGAAACCAAAACCCGTGCTGAAGGGGCCGAATAAAGAGCTAAGATTGCCTTTTGAATTTGGTCAACAATACCAAATTTAGACAGAACCTCCTTTAAGTAGCCCCAGTGCACCCTGTCAAACGCCTTTTCGGCATCTAATGACAGGAATGCAACCGTGGCTCCTATTGAGTTTACTAAATGAATAAGGTCCATCATACTCTTTGTCGCATCTTTAGTTTGTCTCCCATAAACAAACCCTGTTTGATCTGCAGATACCAGACTAGGAATTATTCTTTCCAGTCTGTTTGCCAGCATCTTAGCATAAATGTTTAGGTTGCAATTAATCAATGCTATTGGTCTTACAAATTCTATTGCCACGCAGCCAGTCTACATAGGCGATAGGCTTTACACAACCTTGAAGAGACTACAAAGGACTGAATCCACCTATAATATTGCGATAGGAGTCGGTTGAAATTAGAAACTAATTAATAAAAGCCAACCATTTTTCCCTTACTAACAATAGATCCCAAATATATTAAACCAGCCTTTTGCCAATTAGACAAACACAGATGAGGGATACAATGTGGGAATGTGGAGATGCTTATGTATGTGGAATTAAAAAGATCATTAGATGTCTTCTCACAGTATAGCATCCAGGCTGTAATCATATCTCTAGTAGTGGATAGTAAATGCTGCGTTTTAACTCTACCACACCAACCGACTACTCATTAAGAGATCTTTAAGCTTAATGGTCCTGCAACAGTTTTCTTCTATAGAAATCCAATATTCATTTTGACCACTGTCCCAGATTTTTTTTTTATTGCCTCAAGTAGAGTATCTGTAGTCCTTGAGATTGGGTACACCAGCCCAATATCTGGGTGAGTATTTTGTCTCTTTTTCCACTCTAGGCAGCTTATTTGACCAGACAAAATTATTTAAAGCCTTTTGGAGTGCAACTATGTAAAATATCACAACAGCCATGGATTAATACTTCTGACTAAATCCCAGATTATCTAATACCAGGAGATTAGACGAAACATTAGCTTAAGATAGTATATTGAATTGATACTATTTAATAGAAGAAAAAAAGGAGTAAAAAAAGGAATAAGTCAGAAAGAGTATTCTCCAAATATTGGTAGACTCAATCCATACACATTATCTTAGAAGCCACAAACCTCTAATCCTGAGGCAAACACGTGGATAGGGGTACACTCATCAGTTATTTAGACGTAATTTGCATATATTGATCCTTTTAACCATAATTGTTTATATTTGCTTCCATTCGTCAGTTATTTTATTTGAAAAGAAGGGTAGTTGCCCTTTGTATCTCTGTGAATCCGTCATCATTCCCCAAGCTATCATAAGATCTTCGGACGCTTTGACTGTGACACACGAATGGGGCACGTAATCTTTTTTAAATAATAGTTTTAGGGGAGAACCCCATTTGTAGTGTATGTCTAAAGCTGGTAAAATTGTTGTGACCTGGGCAATTTCCCTTCTTTTACCCATTATGGCAGGAGAAATGTCACTGAGGATGTGAGGAACTTTTGTGGGAGTGTATGAGCCTTAAAGGACATCTACCACTTCTTTAATATGGAAGTAATGGACTCTTGTAATAATTTCTTTGGGTGCACCTTCTGGGGGAATTAGTTAATTTTTTTATCCTGTCAATTGCTAGGTCCACTTCTATTGCATCAGGAAGCAACTCTGACATCAAGTCCTATACAAAAACCAAGAGATCTGGGTCTAGAAAAGTCTCTGGGGCTCCTCTTAGGCGGATGTTATTTCCCTAGGAGTGATCTTCCAGGTCCATTAGCTTTCCCGGCTGACCACAGTATCACAAAGAAACCTAGATATATCTATTAGGGCATTACAGGTGGCTATATAACTCGAGACTTTATTTTCCACCATTGCTGTTCATTCTCCTAGCTGTACAAGGTCATTTAGCATATCCTTTGAAATCCTGTCAAAATCAGCTTTATTATTACAATGCAATTTGCCTAGACGGCCTTCCATCGACTCCTCAGTCACACCTATGCTAGTATTGCCAATAGGCAGCTTAGGTGAGAGTAGAATGAACCATATAGCCCCCATATCAAATGACGATTCCTTAGAGTGCATTGAGACATTAGAATATCCAAAGGAGGAGGCAGATTGTCTTTCCAGTAAAGCACTATCCTGCTGTTGTTTTTTAGTATAAAAATTGGTCATGGCTTACTTTGACCCGTTTTGGGTGCCCAATTCCTCATTTGTAAACAGTCAAGCAATTAGAAGGATATGGATGCAGAGGCACAAAGAAGAAAAATAAAAGAGTATTGTGTAGATGCTTTACTCACCAAATCCTTTTATTTATGGCTCTTAAACTGGTACTATAGTTTCTGTAGGGATTGACCCCCACTGTACTGGACTCCAGAACTCCAAGGTAGTGTGAACTTACATTGAAAGTTTTATCTGCTGCAGCAAGCGAACTTTGACGTTGTTCAGACTTGAGCTGTGACATCAGGCTTCTCTATTCCAGACATCCACTTATCATCCCGCTTTTATAATAGCTCCTGCAGCCCCACTCGGATTGATACCTGGCATCTGTATCCCAATGCCCCAGGGACCTGGCACAAGGTGTCTCATTCACTTTATCATCTGGAATTCAGCTACCAATTCCACACTCTGTACCTCTGTGCTTCTAGTGATCTTTTACTCTAGACCAGTGTAAAAATCATATGCTCCCGCAGAGCTTAAGCCTTGTATTGCGGAAACAAGTGTCACTCTGGGCTCTTGAATGAGGCTCCTACTCCTGCTCCCAAGCTCGTCAGGGTCCACCTGGTCGACCTGTTACGTCAGCACATCATGTCAGCATCATCCAATGTCAAAACATTAGTTAATGCTTTTAACTCTATATATTAATCTTCGATAAATTATACTTATACTCCTTCGCTCCATGTTTAGAGATACTTTTACTATTCTGTATTT
The DNA here is from genome assembly GCF_040894005.1 of Engystomops pustulosus. NCBI lineage: Eukaryota > Metazoa > Chordata > Amphibia > Anura > Leptodactylidae > Engystomops > Engystomops pustulosus. The sequence goes on along the minus strand of NC_092415.1, from coordinate 157,754,758 downwards.
TACGTTTTATATACAATTAAATATATATATGTTTGCCCCCACCTTATTTTTGCCAGAAATATTTTACCTTGGCATTGTAATCCATCATTCCTATTTTTTATATTTATGTGATTTCAATAAATATAGATTTTTTTGTGATTCTTCTTTGTAATCTTAATTTATGGTTTTTGGAGTTATCTGTTGCTGGTCTGGCATTTCATATGAACTCCTCAATATATGCTAGACTATAAGTTCTGGGCTATAGCATTAATAGCAGATCTTCTCTTGCTTTGGTGCTTGAAACTAAATACAAAATGATGTCTTTATCCAGGAGGGAGGCATATAGCAGAGCTCACTCTGTGTTTTATTGATTAGGTGAGTTAGCAGAGCTGAGAGTGTCATTGTGACAAATATCCATCTCATGGATCTCATCTCTCATTTCTGATATGTCTCATCTCTCTTTTTCTATGTGTCAGATACTAATAGAATGTTCAGAAGTTAAATAAAAGTGTACATAAACCATGACCCATGATAATCTAAGCACATTGTCAGCATACAGCATCTCATAGCACAGAAGAATCATGAAGTGTCTGCTTAGAAAGTCCCTGCCTACACTCTCTTTCATGGGCAAACCCCTTTAAGTACAGAAGAGGATGCTCTGATGACTGTGATTTTGTACTTAGTTTGCAGTCTACTGTAAACACTTAGAATTCTGACTGTCTTAATTAATTTCTACATTACCTATCTGTCTCTTAGTGAGATTGCTTTTGGCTGAAAACAGTTAATCTAGCTGTGATGGATAGATGCCACCTCAACTCATATTCTTTCCCTGCTAATCTGGCTTGTCTAGATGTCAGGAGACATTCTCAGCTCTTTCGAGCTTGCTAGGATTACTGGACTTATGTAGTCTTTAGCCTTTTGACATTACTAGTTGTTTGACCATCAGTTTGTCTCTTATTTTCCTAACTGCATGGTCATCTTGGCTGTTTGTTCTGTTTCATGTCTCTGTGTGTTCACTTTGGCGCATGAAAGGAATGTCTACTAGTTGTCACCTACCGTTTATGGCAGGATAGGCAAGCAAGTATAGACAGATCAGTGGGTCTAGCTCTCAGGCTCACTGTCTGTGCCCTTCCTTCTTTATCCATCTTGTTGTCCATTCTAACACAGCATTACAAACCCATCTTACTGCAATGCAGATGTAGACTCAATTTTTTATAATAATCCATTGAAAATGTAAAATTTCTCTAAAGGACACACCAGACTTATCTCCTTAATCTGTACTAACCTAGAAAACATTAAATAAACTCACTTGCAGCTAGGGAAAATTCTTGTTGCTTTGTAAGCAATTACAGAAAGTACACAGGCTGTGAATACAATGTGTGTTATTGTCTGTTTATTAATTATTCAGCCACACTCTATAATAGTAGAAGGCTACAGCTAATTTGGGATCAAGAATGAGATTTTTGTAACTAAAGTTGATGGAAAATGCTTCTACCAGGCAAGCTTATTAGCACCTTTCAGAAGGAACATCAGATACAACATGTGTGTTTATTCTATATCATCCCGTGATGTATAAAAATTTAATAAGAAAGACTGGAAATTACTTTATAAGCAAAACTGCTAATGGGAATAACTTGGCAAAGACAATTTAAACTGCATGTTGGCAACACTTAAAGGATACCTCCAGTGAAAAATAAAAGTAACTTAATCCTAAAATATCTCCATAAACCCTTTCTATTTGGTTGGGCAGTTGTGCTGTAGACCTGACCACTAGTTCACAAATATTGTCATTGCTATGCATACGCTATAACTAGAGATGAGCGAACATGCTCGTCCGAGCTTGATGCTCGGTCGAGCATTAGGGTACTCGAAACTGCTCGTTACTCGGACGAATACTTCGCCCGCTCGAGAAAATGGCAGCTCCCGCCGTTTTGCTTTTTGGCGGCCAGAAACAGAGCCAATCACAAGCCAGGAGACTCTGCACTCCACCCAGCATGACGTGGTACCCTTACACGTCGATAGCAGTGGTTGGCTGGCCAGATCAGGTGACCCTGGGATAGACTAGCCGCTGGCCGCGCTGCTCGGATCATTCTGTCTCTGGATGCCGCTAGGGAGAGAGCTGCTGCTGGTCAGGGAAAGCGTTAGGGTGTTCTATTAGCTTACTGTTAGGCAGGAGTGATTCTCAAAGAACCCAACAGCCCTTCTTAGGGCTACAATAACGTTCTACTTTTTTTATTTTAATTTGCATCTTTTACCATTTTGTGAGGAATTAGCAGGGGGACTTGCTACCGTTGTGTTTAGCTCTTAGTGGCACACATATCCATAGCAAAGACCGAAGTGGGAAAATTCAGTAGGGGTTGGATTTCTATTAGGCAATAACTCAGTGTCATCTCATCTGGCATAGTAGTGTGCTTCCTTTGATACTTGGCTAGAAAATAGCCATAGGAGAATACAAACAGCTTCTTGAAGCCTACAGTAGCGTTCTATATATTTGATTTCTGGTTGATCTGCTGGTGGCTGTAGTTTCTGCAGTGCATGTACTTGCCAATTCTGAGCAATTTGTAGTGAGACTTGCGACCGCTGTGTTCTGCGCTTAGTGGCGCACATATCCATAGCAAAGGCCGAAGTGGCAAAATTCAGTAGGGGTTGGATTTCTATTAGGCAATAACTCAGTGTCATCTCATCTGGCATAGTAGTGTGCTTCCTTTGATACTTGGCTAGAAAATAGCCATAGGAGAATACAAACAGCTTCTTGAAGCCTACAGTAGCGTTCTATATATTTGATTTCTGGTTGATCTGCTGGTGGCTGTAGTTTCTGCAGTGCATGTACTTGCCAATTCTGAGCAATTTGTAGTGAGACTTGCGACCGCTGTGTTCTGCGCTTAGTGGCGCACATATCCATAGCAAAGGCCGAAGTGGCAAAATTCAGTAGGGGTTGGATTTCTATTAGGCAATAACTCAGTGTCATCTCATCTGGCATAGTAGTGTTCTTCCTTTGATACTTGGCTAGAAAATAGCCATAGGAGAATACAAACAGCTTCTTGAAGCCTACAGTAGCGTTCTATATATTTGATTTCTGGTTGATCTGCTGGTGGCTGTAGTTTCTGCAGTGCATGTACTTGCCAATTCTGAGCAATTTGTAGTGAGACTTGCGACCGCTGTGTTCTGCGCTTAGTGGCGCACATATCCATAGCAAAGGCCGAAGTGGCAAAATTCAGTAGGGGTTGGATTTCTATTAGGCAATAACTCAGTGTCATCTCATCTGGCATAGTAGTGTGCTTCCTTTGATACTTGGCTAGAAAATAGCCATAGGAGAATACAAACAGCTTCTTGAAGCCTACAGTAGCGTTCTATATATTTGATTTCTGGTTGATCTGCTGGTGGCTGTAGTTTCTGCAGTGCATGTACTTGCCAATTCTGAGCAATTTGTAGTGAGACTTGCGACCGCTGTGTTCTGCGCTTAGTGGCGCACATATCCATAGCAAAGGCCGAAGTGGCAAAATTCAGTAGGGGTTGGATTTCTATTAGGCAATAACTCAGTGTCATCTCATCTGGCATAGTAGTGTGCTTCCTTTGATACTTGGCTAGAAAATAGCCATAGGAGAATACAAACAGCTTCTTGAAGCCTACAGTAGCGTTCTATATATTTGATTTCTGGTTGATCTGCTGGTGGCTGTAGTTTCTGCAGTGCATGTACTTGCCAATTCTGAGCAATTTGTAGTGAGACTTGCGACCGCTGTGTTCTGCGCTTAGTGGCGCACATATCCATAGCAAAGGCCGAAGTGGCAAAATTCAGTAGGGGTTGGATTTCTATTAGGCAATAACTCAGTGTCATCTCATCTGGCATAGTAGTGTGCTTCCTTTGATACTTGGCTAGAAAATAGCCATAGGAGAATACAAACAGCTTCTTGAAGCCTACAGTAGCGTTCTATATATTTGATTTCTGGTTGATCTGCTGGTGGCTGTAGTTTCTGCAGTGCATGTACTTGCCAATTCTGAGCAATTTGTAGTGAGACTTGCGACCGCTGTGTTCTGCGCTTAGTGGCGCACATATCCATAGCAAAGGCCGAAGTGGCAAAATTCAGTAGGGGTTGGATTTCTATTAGGCAATAACTCAGTGTCATCTCATCTGGCATAGTAGTGTGCTTCCTTTGATACTTGGCTAGAAAATAGCCATAGGAGAATACAAACAGCTTCTTGAAGCCTACAGTAGCGTTCTATATATTTGATTTCTGGTTGATCTGCTGGTGGCTGTAGTTTCTGCAGTGCATGTACTTGCCAATTCTGAGCAATTTGTAGTGAGACTTGCGACCGCTGTGTTCTGCGCTTAGTGGCGCACATATCCATAGCAAAGGCCGAAGTGGCAAAATTCAGTAGGGGTTGGATTTCTATTAGGCAATAACTCAGTGTCATCTCATCTGGCATAGTAGTGTGCTTCCTTTGATACTTGGCTAGAAAATAGCCATAGGAGAATACAAACAGCTTCTTGAAGCCTACAGTAGCGTTCTATATATTTGATTTCTGGTTGATCTGCTGGTGGCTGTAGTTTCTGCAGTGCATGTACTTGCCAATTCTGAGCAATTTGTAGTGAGACTTGCGACCGCTGTGTTCTGCGCTTAGTGGCGCACATATCCATAGCAAAGGCCGAAGTGGCAAAATTCAGTAGGGGTTGGATTTCTATTAGGCACTAACTCAGTGTCATCTCATCTGGCATAGTAGTGTGCTTCCTTTGATACTTGGCTAGAAAATAGCCATAGCAATAGGATAGGATTGTTTGGTTTTAAAAACTCAAAAAAAAACAAAAAACACAAAAAAAAAAACACAAAAAAACACAAAAAAAACAAAAAGAAGTAAAAAAAAAAAAAAGTTATAACTCTCATTTTAAAAATGTTTAACCCGAGGGCTAGGGGTAGAGGACGAGGGCGGGGACGTGGGCGTCCAACTACTGCAGGGGTCAGAGGCCGTGGTCCTGGGCGGGGTGAGACACCACCTGCTGATGAGGGAGCAGGGGAACGCCGCAGAGCTACACTCCCTAGGTTCATGTCTGAAGTTACTGGGACTCGTGGTAGAGCACTGTTGAGGCCAGAACAGTGCGAACAGGTGATGTCGTGGATTGCTGACAATGCTTCGAGCAATTTGTCCACCACCAGTCAGTCTTCCACGCAGTCCACCCATGTCACCGAAATCCCCACTCCTCCAGCTCCTGCACCTCAGCCTCCTCCCCCCCAGTCTGCCCCCTCCCAGGAAAATTTGGCATTTGAACCGGCATACTCTGAGGAACTGTTTTCTGGACCCTTCCCACAGTCACAAACCACTTGTCCGGTTGCTGCTGAGCAATTTTCCGATGCCCAGGTTTTCCACCAGTCACAGTCTGTGGGTGATGATGACCTTCTTGACGTAGTGGAAGTGTGTAAAGAGGTGTCCAACGATGAGGAGACACGGTTGTCAGACAGTGGGGAAGTTGTTGTCAGGGCAGGAAGTCCGAGGGGGGAGCAGACTGAGGGATCGGAGGATGATGAGGTGACAGACCCAAGCTGGGTTGAGAGGCCGGGTGAACACAGTGCTTCTGAGACGGAGGAGAGTCCTCGACCTGAACAGGTTAGAAGAGGCAGTGGTGGGGCCAGACGGAGAGGCAGGGCCAGAGCTGGTGCATCAGCGCCACTGTCAACTAGTGAAGCTCCCGTGGTGAGGGCTCTTGCGGCGAGGGCTAGATCTTCAGAAGTGTGGAGGTTCTTTAAGGAAACACCGGATGACCGACGGACTGTGGTGTGCAACATTTGCCAAACCAGGCTCAGCAGGGGTTCCACCACTACTAGCTTAACTACCACCAGTATGCGCAGGCATATGAATGCTAAGCACCCCACTCAGTGGCAACAAGCCCGTTCACCTCCGGCCGTGCACACCACTGCTCCTTCCCCTGTGTCAGCTGCTAGTCAGCCCCCTGCCCAGGACCCTGGCACAAAAACCCCATCGTCGCCTCCACGATCCTCCACAGCATCCACCAGCGTTCAGCTCTCCATACCCCAGACGCTGGAGCGGAAACGCAAATATAGTGCAACCCACCCGCACGCCCAAGCCTTTAATGTGCACATCTCCAGATTGCTTAGCCTGGAGATGCTGCCCTATAGGCTAGTAGAGACCGAGGCCTTTCGCAACCTCATGGCGGCGGCCGCCCCTCGGTATTCGGTCCCCAGCCGCCACTACTTTTCCCGATGTGCCGTCCCAGCCCTGCACCAGCACGTGTCAGACAACATCATCCGTGCCCTGACCAACGCCGTTTCTGACAAGGTCCACCTGACCACGGACACGTGGACGAGTGCTGCCGGGCAGGGCCACTATATATCGCTGACGGCACATTGGGTTAACTTGGTGGAGGCTGGGACCGAGTCTGACCCTGGGGCTGCTCATATACTGCCCACGCCGAGGATTGCGGGGCCTACCTCGGTCCAGGTGTTTCAGGCCTACTATGCCTCCTCCTCCTCCCACCCCTCCTCCACCTCCTCCTCCGAACTACCATCCGTGGGCACGGCGCCATCAGTCGGTAGCTCTAGGCACAGCAGCAGTGCCGTCGCTAAGCGACAGCAGGCGGTGCTCAAACTGCTGAGCCTAGGCGACAAAAGGCACACCGCCCAAGAGCTATTACAGGGCATCACGGCGCAGACTGATCTGTGGCTGGCACCGCTGAACCTCAAGCCGGGAATGGTTGTGTGTGACAACGGCCGTAACCTGGTGGCGGCTCTGCAACTCGGCAGACTGACACATGTGCCATGCCTGGCCCATGTGTTAAATCTGATAGTGCAGCGTTTCCTCAAGACATACCCCAATCTGTCTGATTTGCTCACGAAGGTGCGCCGCATCTGTGCGCATTTCAGGAAGTCCAGCCCAGATGCTGCCACTCTCAGGGCAGCGCAGCGCCGCCTCCAACTGCCCGCTCACCGACTGTTGTGCGACGTGCCCACGAGGTGGAATTCAACACTGACCATGTTATCCAGAGTTTACCAGCAGCGCAGAGCGATTGTAGACTGCCAGATGTCAACTTCCACCAGAACTGGTAGTCAGGTCAGTCAGCTTCCTCAAGTCTACAATGAGGAGTGGACGTGGATGTCTGATATCTGTCAGGTGCTGAGTAACTTTGAGGAGTCAACACAGATGGTCAGTGGCGATGCCGCCATCATCAGCCTCACCATCCCGCTGCTTGGCCTGTTGAAAAACTCTCTGGTCAGCATGAAGTCGGAAGCTTTGCGCTCGTCACAAGAGACGGGGGAAGAATATTCCCTTGTTGATAGCCAAAGCACCCTGAGGTCTGTTTCTCAGCGCATATCGGAGGAGGTGGAGGTGGAGGAGGATGAGGAGGAAGAGGAGGAGAATGTTGGCGAGACACAAGAGGGGACCATTGTTGAGTCCTTCACTGTTCAGCGTGTATGGGCAGAAGAAGAGGAGTTGGAGGAGTTGGAGGAGGAGGAAATGGACAGTCAGGCCAGTGAGGGGAGTGAATTCTTACGCGTTGGTACTCTGGCGCATATGGCAGATTTCATGCTAGGCTGCCTATCCCGTGACCCTCGCGTTCAAAGAATTTATTCCAGCACCGATTACTGGGTGTTCACTCTCCTGGACCCACGGTACAAGCAAAATCTTCCCACTCTCATCCCTGGAGAGGAAAGGAGTGTGAGAATGCATGAATACCAGCAGGCCCTGGTGCACAAGCTGAAACAGTATTTCCCTTCTGACAGCGCTAGCGGCAGAGTGCGTAGTTCTGCGGGACAAGTAGCGAGGGAGAGTAGGCGAGCAGGCAGCTTGTCCAGCACTGGCAAGGGTACGCTTTACAAGGCTTTTGCCAGCTTTATGTCACCCCAGCAAGACACTGTCACCTGTCCCCAGTCTCGGCAGAGTAGGGCTGATCTTTACAGAAAGATGGTGAGGGAGTACGTAGCTGACCATACCATCGTCCTAAATGATCACACAGCTCCCTACAACTACTGGGTTTCAAAGCTGGACATGTGGCACGAACTGGCGCTGTACGCCTTGGAGGTTCTTGCCTGCCCTGCCGCTAGCGTCTTGTCCGAGCGGGTTTTCAGTGCAGCTGGTGGCATCATCACCGATAAGCGTACACGCCTGTCGACTGACAGCGCTGACAGGCTGACGCTTATTAAAATGAATAAAGGCTGGATTTCTCAGAATTTCCAATCTCCACCAGGTGAAGGAAGCTCAACCTGAATAATTGATCCACTCCTCCTCCTCCTCATTTTCCTCATTCTCCTCCTCTTTGTACAGTAAAGCAGAGGAAAATGGCTATTTTTTGACAGGGCCCACTGGCTCTTGCTATAGTACTTCATGCATTTAATTTTTCTGGAGGGCCACCTACCCGGTCCTCTGTTTGAAACAATTTTTGTGAGTGCCACATACAGGCACTCAATCTATTCCATTTTACTGGAGGGCCACCTACCTGCTCCTCTGGTTTGAAGAATTTTTGGGACTGCCACATACAGGCACTCAATCTATTCCATTTTACTGGAGGGCCACCTACCTGCTCCTCTGGTTTGAAACATTTTTGGGACTGCCACATACAGGCACTCAATCTATCCCATTTTACTGGAGGGCCACCTACCTGCTCCTCTGGTTTGAAAAATGTTTGGGACTGCCACATACAGGCACTATCCAAATTAAATTGTCTCCATAGCAGCCTCCACACGTTGTCTCCATTGCTACCTCCAAAAGTCGTCCATATAGCTGCCTCCATACATCGTCCCTTTATCAAACGAGGTGTGTCAGGCAGAAATTTGGGTTGTTTTCATGGATTCCACATCAAAGTTGTTAACTTTGTCGCCACCCTGCTGTGTTATCCACAAAATATACTGGCAAACTTTTACCATTTAGGGATATTATTTCAGCGCTTCTTGCGCATCTGTTTACATTCCCCTCACCCGGCATATCCTAAACTTATAAGAACGCTACTACACTTGATCTTATACAAAAGGTTCTTAGAAGTGCTGTTTGGGGAGTAGCCTAGAGACAGGGGCTTGGATTGGCGAAAGCTCGCCTGGCAGCGGAACGCCAGCTCCATGCGCATCATGCGCTTCTTGCGCATCTGTTTACATTCCCCTCACCCGCCATATCCCAAACTTATAAGAACGCTACTACACTTAACTTGGTGCAGGCTGGGACCGAGTCTGACCCTGGGGCTGGTCATATACTGCCGACGCAGAGAATTGCGGGGCCTACCTCGGTCCAGGTCTCAAAGGCCTACTATACCTCCTCCCACCCCTCCTCCACCTCCTCCTCCTCCGAATTACCATCCGTGGGCATGGCGCCATCAGTCGGTAGCTCTAGGCACAGCAGCAGTGCCGTCGCTAAGCGACAGCAGGCGGTGCTGAAACTGCTGAGCCTAGGCGATAAAAGGCACACCGCCCAAGAGCTATTACAGGGCATTCCACATCAAAGTTGTTAACTTTGTCGCCACCCTGCTGTGTAATCCACAAAATATACTTGCAAACTTTTACCATTTAGGGATATTATTTCAGCGCTTCTTGCGCATCTGTTTACATTCCCCTCACCCGCCATATCCTAAACTTATAAGAACGCTACTACACTTGATCTTATACAAAAGGTTCTTAGAAGTGCTGTTTGGGGAGTAGCCTATAGACAGGGGCTTGGATTGGCGAAAGCTCGCCTGGCAGCGGAGCGCCAGCTCCATGCCAAGATCCAACTAACATAGTTTTAACTGCAGCACCTTTAATCTACTACTAGTTCACTGCCTCCATACATGGTCCCCTTATCAAACGAGCTGTGTCAGGCAGAATTTTGGGTTGTTTTCATGGCTTCCATGTTAACTTTGTCACCACCCTGCTGTGTAATCCACAAAATATACTGGCAAACTTTTATCATGTACCGATATTATTTGAGCGCTTCTTGCTCACCTCCTTTGGTTCCTCTCTGCCACCCATTGGTTTGAAGCCTGAGTCCATTTAGGGTATGTCGCCATGACACTCTCTAGCCTGCTGCCGCTGCCTCTGCATGCCGTCCCCTATAGTGTCAGGGTCAATTATTGGATGTTTTAGATGCTATCTAGCTTCATTCTGTCACTCTGTCATGGCCATGCTGTTGCCCATAATTTTGGCATAATGGTGCGATTAGGCAGCCTCAGAGGCATCCATGCATGCTGCCCCTGCTGTTTCCTGTCCATTTCCGTGGTGTTTCCATCCTTTTCTGAGGTTCCCAGGTGTTTGGCCAAGCTTCCCTGTGCAGAGCCTTGGTCCCCTTGAAAAATGCTCGAGTCTCCCATTGACTTCAATGGGGTTCGTTATTCGAGACGAGCACTCGAGCATCGGGAAAAGTTCGTCTCGAATAACGAGTACCCGAGCATTTTAGTGTTCGCTCATCTCTAGCTATAACATCATCATTGGTCACTTGGTGTAAACGCCAAATAGTTTTCATTACCCCCGTACCTCCAGCCCTGTCCTTTCTCACTACATAAGAAGAGAATCTCTGCTGCAGTGCTTTATTACATAGCACATTACCTCTATTTCCACAGCTTGAAATTCCACATGATTTGGAGTGTAGCTCTGCATATCCTTATTTCTGCAGAAAGCTATTCTACTCCATATGGCAATGAATTCAAATTGCAGCTTGCAAGTGAACGAGGAACAGTAATAAACAATTGAAGAATTGCTGCTTTAACCCCTTTGTGACATATGTAAGTAAATGGATGATTGATATGTCACAAGGAAAGCAAAATACTGTAATGCCAATAGAAATATAAATTACAAAAATATGTAAATTTCAGAACAATCTCATTTTATGTATGCATCTGAAAATGTCTAAAATATTTATATATAAATAATGATGAGTGGACCTGATAATAGGCAGCTTTATCTGAGTTCAACTGTTTAAATGCCACTGGTAAAGTCCCCAGTGGCATTTAAAATACAGCGCCAGCACCAACATGTCGGCAATGCTGCACACCATTTTGGGGAGAATGATATGATTTCATCGGTCATAGCAACTTTGCGGTTCGGCTCTGCTCAACACTAAATCTAACATTATTTATACCACTTATACAAAATCATAGTAAAAAATACACAAGGTCTAAATTGCAGGATTACAGGAGTATTTTTTGGTTACAAGTCAAATGGAACACAAAGGGATCATAAAGTTTTATACACCTTGAAATAGTATCAATAGAATCTTTCCCAAAACTCTGGAAAAGATATCTGAGTTTTGTTTGTGGCATCATACAAATTTCACAGATGTTTAAAAAGGAAGGGCAATACAGGTGGTCCCCAATTTATGAACACCCGACTTACAGACAACCCCTAGTTAAAGACAGACCTCTCTACCCACTGTGACCTCTGATGAAGCTCTCTGGATGCTTTACTTTAGTGCCAGGCTCAGCTGCAAAGTGTCTGTAACAAAGTTATAGTCATAATCTTTGCTCCTATGACAGCACAAAATATTGAAAATCCAATTGTCACTGAGACAAAAAAATGTTGTCTGGAGTTGCAATTAAATTATACCTATCCCGAATTACATAGAAATTCAACTTTAACGGGTTTTCCCATAAAAGAAAATGCTCACATTTCTATCATCTAGTGATGTTAACACATTAAAGATCATTTTAACCCCTTTATTTTAGCTCTTATCTCTCTGCTGCTCAGGGCAAAATCCCAGGGTGTTGAGGGTGAACTCTCTAAGCAGACACATTGGGGCAGATTTACTTACCCCATCCATTCGCGATCCAGCGGCGCGTTCTGTGTGGAGGATTTCCGGCGATTCACTAAGGTAGTTCCCACGATGTCCACTACGCTGAATTTCATCGTAGTGCACTGAAGTTCGCCAAGCCAGGCCGGGTCTAGGTAAGCGCGTGTCAAGCAACACTTTATTTTTTTTAAATGTGGCGTTTTTTCCGAATCCGTCGGGTTTTTGTATGGTCACGCCCCCTCCGATTTCCATAGCGTGAACGCTGGCGCCGCTGCGCCACAATCCGATCGCATGCGCCACAAACCCGGGCCAATTCAGGAAAAAATCGGCGCAAAACTGAAAAATTTGGGTAACCCGCAGAAAAACGCTATTCGGGCCCTTAGGAAATGACCCTTCCGTGCATTCTACATGCACACAGCGGAGACAGACAGAAATGTCATCTGCACGATCTCATCCAAGATGGCGGCCACGTGACCCGAAGTCAGAAGTTATAGGGTCGTGTCTAGGGGCAACTGAAATTGTGTACACCAGGAATGATAGCGACAGATTGGACTTATATTTATGAAATGCTGCATTTTTGTTAATAGCAGTGAATTAAAGAATGTGTTATTTTCTTGTTCTGAGTTCATATAAGAAACTTCTCTTCGTGGGAATACCCCTTTAAGAACAAACCTAAAGAAATTGGGGCACATTTACTTACCTGGTCCAGTAACGATCCCGCGGCGCGTTGTCCGATGCTGATTACGGTTCTGCCGGGAGTCACTATGATCATGCGCCCAATATCCACCAGGTGTCGCTGCTGCTCCGAGGTCCGCCGGAGTTCACCTTCTTCTTCTCGGTGCATGTGAGTGCTTGATCTTGCAACACAATACTTTTTTTAAATTCCGTGGTTTTTCCGAATTCATCGGGTTGTCCGCCGGACACGCCCCCCGATTTCTGTCACGCGAAACCCGGGGGCAATGCGCCAAAATCCGATCTCGTGTGCCAGAATCCCAGAGCAATTCGGAGAAAATCGGAAATCGTCAGGAAACCCCACGAAAGTGCGGCAGCGGAGTCCTTAGTAAATAAGCCGCACTATCTTTAACATAACCCGGGGACTTTCTCTATAGCTTTATACAAACAGCCTTAGTATCCATATTCCATCGCAGTTTGTGCTCTGTGATGTTTTGTGTGTGCTGTTCTACATTGCAGATTTTATATGTATTATACCATAATTAATAATATGCATGATTGTAGTTACAACTTACAATGATAAATGCAGTACCACAAAATTGAATATATGGTGTTCCTCCCAATGATGTATACATGAAGTGACTCCAAATGATATATACATGCAATGCCCCCAAATATATGTGCAGTTCCTTCAAATAATAGACATGCATTGTCCCCAAGTATACGTACAGAGGTACCAAATGGTGTCTCCAAATATGCATACAGTGCCTCCAAATTATATACATCATGTATATAGTGCCCTCATACATAGTGCCCCCATATCCTCCTCCACAACCTCTTGCAGACAACCTTCAGTGAATTACACAGGTGGCGAGATGACATCATCATGCTGCCTGCTTCATACAGGACACAAGAGAAGCCCTGCCATGCAGCTCTCTGAATCAATTACATCTTTGTCTTTTAATGTCTCAAATGCAATTGATTTAGGCAGCGAATGGGTAGTTGGCCTGGGCCATTAACCAGGTCATGAAGCCGGATGGCAGTCGTACTCCTCTAACTAATTGGCATGTTTTCTCTGGATAAGGACTAAGGACACTGGATAAGGACTAACATGCTAATTTGGCACAACCACTTCAACTCAAATCAGAAAGCAAGTTTAGTTATAGCTTCCTATGTCTCATTAACTATAAATTTAAAGCCCTGCTACGATTGTACTGAATTTTCATCATTTAACTGCAATGGATTAGAAAATGCGGGAATCATATAAAAATATTATATTTGTATTCGGCCCAGGCAGCCATTGGGGCACATTTACTTACCTGGTCCGTTCGCGATCCAGCGGCGCGTTCTCTGCGCTGGATTCGGGTCCGGCCGGGATTCATCAAAGCAGTTCCTCCGACGTCCACCAGGTGGCGCTGCTGCGCTGAAGTCCGCTGGAATGCCTCGAAATACACCGGCCTACCCAGGATGAAGGTGAGTGAAATTTTCGCGACACAATTTTTTTTTTAAATGCGGCGGTTTTTCCGAATACGTCGGGTTTTCGTTCGGCCACGCCCCCCGATTTCCGTCGCGCGCATGCCGGCGCCGATGCGCCAAATTCCGATCGCGTGCGCCAAAAACCCGGGGCAATTCAGGTACAATCGGCGCAAAACGGAAATATTCGGGTAACACGTCGGGAAAACGCGAATCGGGCCCTTAGTAAATGACCCCCATTGTGTGTCATTTTAGAGGAAAGTGAATCTGAATGTGTCATTTATGCAATCTTCGCATTGGCACACACATTATGCAATTTGCCCAGTTGGAGATAAATTGCTGTCTGTAATGAAGCATTTTATTCACAAGATATGGACACAAGAATGGTTAAGTAGAGATATAGTAGCTGAAATGCGTCAATGATATACAGGCGGTCCCCTACTTAAAGACACCCGACTTACAGATGACCCATAGTTACAGATGGACCCCTCTGCCCACTGTGACCTCTGGTGAAGCTCTCTGGATGCTTTATTGATAATCTTTGATTCCATTACAGCAAAAAATTTTGAAACTCCAATTGCCACTGGGGCAAAAAAAAAAAAATTGTCTGGAGCTACAATTATAAAATATACAGCTTTGACTTACATACAAATTCTACTTAAGAACAAACCTATGGACCTTATCTTGTACGTAACCCGGGGACTGCTTTATGCTAATTCTCATACAGAAAAAAAATTATAAAATCTGTCCTGCCCTGCAAATTTCAATTGTAATTTGTAAAACTATGATTCTTTTGTGCACTAGGAAATCCTGAGAAACAAGAAGACTTCTTACCTAATGTCAGGTTCCCTGGCCTGTCTAATACTAATTTTCTTTCATAATAATTTTATTTTATCAATATCATTAATGTTTCCAATCACTTTTAAAAGTTTATAAAAGGTGCAATTGCTACTCATGTAATCTCATGTCACTTAACCCCTTAACGCTGAAGCCACTTTTCACCTTCCTGACACGGCCCATTTTTTCAAATCTGCCCTGTGTCACTATAAGTGGTTATAACCTTGGAACGCTTTAACATATCCAAGTGATTTTAAAATTGTTTTCTCGTGACACATCGTACTTCAGGTTATTTGAAAAATTTTGGTGGTATGTTTTGCATTTATTTATGAGAAAATCAGATATTTGGTGAAAATTTTGAAAAATTTTTGATTTTTGAACTTCAAAATGTTCTACTTTTTCCATACATAGTCATAACCGCAAAAAAACGTAATAACTAACATTCACTAAATGTCTATTTTATGTGGACATGGTTTTTTATGCATCCTCTTATTTTTGTAGGATGTTATGGGCCTTTGAACGTTAGGTGCGATTTTTCACATTTTCATAAAAAACGCAAAATCCTTCTATTGAGGGACCTGCTCAGGTTTCAAATCACTTTGAGAGACCTAAATAAAAGTAAACCCCATAAATTTCCCCATTATAGAAACTACACCCCTCAACGTACGTGAAACAACTTTTATGAAGTATGTTAACCCTTTAATTGTTTTACAGGGGTTAAAACAAAATCGGATGCAATTTTGAAAGTAAATTTTTTTGGCTAAATTAATATGTTTTTCAAAAAATGTACAAATTCTCAGTGGATAAAATACCAAAACGCTCCACAAAATTTGATACCCAATCTCTTCCGTGTATAATAATACCCCATATGTGGTGGTAACCTGCTGTATGGGCACACGCCAGGGCATCGAAGGGAGCTGAGCCATTCAGAGCATATTATGCATTGTCAATTTTTATTGGCTATACAATCTTTATTTTTTTGGCAATTTGGACATATAAGGGCTTATTTTCTGCGACATGAGATGCACTTTACAAATACTTCATTTTAGTGGGTCATTAGCTTATTGATGAGATTTTATTAACTCTTGAATGTATGGGTGAAAAGAAAATTGTAAATTTTGGTTTACTTTCTTTTCGTATTTTTTGGGGGGTCGTACACCGTACACTAAAAATATTATATTATCTTCATTCTATAGGTCACTACGATTACGGTGATACCTCATTTATATAGTTTTTCATTTATTTTTACAATTTTACTGGATAAAAACTAATATAGAGGAAATCTCATTTGTTTTTGCATTGCCATCTTTTCGGAGATGTAACTTTAATATTTTTTGGTTGACAGAGCTAGTTTAGGGCTTATTTTTTACATGTTGAGTTGTTCTTTTCAGTGGTACCATTTTTGCGCACATAACTTTTTTTGATCACTTTTTAGAACATTTTTTTGTAGAGATTTTTTCGGGTTTTGTTTTTACGGCGTTCACCGAGCGGGTCCAATAATGTTTTGTACGGATTGTACGGATTGTACGGATTGTTACGGACGCGGCGATACCAAATATGTGGGGGGTTTTGGCGATTTTGTGTTTTTTTCACTTTATTGGATGTGTATAGGGAAATATTTGTGTTTAGGGGACTCTAACTTTATTTAATTAATTATTTTTATTAAAAAATTATTTTATGTAATGCTTTTAACATTTTTATTAACTTTTACAGGTTAGCTTGAACAAGTGATCCACTGATCACTTGTTCAAGCTATTCTTCACATTACACAGTGTTTTACAGATGTATTACACTGTGTTACAGCCGGGTCCTGTCAGAAGGCAGGGACCCGGCTACAGGAAGAAGGATCGCGCAGCCCCGGGCACCGGCAGTCCCGGGGCTGCGATCGGAGCCGCGGGGGGTTCCGATTCTTCTTAAATGCCCCTTGCACGCCGCGGTCAGCGGGTTTTAGAGGCAGGTGTCGACTATAATATATAGCTGACACTCTTGCATGCACATTCTTCTACCCCAGAAGAAGATACCAAGGAGTTCCATAGGATTGTAGACCCTACAAAGGGGACCCACAAAAATATGTATTTAGACTTGAGAAGACACAACTAAAAGCGGACATGATTAATTTATATAAAGTTAGTAAAAATGCCCTTGGAAAAAATGAGTGGACATTTAAATGACCTCAAAAAACAAGGGGACTCTCTCAGTCTTGAGAAAAAAAAGGATTCATTTCCGGAAGCGACAAGGTTTTTTCGCAATAAGAAATCATTAAGTATAGAAGAGCTGACAGGCTCCAGGGGTAGTGGACCCACTGGACCACCACGGACGATGATGTAAGCTGTGACCTGGGACCGGAGTGTAAGTGGTTCCCGGTTTTGAGCAGAATTGTAGTCGGGGATAGGCAGGAGGTAATGACGGGCAGCAAAGGAAAGTATTCAGGGACAGAACCGGTGTCACAACGGAAATTCATCAAACAATCACGGAACATAGGAAGAAGCTTTTTACTAAGGCAAGAGGTACACAGATCCGGCGGGGTGTGCAGGGAGAGGCTCGGTTATAAAGAATTCTGGGATCGACCAGCACCAATCAACAGTGCGCTGGCCCTTTAACCCCTTCCTGCCGAGACCCTTTTTCATTTTTCACTTCCCACCTTCAAAAATCGATAACTTTTTTTAGTTTTCCATGTAAAGAGCTGTGAGATGGCTTGTTTTCTGCGTAACAAATTGTACTTCACAGTGATGGTATCTAATATTCCATGTCATGTACTGGGAAGCGGGAAAAATATTCCAAAAACAGTGAGATTGGTGAAAAATGCATTTGCCCCATTTTCTTGTGGAATTGGATGTTACAGATTTCACTCTGTGCCCCAAATGACATATGTACTTTATTCCTTGGGTCGGTGCAATCACGGGGATAACAACTTTGTATAGGTTTTCTGATTTTATCATACACAAGATTTAAAACCCCCTGTACAAAAAAAAACGGAGCTGTGTCTGGCGTCATTTTTTGCGATTTATGATGACGTTTTCAATGTTACCATTTATTTGACTAAATGACTGTACAGCCTTTTGATCATTTTTTATAGATTTTTTTATATTTTTCAACATGGCAAAAAAGCACCCTTTTCAACTTCTATTTTCCATTATGAGGTTAAACACAGTAAAAAAACATTATTATAGTTTGATAGATCGGGCACATCGATACCTAATGTGTTTTTTACTGTTTATTTATATTTATATGACTTCCAGGGAAAGGGGGTGATTTTTTATTTTTTAAATTATATTAACTTTTTTTATTTTTATATGTACTATTTTTCACACCCCTAGGGTACTTTAACCCTAAGTTGTCTGATTTATCCTACCATATGGTACCCTACAGTATGGCAGTATATGGGTATTTTCCTCCTCATTTATTACAAAGTGCAAATCGCACATTGTAATGAATGGCTAAAAACTAGACAGGCTTGGGTCTTCCAGAGACTGTCATGGAAACCAATCGCTGCCCCTGATGACGTTGCATGGGTGCCGCCATCAGCATAACACCCGGGTGTTACTGGTAAGTGTGTGCTGCAATATGCAGCAAAGACTTACCGGCTACGGAGAGGGCTCAGCCTGAGAGCACCCGTGTGACTTAGGATTACGTCTCACATTGGTAAGGGGTTACATATTCTGAAGCTGGCGTACGCACGCCTTAGGAGGCGGGGTCGCATGTGCCTGACTGCCGGACCAGGAATAGGAGTGTGGACAGGTGAGTTCGAGCGGCAGAGCACAGGGGGATTGAGGCACCTCTCAGCCCGCAACCCAAGAAATCTTCTTGGTCTGGAGGAATCCTTGTAGGAGGCCACGTCCAGAAAATTATTCTTGGGCTCCCATGATCTCTCCTCAGGCCCGAACCCCTTCCAGTCAACCAAGAAGCACCACTTACCTCTCACCATCTTCATGTCTAGGACCTCCTTTATCTTGTAGATGTCGGTTGAGTCAGCCTCAGGAGCAGGAACTTGCCAGAAGACTTGGTATAGGATGACAGGCTTGAGCAGAGATACATGAAAGGAGTTTGGGATGTGCATGCTGGGAGGCAGGCGCAGCATGTGGGCCACAGTATTGATGTGCCTCAGTACCTCGAAAGGGCCCAGGAAACATGGACAAAGTTTGTAGTCAGGGATCTAGACAAACCTGGAGAATAACCAGACTGTCATCTGGAAAGAAGATAGGAGGTTTTTTATAGGCCAGGAGCTTGGCTTGGGCAGAAGCCTGTAGCAAATAAAGGATAGTCTGCTCCCAAATGGCGCAGCATGTGGGCCACAGTATTGATGTGCCTCAGTACCTCGAAAGGGCCCAGGAAACATGGACAAAGTTTGTAGTCAGGGATCTAGACAAACCTGGAGAATAACCAGACTGTCATCTGGAAAGAAGATAGGAGGTTTTTTATAGGCCAGGAGCTTGGCTTGGGCAGAAGCCTGTAGCAAATAAAGGATAGTCTGCTCCCAAATGGACTTTAGATCCTATATCAACTCCTCTACAGCAGGAATGTCCGAAAACATAGGTAGAGGAAAAGGAGGGTGTGGGTGTAGTCCATAAACAATGAAAAATGGCACAGAGCCAGCAGGTGCTGACTCCAGGGAGTTATATGAAAACTCCGCCTATGGCAACAGAGTCGACCAGTCGTCCTGACAGGCAGAAACAAAATGGCGGGATATCAGCCCAGAGTCCGATTAACTCTTTTAACCTGACCATTAGACTGTGGGTAATTGGCAGAAGAAAAGTCCAATCTCACTTAAAGCTGGTTGCACTGGGATCAGCAGAATTTATAAACAAACTGCCCCCCCCCAGTCAGAAATGATAAGCTGGGGAAGTCCATGAAGCAGGAAGATGTGTAGGAAGAACAGACTGGCAAGGCATGGAGCAGATGGCAGACCTGGCAGAGGAACAAAATGGGATATTTTGGAGAACTGGTCAGTTACCACGAAGATGACAGTATTGCCAGAGGAAGGTGGAAGGTCCATGACAAAGGCCATAACCATGTGAGTCCATGGGCTTCTGGGTATCGGCAATGACTGAAGAAAACCAGCAGGTTTGAGATGAAGCGCAGGAACCCACAAAGTACCAGATCAGGCCACCAACAGAAACAGGAAATGAGGGTGACAGAGCGCTTCACCCTAGTGCGCCCAGCCACATGTGAGCAATGTCCCCAAGTCAGAATCCTCTTCCAAAGCTGCCTAAGGTCTACTGAAGCAGCCAAAACCAGTCGCTCAGGAGAGATGACGTGCCAAGGAGCCGGTTCCTCCCCAATAATATCTGAGCCATGAGCGGGTGTGTCAACCTTGATGTTCTTTTAAGCCGGATGGAAGTGGATATGGAAATTTAAACGGGAAAAGAAGAGTCTAGCGAGCATGTCATGGATTGAGTGGCTGAGCAGTCTGGAGATAGAGGAGGTTCTTGTGATCTGTGTGTATGACCTCCCTCCAGGAGATAGTGCCACTCTTCTAAGGCAAGTTTTCTTGCCAATAGTTCTCAGTCCCCTATAGAGTAATTCCTCTATGAGGAGGAGAAAGTCTTAGAGAAGAACCCCCAAGTGATAGTTAAGCCTTTGGGCCCTTTTTGGGTGAGCACTGCCGCAGCTACTACTGAGGAGTCATCAACTTCCAGCTGGGAAGGCTGCTCTGTATCAGGCCATGTGAGAACTGGGGCCGAGGCAAAGGCAGACTTTAATTTGGAGAAGGCTTCTTCAGCCACCGAAGTCGGGGATTGGCGCCCTTTTTGGTGAGCGCCACAATGGGAAACACAAGAGAGGATGAGTTGCAGAATAAACTGCCAGTAGTAATTTGCAAAGCCCAGGAATGTCTGTATTGCATGCGGTCATACTGGGCAAGGCCATTGAAGAATTGCAGGCAACTTAGCAGGATCCATCTGTAGACCCCTGTCAGAGATGATATAGTCGAGGAAGGGAAGACTCTTCTGATGAAACTGGCACTTCTCAAGTTTGGCATAGAGGCAATTGGCTCGTAAACGACTGAGGACTTGCCATACATGGGACCGATGGAACTCAAGGTCCGTAGAGAACTCCAGGATATTGTCTAGATAGACCACGACACAGGTATATAGCAAGTCTGAAGATGTCGTTGACAAATTCCTAAAAGACAGATGGTGCATTACAGAGTCCAAATGGGATAATGAGGTGACAATGGGTGGCGATTCTTAATGGTGACCTTGTTAAGGCCTGCAATAGTCTATGCAATGACGGAGTGACCTTTCCTTTTTGGCCACAAAGAAAAAGCTTGCACCAACAGGGAAAGGTGATTTACTTATAAACCCCCTCTGTAGATACTCTTTGACGTAGGCCAACATTGCTGTGGTTTTGGGAACAGACAGTGGCTACACCTGACCCTGTGGAGGAGACGTACCCATCAGCAGGTCAATAGGGCAGTGGTAGGGATGTTGCAGTGGCAAAGTCTTTGCTTGCTTCTTCTAAAAGACATTCACAAAATCTTGAAAGAAGCGGGGAGACCCACTAGTGGATTGGTGGACACAGAAGAGACAGTAATAGGAACAGGATGAGGAACCACCATACAGAGAGACTGGCACTTTGGTCCCCAATGAATAATCTCCCCCATCTTCCAGTTAAGCATTGGTGCTTGGAGTTGCAACCACGAAAGACCCAACAGGATGGAAGACATGGACCAGAAAAGCACATAAAAGGACAGTCTCTCTTTGTGTAGTGCTTCGAATTGCAGGAATAGAGGCTCAATGTGGTAACGGACTGGATCGGAGAGAGAATTTGGCCACTGACTGGCTTTTCAAGATGGATCACCGGGAAGTGATGCTGGGAAACCAGAGCAGCATCCATGAAATTTCCTGCAGAGCCTGAATTCAAGGAATCTGGAACTGACTACCTCTCCCAGAGCTTAGCAGAACAGGAATATTCAGGCGTGGAGAAGCTTTGCACTTCTCCCAAGAACCCTAGGTGCATGTGTTTCCCGGACACAGAGGAGGAACAGGACAAGTCCCAAAAAAGTGCTCCGGGCTGGCACAATAAAGACAGTGGTTCTCCTGTCTTCGTCTGGAATGTTCTTGGGTGGTCAGATGAGCTTGATTCACCTGCATTGGTTCCTCCGAAGATGACACGGAAGGTGGCAGGCACAGTATTTGGAAGACAGAAGCCAGATGGGGTAAATGTTGAGTCCTGACTTGCAGTTGTTCCAGACGCTACTCCTCAGAACGCTCAGCTAATCGTATGAGCCAATCTAACCAATCTGAGTGGCTAGAGAGGTGAGACCACTCAGTGTAGGTGGTAAGTCACGTACAGCCAGTGCACCTTTAAAAGCCCAGAAAGCCCCTTTTTGAAAGTTGTGACCAACACTGCTTTATTCCAGGATAAGAAGCCAGAGTATGGAACTGCACAGCAAAATCCCCGACAGACAAGTCCCCTTGATGCAGGTTCAACAGTGCAGTCTCAGCAGAAGACGCCCATGCAGGTTCCTCAAAGATGGCCCGGAACTTAGTAAAGAAGGAGGTAATTGTAGCTGTGACTGGGTCTTTTCTGTCCCAGAGGGGAGGCTGATGATGAATGCCACCTTAGACCGTTCCGTGACGAACTGTGTCAGCATAAGCTCAATGTAAATGGAGCACTGGATGATAAAGCCCCTGCACAACTTGGGATCCCCATCATACTTGGACGGCATGTAGAGTATCAGCCTAGGTTCAGCAGAGTGTAGGCCAACTGGGGTATCAGGAGGAGCCGTTGGAACTTGATGCTACTGCTGAGTAGAGTAGAATTGCTGCAACATGGTGGTGACTTGTCCTAGCTGTTGACCTGGCATGGCAATCTGCTGGATCTGCTGGACCACAACGGTGGTAAGATTAACCAGTTCAGGTAGCATAACCATGGCGGGATCCAGGACCAGATCTTACTGTCAGACACCAGGGGTAGTGGACCCACTGGACCACCATGGATGATGAAGTAAGCTGACACCTGGGACCAGAGTCTAAATGGTACCTGGTTTTCACCAGAGCCCACCGCAAAATGGGTTGGACATGTTGCGGCGTGGTACCACCAGGTCGTTCTACAGGTGACTTTGTCCACGGTGGCAGCCAAGTCGAGATACAGAGACGTTGAGCAGAATCATAGTTGGGGACAGGCAGGAGATTATGACGGGCAGCACAGGATCAGAATCAGGGACGTAGCAATCAGTCAGGGCAGGCAGCAAAGGAACGTGGTCATGGATGGAACCGGGGTCTCAATGGGAATTCACCAAACAATTATGGAGCATAGGAAGAAGCTTTTCACTAAGGCAAGAGGCATAAAGATCCGACGGGGTGTGCATTGAGGGGCTGGGTTATGAAGGATTCAGGGATCGGCCAGCACCAATCAACGGTGCGCTAGCCATTTAATTCTCTGAAGCTGCCCGCCTCCTAAGGTGCGCACACGCCTGACCACAAGAGCGTGGACAGGTGAGTTGGAGCTGCAGGGCACAGTGGCACAGAGAGTGGCACGGGTGAGCCTGCGACATGAGACATGGGTCACTGGAGCACCCTTGACAAGAGCCTGGCATTTTAGGTGCAAATTACTCATAGACAAATTGATACATTTCCCTCATTGTGCTTGTAAATGCAATGTTAATTCAATGTTAACAATACAACATAATAAACTATATTGATCCATTGGGGAAATCGTTTTGTACATAGTGTCCAGTGGTCAGTTACAAAGCTTACAGTGACATGTATAAGGGGTCACACACACATATATTGCAGGTTACAGGTTACAAACATTCTTTCATTTATGTCGTACAGGTAAAAATAACAAACCAATACTCATAGGAGTGTCGCAGGTGGGTGGTGCTGGAACCGGCTATCATTGACGGGTGTTTGCATCTCGGTTGCACCTGTCTATCTGGGTACATTTCTTAGGATTCATGTGCATTATGAGGCACTCTGTATTGTTTGAGCTGCTAGGTGCTAATACTGGGGCCCTGTTGATTCAGTCGATAGTGGTTCTGCAAAGGTTGGCAACTGTAGGACATGAACA
The DNA here is from genome assembly GCF_040894005.1 of Engystomops pustulosus. Classification (NCBI taxonomy): domain Eukaryota; kingdom Metazoa; phylum Chordata; class Amphibia; order Anura; family Leptodactylidae; genus Engystomops; species Engystomops pustulosus. The sequence continues at coordinate 157,731,091 of NC_092415.1, read as the reverse complement.
AAGATCATTGCTGCCACTCCCTGATGCTCCTTATTTGTTGTCTGGCTACTTGTTGTCTTGCCTACTGGACTGGATAACAGGGCTGGAGCTGACAGTGCAGGATTTTTGCTGCTCCTTCAGGCCTTTCACCATGCATTCCTTTAGCCGCGGGTTAGCTGAGGGTGGAGAGCAAGGCAGTCAGCATGCCCTGCTAACGTTGAGTAGGATGATGGCAAAGATGAGGCCTCACCACCAAGAGCAAGATGATGGAAAGAGAGCAGGCCACCCCGAGCTGAAGCCTCCTCGTCCTCATACTCCTCCTTCACATGTTCTCTCCTCCACACCGATCCTCCTTGCCTGTGGACTCTACGCTGATTGTGGTCCATTGTAGCGATGGATGTGGAGTTAGCAGATTGTTACTACCAAATTAAATTGGGGAGTAAAAAAAGGGAGCACAAGGTAAAATAAGGGGCAAAAGGAAGAGGAGTACCTGATGTAAACCCAATGTATAACAGCACCATCAGGGACCTACAATCTGGTGGTTGTTCTAACAATCAGAATGAGATCTGATTCCACAATAAATTCTATATTTCTCAGGAAAACTTGGAGACATACAAATATATTTTCAGGTAATAACCATCAATCCTAATTATCCTCTAAACAGAGAAGCAGAATCTCTACTTCTTGTAATTAGCATTTAGAAACTTTCAACAAAATTAAAAAAAAATCGGAGTAACCTGCTTTTAATTGGTGATAAATAGTTCTGTATTTTCTTGGCAACCAAATATTCTGCCAAGTAAAACTTAAAGGTTTTATTAGAATTTCTCAGATATCTCCATAAATTGTGTCTGGAATGAAGCAGATGGAACCACATGCAGACAAATACATTTAGCTTGATGTAATTGATAACACAAAGGCATTTGTTCAAGTTTCAATTCTCACTGAAACAGCAGCTTTAGATGTGTCACAAATACACAAAGGATTATATAATCATTAGAATCTAATAAATTCATTAGACAACTTGTTCTGCTTGAGATGAGAGTTGGGAAATCAAAGTATGGTGAGTGCTTAAAGAGGACCTGTCACCAGAATTTTACCTCCCTGACTAACAATGCTTGCTGATAAAGGGTTACAAGTCCTCCCCATATCATCTAAAACTAGCTGCCAGCGGGGCACTGTACCTTAATTAGTCATTTTTTCTGATATGCAAATTAGCTTTCCTGACTCATGGCTGCTGGCTTTGACTCTTCTCCTCTCCTGGGCTGCCAGTGGACCACGCCCCATTATTTCCATTAGCAAACTGTTCACATACTGTATGCATGAATGTGATCACATGAAATCACAGCAGCCTCCATGGAGGATAGAGAGGAGTAGAATTCCAAGGAGACTCCTGTGATTTCATGATATCAGATACATACATGGGGTACATTTTTCAAATAAAAAGGGTACATGAGCTTTGATGACATTAACCTAGTCACATGACATTAACTGTTGAATAGTAAGGAAGCATAAGGCACGGGGAGGAACCGGCTGAGCAAGACACGCCCCATCTGATTCCAGGTAACATAAGATCATATTGATTTATGGGGATCTGAAGGAAACAATTTTTAGCTAAAAGAAGGTTGTCAGTTAGTTAATAGGGCTCTACAGGAACTTGCTGTATAAAGGGACATATGACCTTGAGCATTGTAAATGCTGACAGGACATCAAGGAGATAGTGAGATTCACTGGTGGGACAAAGGTTGGCACATACCTCAAGATCCACCCAGAATTTTTCAATGTATTTCATACTCGTACTATTTTACTGCAATTTTTCCAAAAATCATGGTGAAAGCATCACAAAGTCATGGGGGTACTGGGAGGGAGACTAGTGGGGACCTAGGGGTTATCCAGCTGCCATTTTCTTCTAGCCTATTACTCAGTATAGCGGGGATATAAGGGCAGATCTTACTTCCAAACCCTTTTGTTTGAACAGTGTTAGCTGCAACTGTGAAGAACAAATGTTTCATTCATTTTGCAGATAAGGTGTTTGGAGCATGAGGGGTAAGGGGTGCATTAGTTTAATCTGAAGGACCGTTCAGCACATGGTGGTGCTGGCAGGGCTGGGCAGCTCTAGATGGGACGTGATGGTGGTCCAGAAGGAAATTACACATCCCCAGTTATCTGAATATCTAATTTCCATATTGAATAAGATTTACACTACATGCCACATGTCTACATAATCTGATGTCAATATATGAACGACTATAATCCACACCATGTAAATTAAATTTCCATTATATGCTTGAAAGCACTCCATAAATATTTAATTCTATCACAAATAAATCTTCATTTAACGGAAAATAAACAAATCATTATTTCATAAACTCTTCATCAATAATACTTGTGCCATCTGAAATGTCCTGGATAGGTATAACTGCCAGTTTAGATGTTGAAACTGCTTTTAAATTACTTAATGAGCGAAATGTTTATTTAAATAGTTTGTCAATATTTGTTCCTCCACGATAAACAGTATGATGTCTCCTAATGTCATGTTTACTCCCTGGTCCCAAAGAGAAGACAAAGAGGACACGTGTACTTTTGGGAAAAGTTACGCAGACTGAATAAACTTTAGTGGAAGAAATTAAAGTTTCAATTATCTGGGTTAATGGGAAGCAATCAGAATGTGTTTGGCCAGCCTCGCTCCGCACTGTCTGATTGGTGTGTACAGTCACAATGTAGCATACCAGTAAATTACAGATTTGACAATCCCAGCAGGAATCTCCCCAGGCTCTTCTCAAAAGTAGATTCATTGCATGCCTTCCGAGCAAACACGGCTGCAGAAGTCAAATAAATAAGGGTGGATTGCAATAATGGCTTTACTCTGGCTGAGACCTACCCTGAAGTACTGTCTGTAACCTAAATGTTACTTAAATAGAAACAGATAAATGTTGTGAAGTATAAGTACAATGATTCTTAAATGTACACTGTGAAAAGGCAATGCCCTAAGGATCTTCCAAGTTAATAACTGGCCTGCTGTGTCTGCCCCGTTTAGCCATTTTAGACCCAGAGACAAATGATTTTCCTCTGCCTTTAAGACATCACAATGCTGGGCCAAGCTGGTATACAGTATGTGCTCATACGTTTGAGATGTACAAGATGTATTTCTAGAACTGGTCAGTAACTACAGTGGGATGACATTTTATGACAACTAAAGCATACAAGGGCATGACTACCAGAGAAGCAAACAGGAGCTGCTTTGGAAAGGGGGTGTCCAGTTATGACAAGTGGGCAATGTGCGAACATGTGTGTTCTGATGGAGAAGGCTGACGTGTTAGCTATCAGGGCCCTTCATTTATATTTATATCAATGGCTGTAGGTATTGCAAAGACTGTTGGGGCAATGATAGAGATATAGTTTCTACAAAAAGTGAGTATTGGATGGTTATTAAAATTGCCAGCTCTTGGTCCTCTTACCACAGGCCGCATAGTAGTGAAACAGTCAACAGTGACATTAGGTTTTGTACACAAATTACTTACATGTCATCTCCCCAGTAAAGTGCCATCAGACTAGGGCACACTATGCAATCTTAGGCAGTCAGAGGAATGCATATTGCTGTTTGCCTCATCATATTCATAAGTCGTATGAACATGATGCAACAGTAAAGCCCATTTTACTATTATAGAAAGAGCAGAAGATAATTATGGTAGTAAAACCAGATAAGCTAAAAGAGAACCTGTCACCAGGGACCCCCACCTCGCAAACCACACACAATACATTTTAGATGTCTTTATACATGTTCCATCACTAACTCTATCCATGGGAATAGAGCCACCGGTCTTCTAAAAAAAAAAAGCTGCAGTATACAGTCTGCACACCTCATGACATGGCAGGTTCTCTTTAATAAAATGGTATAGGCAAAAGATCTACAACAGGATAAGCAGTGGGAGGAATATCAGAACACTCTTTACTAAGCACTTGTCACAGTATACACTCGAAAGTATGTTAGTGAAATAAAAACAACTTAGCCTTTGGAATGAGACCTCTGTTACACAATAACAATTTATTGATTATAAATTTCACAATTTTTTCACCAAAAAAATGACGGCTGCAAGTGCTTGGAATGGGCTCCCGGGCTGAGCCCACTCCATGGCCAGTAAGTCTTTGCTGCATATTGCAGAAAACACTTACTGGTAATCACCCGCAATCGGTGTTAACCCGTCCATCACTGCCAGCAAAAGATGCACTGCCATTTTGGTTAAGATCGTTGTTCCCTGTGATGTCATTGGGGGGGTGATTGGTTGCAAAGATAGCCTCAGGTCTTCCAAAGACCCAAGGCTATCTGAATTTAACCTATTCATTACACATTTTAATGAATGAGGAGGAAAATCCCCATATACTGCCATACTGTAGTATGACAGTATATGGTAGGATCAGGGAAACTAGCATTTAAGTATACTAGGGGGGTCTGAAAAATAGTAAAAATAAAAAAATATAAATAAACAGTAAAAATCATAAACACATTAGGTATCGCCGCATCCCAAAATCTAGATCTATTAAAGTATAAAAACCATATTTCATTCCATTTAACCCCGTAATTGAAAATAGCGCCCAAAGTCGAACTTTTTTTTGCCATTTTGAAAAATATTAAAAATTCTATAAAAAGTGATCAAAAAGGCCTTAAAATAGAAGCATTTAAAACATAATCAAAAGTCGCAAAAAAATGACACACCTATAGCTCCGTACACCAAAGTATGAAAAAGTTATTAACGCCAGAAGATGGCAAAATCAAAAAAAAAATTTTTGAACAGAAGGTTTTAATTTTTGTAAATGTATGGAAACATTATGAAATCTATACAAATTTGTTAACCCCGTGATTGCACTGACCCAAGGGATAAAGTAGACATGTCCTTTGGGGCGCACAGGGAATGCTGTAAAATCCAAGCCCACAAGAAAACGCTGCAAATGCATCTTTTTTCACCAACTTCACTACGTTTGGAATTTTTTTCCCGCAATTTCCAGTACATGGCATGGAATATTAGATACCATCATTATGAAGTGCAGTTTGTTACGCAGAAAGCAAGCCACTACAAAGCTCTTTACATGGAAAAATTAAGAAAAGTTATAGATTTTTGATGGTAGGGAGTGAAAAATGGAAATGCAACACAAAAATGGGCCAGGTCGTTAAGGAGTTAAAGGAACACTCCAGTCAAAGCTAATTCATTGAATAATGAATGGTGCGGGCATGAAGAAAGGAGCAGAACTCATTTTCATTGTATTCCTAGATCCATGCTATAACCTAGAGCAGTGGTGGCGATCCTATGGCACGGGTGCCGGAGGTGGCACTCGGAGCCATCTCTGTGGGCACCCAGGCATCACCCCAGCACAGCGTTTTCCAGAAACTTCCTGCAGGAAGAAGAAGTAGGTGTAGACAGGGCTGGATTATTATTGGAGCTTCTGCCCAGGATTCTTCTATCTCAAGGACCCTGGAGGAAAGCTACATTGATTATCTGAATATCCCCTCCTTCATTTAATGGTATTGGGGTCCTCAATATGCCAATACGATTGAAAGCTGTGAAAGAGCAGGGAACAATAAGTTGGTGATTAAATTACCCTGTTGGCACTTTGTGATAAATAAGTGGGTTTTTGGCTGTAGTTTGGGCACTCGGCCTCTAAAAGGTTCACCATCACTGACCTAGAGTCATGTTCCTCCCTTCAGGCCCCGCACAAGGTATATTTCAATAAATCAGCTTTGACTGGAGAGTAAAGGCTGAACATTGTTTTGCTACAAAACAATTTAACATTTTAGAACTTTTTAAGTAGGGAAGATGGATTAAAGTTCCAAATGAGATAGAATTAAAGACAAAAGACAGTTGTGCCATTTTCTAGTGGGTTTAGTTTTTACAATATTCTCAGTGTGGTCCAGGTAACAAATGTATTTTTTAGGACATGAAGATCACAGAGATAAACTCGTACAGTATTCTTATGTCTTTTACCTTATATAGAACATTTTTTTTAAAGTCTTTTAGTTGCCCGAGTCTTACATTTGTAATTTTTCATACTTTAGTGTACACTTAGATGCAACGTATCATGTTTTGAAGGACAAGTTCACATTTTCATTGATACCACTTTGAGATCTGCACAACATTTTGATAATTCTTTATTAAAATTTGTATAGCTGGCGAAATGATGAAAAAGAGTTGATTTGGACATGTAGAGTTTTTTTAAACAGTTAAGGTGTTCACCATATGGAATAATTATTGTGATATTTTGCTAGATGAAGCATTTTGGGACACAGGGATGTGAATTTTACTTTTTCAAACCCCTTGTGGTACTTTATCCTTAGTGGGTTTCAGAAGAAAGTAGGCCATGGATAAAAATATAAGATTCGTCACAGTGCATGGGTTCCCTGGTTTATCATGCTTGGTTTATCGTATATATTGTTTTATGTATTCAGAGAACTCACAGGCTGACTGGGTGTTTGCTGCAAACATCTATCATTAACACCAGTGACACAGGTGTTAACCCTTTACACAATGGGGGTCATTTACTAAGGGCCCAAATCGCGTTTTTACGCCAGGTTACCCGAATATTACAGTTTTTTGACGATTTTCCCTGAATTGCCCCGGTTTTTGCTGCACGCGATTGGATTGTGGCGCATCGGCGCCGGCATGCACGCGCCGTAAATCGGGGGACGTGGCCGTCAGAAAACCCGACGGATTCGGAAAAACACTGTATTTTTTTTAAAAAGTGTTGCTTGACACGTGCTTACTTGCACCCAGCAACGGATCGTGAACTCCAGTGGACTCCGATGGACTTCAGCACAGCAGCGACACCTGGTGGGTGTCAGGCGCACTACCTTAGTGAATCGCCGTAAGACTCGAATCCTCCACAGAGAACGCGCCACTGGATTGCGACAGGACCGTGTAAGTAAATCTGCCCCAATGTTGGCAAAGCTGCAGGCAGAGGAGAGTGATGATCTATCACTCTTTATAAAACCCCAGGACTTCTCATTCTCATTTTTCCAGTGGCAAAATGTAACAGATCATATGCAAAATTACCATATCCCAAAAGTCCCGATCTATCACTTTATAAAAATGGTTATTCCCAACATTGAATCCCATAAGGGAAAATAGCGTCCAAATGTCTGAATTGCCACTTTTTTGTCATTTTGCACATAAGCTCCATGAGCTAAAATATGAAAAAGTCAATAGCATCAAAAGTCAATATGGCAAATTTTGTACAATTTGTTCTGTAGAAAGGGTTTTATTTAAAACCTATATAGACTTGGTATCCACTAATCACATCAACCCAAAGAATAAAGAGGTGTCAGAGCTCCCATAAAATGGCAAAAAAAGTGTTTTTCGTAAAGTTCACTGCATTTGGAATTTTTTACCCACTTCTCAGTACACAGCATGGGAAATGAAATCCTGCCACTAGGAAGAACAATTTAGTACAGAGAAAACAAGCCCTGATAAAGCTTCTTATCAGATTTTTAAAGAAGGAGAGCAAAAATGGAAACAAAAAAAGTTAAAAAAAAATTGATGCAACTTGGCACAAATTATAGTGCCACCCTGCATTGTACTAAAGAACATGTAATATATGATGCCCACTGAACCAAAAAAGTGGACCTAGTAAATGCCAACATGGTGCCCATGTAAATATTCATAATGCTCCCTGTAAATAGCTTCCAGAAGCATTCAGAAGAGATAAGAACGCGTGAGGACTTACATCTCCTGTGCTTGTTCTCCTCTCATCACATCATTCTGCCATTCCCCCACTTACATCCAGATACAGTGTGAAGCCTCCTGTCACAGCAGAAGGGCTGCCTGTGCTGTGGTCTCTAGGAAAAAATGTAAATACGTTTTCCAGGATGGGATAAGGAAAACCATGACGCTCTTAGCTACCTTGAAAGGCATATTCCTTGACATCAAGCAAGACCTTCAGGAAACCTTTTGACATGATGCCTTACATGGTAGCTAAAAGATGTGTGGTTTACCTTATCCCATCCTAGGAAGCTTATTTGCATGTTTTTCCAGATTCCCATAGTGGAGCGTTAATGGCTATAAGTCTCTACATGCCTACAAGGTGGCCTTAAGTGGCAATCTCCATAAGGAGAACTCTTACTACCCACCCTAGTCAAACCAGTTGTTCTGTACTGAAGAGATCCAACCAGGTCGAAACAGTGATGTCTATACTTGGGAATCAGTTCCTTCTAGAAAAGATATACTGGTTTTGTTTTAATCCTGCATCGTGTAATAAGGCTTTCAGAAGGTCATGCTTGATGTCAAGGGAACTGCCTTAAAAGGTAGCTAAAAGAGGTGGAGTTTTCTTTATCCTATCTTGGAAAACTTATTTGCATGATTTCCCAGAATCCCCAAGTGGAACACTAATGGCTATAACCTCCACACACCTAAAAGATGACCTTAAGTGGCAGTCTACGTAAGGAGAACTCTGAACTTGACCTGCTGTCTCTGGGAAAGGAATGTATAATAAAAGACAGGCACAGAACAGGATGTGGTGAGCACCATTATCCTGGGACCACAGGGCTTCCTGCAGCATCAGACAGCTGCTCATGTCTGGGTCACTATGCTAGTCCTGCCTCGTACTGCTACTCAGTGTTCAGAGGCTGGAAGGAAAGTCATACTACAGCCAACACTTCTTCACGTCTGCCGTTTGGGAACAGCAATCACTAACTGCACAGTGTATCAGAAAAGAGATTTCTGTACTATTACACTGCACCTACAGCTTATAACTTCTGTCTTCCTGGGACCCCACTGACCCAGAGGTAGTGTGTGCCTTGGATCCCTTGCTCCAGTAGCATCAACGGTCATGTTGCCCAGCTGCTGCATTATTCAGTTAGTAGCTGTCTTAGTCAGACTAGGGAGAGCCGGCTGGATCCCACCCCTGTTTGTTTGGTACGTTGCTGCTTTGTGTTTGGACTGAACCCTGAAACCCTCTGGGCTCTCTTTTGCATGGAAGATGCCTTTGGGATTTTTAACTTTTCAACTTATATCTGAATCCTTTGCCTGATCTATCCCAACCTGCATCTTGAGATCTAAACCATTTGGGCTTGCTTTTTCAAGGGAAACGGTATTCTGGTTTAAAGTTTTGAATTTGTAGCTTCATTTATAATGAAGGCAATGGTTCGTGTGCTGAGGCTTCCTACCCTATGTATTTAAGTCCTGTGTCCATTAAAGCTTTACTCTATTGTAAATATGAGCTCCATGAGGACTACTTCCTTGCTAAAGAAATTACGGGTTCTGGACTGTTTTACAAGCTATACATTGACTACTTTACATTGTATCAAAGTGTCATATCCTCAAAGTTATGGCATGCAAAAACTAGAGGGCCGAATAAGTGCCCTGCTGCTCAATGCAGTATATATGTAAGTTATGCAAATAGCCAAACACAGCATGTGGACATTTCCAGCATTCTCAATTATTGTCAGGAGATAACTAAGCACAGGGCTAAAAAAAAATCTGATGCTTCCATAGACGTTGAATGGAGTAGCAGGACACATGCTTGACCTGCCACTCCATCAATTGAAGAATAATCTAATGAAGGACAAGCCCTGTACTGTAACCTTCTTGCATTAGTAGCATATTTTGTGTAGTACATTGCTGATTCGCTTCATATTAGAGCAGTTGCACTACACAAGTAGCATTATTGTAGCATTATTATTACGATTATTGTAGCATTCTGCTTAGTTGGCAGCTGCTACATGAGTAAAACAGTGGGAAACAGAAATTAGATTAGACTACATTCACATTCTGCAGAGACACTCACCCCTCTTCCAACAATATAAAGAAATGACTGTATGTCATTATATATTTGACATGTTCTCTGAATAAGGATTGATTGTTATTCCAGGTTTGAAGACTACACATACATCAGCAGAAATTTCCACCTCATATGTATATTCCACCAAAACTGGTTTTGAATAACATTGGCTGATATACACGACAGTTGGTCAATGAACAATGGACCATGCAGTGACGGGACTGGGAGTCTATTCATCAAATTAACATATGATGCAAGGAGTCCATGTATCCCTGAAGCAAGGAGCCCTTTTGGCAAATTTTACATAATTTTACTGAAAGTGGATGTTGAGTGTTTTAAAAGCTTGTTTTGTTCTTTCCTTATGGTGACAGCAAATAGTGAAAGCATTTTAATAGAGCAAGCCCATAACATTGTGCATTAATTGGATATCACGGAAGATCTCTTAAATTCACTTATGCCATAGCTTAAAAATCACTGGGAAATAAGTCTGCAGAAAGGCATTTTTATAATAGAAGCCAAGATAAGTAGGTAACGAGTTCTGGCAAGTTTATCAAATAACGCTAATAATTTCAGTTTGCTGTGTAGTTTCAAGTTTTGATAAAGAACTCAAAATACTTCAATTTGCCAAATGCTACTCTAGAGGCTCCCTGCACATAATGCAGAGCAATTGGCCTATTTCTGCCTTTTATAACTGGGATTCACGGTTTAGCTAATGTGCCCCGTCAATCATAGTCAGAGAGAAGTGAACTCTGGTGGATTAGATGGAAAAGGGAGGGTTGTCGAAGTACCAGTAGTAATTGGAGCATGGAGCCCCCATTAGGGACAAGAAAGAGAATTTGGCAGTAGGAACTAAGGAGTCAAGCTTGAGGCTGCCAAGACTGTACTTCCCAGGGAGAGGAATATGCTGTCATTTTGCCAGCATTTAGTCTGCCATGAAAAGGGATAAAGCTGGCAGTTCAGCAATAGACACCATGACCCATGAGGAAAATTCACCAACAGTGTATAAGACAAGAAGATGTTTAGAATGGATACAAAAAAAGGCTTTTGATATCAAATAAAATCTGCAGGAATCTATTTATTCTATCAGCTATCTTATATCTGACACGTGAAGAAATATATTATAGATTTATATTTTCAAGATTTAATAATGTGCAGCATGTTAATCATCATGAAAAGTCCAATCCTAATTAAATACGACATGAAAAATATGATGTGACTAGTTACTGACAGAGAAATCTGTATACTGTATAATCCTTTGTACTTGTTGTGATTGAAATGAATGGGTCAACTTGAAATAGAAGAAAAACATGCCGTCTTTCTTTCATAATGTACCTGAACATAAGCTATTCCAAATTTTACCACCAATAAAGGGAAAACTAATTGACTTGAGTATAAGCCTGCATTGGACATAGCCTCCCCCTACTAATGAAATGCCTAGGAACCTCCTCTCATTAATGAAATGATCAGCAGCCTCCCCCAGTAATGTAACACCCAGCAACCTACCACAGTAATAAAATGTCCAGGAGACTCTCCCAGTAATAAAATGTTCAGCAGCCTTCCCCACTAATGAAATGCCCAGCAATCTCCTCTCATTAATCAAATGATCAGCAGCCCTTCCCAGTTATGTAACACCCAGCAACCTCCCACAGTAATGAAATGTTCCTGAGACTCTGAGTAATGACATGTCCAGCAGCCTCCCCCACTAATAAAATGCCCAGTAGCGTCCCCCAGTAATAAAATGCTCAGGACCAGCCTCCCCCACTAATGAAATGCCCAGGAACAGCCTCCCCACTAATGAAATGCCCAGGAGTAGCCTCCACCAGTAATGAAATGCCCAGGAGCAGCCTCCTCCAGTAATTAAATGCCCAGGAGCAGCCTCCACCAGTAATGAAATGCCCAGCAGCAGCCCCTCATTATATTAAAGATTACTAATATAATAATGAAAGATTACTAATAATGAAAGATTACTAATATAAGGCTTCGTGCACACCACCATTTCCTTCACTTGGGCAAGAACACCTCCTGTCTGCATAGGGAGCCGAGACACTAGCTCCGTCTTTGTGCTCACCACACAGTGACCACGTGAAATATACCTCTATGTGGTCTGTGATTGGGCAGAAATTTGGCAATCATGGCCCCCATATACTGTTGTGTGCATGGGGCCAGAGGACCTTTCAGCCATTTAAAGAGGACCTTTCAGGTCGATTTGGAGACCACTTTCAGGTCTGTATGGACCCATGGTTAAGAGTCCTAAATCGACCTGTATAATATATTTGTGTGGCCTGTATATAAATAACATTTGTACTTACCTAGACATGAGTCTGAAGAGGCCCAGCGGCGGGTTCTCCGACGCTGATTCGTGTCTTCCAGCGATTCACTAAGGTAGTTGCCCCGATGTCCACCAGGTGTTGCTGCTGCGCTGAATTCCGTCGAAGTTCACTGAAGTTCACCAAGCCAGGCCAGGTGCAGGTAAGCGCGTGTCAAGCTACACATTTTTTTAAAAAATATGGTGGTTTCTCGGAATCTGACGGGTTTTCCGATGGCCACGCCCCCCGATTTCCGTTGCATGCATGCCGGTGCTGATGCGCCACAATCCGATCGCGTGCAGGTGTACAGGGCAATTCAAAGAAAATTGGCGTAAAACAGTAGGATTCGTGTAACCCACCGTAATAACGTGATTCGGGCCCTTAGTAAATGACCCCCTAGATGTATTTTAGGATAGAGAAGCCAGCATTGTCCTAGGGAACCATTTACAGGTGTGGAGTTAAATTTCATCATTCTGTTGCAGCTGTGCTACAGGTTTTGTTTTTCACTCACATGAGCTGCATCATTATAAGATAACTCATTTTTTGCTGAGATTACTACATTTTCCGGAGATAATCAATGTCCGCTATGAAATGCATTTAATAGCCCTCTCACAACTATATTGAACTAGAAACAAATGTGCTTTGCTTAAGTATCAAAAATGCTTTAATAATGTGTCTGTTAAAATAAGATGTTTCATTTTTTGGGAGGTAGGTTGTCTGTCGTAAACAGTTTTTTCATTTCCCAGGAGCTGTTAACATATTGAGACTGATACGCTTGGGTTGCTACCAATAAATTTGCATTTTGCCTTGCAGCATCATTCTCCATTAAAATGAAAAAGATCAGAAGTATATTTAAATTACATTTTCATTCTAAACAATGCTCTCCAACTACTCTTACCATGAACATTCAATATTGGATTTTTTATTTATTTTGCCGGAAATGTCTTATGTCAGCAAAGTTCTTTTCCTTCTAATGCAAAGAGTTATTTTGTTAAGTATAATAGAAAAGTTTCCAAAAGAAGATGACATTTAAGCTAAAAGTACTGGCGCTTGGAGCAAGAAGACCGAAAAAACTCTTGTTGGAATATAAACTTCATCATCAAATGCACCGCCTTAAAAACCTTTGCAACATTAAGCAGTGGAATTATTAATATGAAAGTCTTGCTTGAATCCATTCAGAGATTGTATTAATACTAGACTTTCTCTAGTAACCTATCTAGAAGCAGGCAGCCGGCATACTAACAAGATCTCACATAAGTGTGAAATTGCAAACACATCCTAGCTGGCGTATCATTCTCATCTATAGGCTGGAAAATCATAGATGATGGATGATCAACATGAATTATTATTTTAAGTTAAAAGAAGATATTTATTTGCTACCGGGTTGTGTTGTTGTACCCATATCATATGAGGCCAGCTGCAAGTGTTTATGGAGCTGAAGTTGTGATTAATTCAGCTTTCATGACACATTGTATATTGCATTATTACCTTTCCATTTGCAACCCATTCATGATTCTATTTTCAAGCATTGCAGTGATTTCTAATACTGGCAGCGGTCCGTTTGTTTCAGCTAGGCTTGGTTTGTTTAAGACACAGCAAATAATAAATGGCGATAAATACACAAGACAGAAATCTTTTTTGCTGAAAAGACTTTGTTGTTTGGAAAATCTGTTGCTGTCAAATAAAACTAAATAATGAAGACAAACAAACATGTGAATTTGGCTTAGCTACTTAATTACCTGTCCCTAACTCCACATCCGTTCCACAGTAAATCATTCCTCCTTCATCCGGATTTCTCCTTATTACCTAGACTAGAAGAAATGCCATAAAGAATATGGCTAAAACAGGGGGAAGATTAAACTATGGGGCAGATTTACTTACCCGGCCCATTCGCGATCCAGCGGCGCGTTCTCTGCACAGGATTCGGGTCCGGCCGGGATTTATGAAGGTAGTAATCATCTCTTCGCGCCGGAATGCACCGAGCTGGACCAGGTGAAGGTAAGCGCTTCCCAAGCGACACTTTTTCGGTTTTTAAATGCGGCGGTTTTTCCGAATACGTCGGGTTTTTGTTCGTCCACGCCCCCCCCCCCCCGATTTCTGTCGCGCGCATGCCGGCGCCGATGCGCCACGATCCGATCGCGTGCGCCAAAATCCCGGGGCAATTCAGGTACAAACGGCGCAAATCGGAAAAATTCGGGTAACACGTCGGGAAAACGCGAATCGGGCCCTTAGTAAATGACCCCCTATGTCTTCTAACTAGTGGAAACCAATAATTCTAGGAGACTTTTAAAAAAGTATGCTAATGAGCCAAAAAGGCTCTTGGGGGTGTTAACAGAGCCCCTCTGTCCTGTAGCATCATAGACAGTTAATTTGTACAAAAGTTTGGCAATATTCTTTTATAAAAATATATATGTGGTTAGAACTGGACTCCTTTCACTGTCTAATGATGCATATTAGAAGAAACGACTGGCCATCATGAGTTAGTATCACAAAAATTCATCTTTTACCTTCTTAAAAATCTTTACAATACAAGCCATAGAATAGAAAATTCATAGAATATGAAAATTCCTTAGATATAACACCTCTTAAAAGGGTTTGCAATGTCCATATCTTTATCCTGGGTTGTATAGGAACAATTCCTAATGAAGGTTTCACTGAGCCTGTTCACAGTCTGCTGGTAACAAAACAACTCTAGCCATTTGCAGCATGTAGCAGAGAGGGCGCTTGCATGATTCGTGACGTTTCAGAGGTCATTCATCAGACATGTGTATATCATTGTTTCCTCAGTAATTATTCACAAATATCCGGAAGTGCATACCGAGTGTATCACATATATACAAAATAGTGTTTAATTTACATTATCATATACATAAATAAAATAGTGTTAAGTTTACATTATATTTATTGACTAAAAAAAGAAAAAGCATATTAGATCGAAAAATACAAAAATGGCTACTTATGCAATGCCTTGCCTATGTCAATCTGAGTGGCCAGAGAGATGAAACCACTCAGCATAGGCGGAAGGTCACGTGCAGCCAGTGCTTCTTTAATGGGCCCAGAAAGCCCTTTTTTCAAAGTTGCGATCAACGCTGCTTCATTCCAGGACAGTTCAGAAGCCAGAGTACGGAATTGCCCGTGCAGAAACTCAGTGAAGAAGGATTTATTCGTAGCTGTGACTGTGTCTTTTCTATCCCAGAGGGGAGTAGCCCATGTCAGGGCCTTCCTGGAGAGGAGGCTGATGAAGAATGCTGATGAGGCTGATGAAGATCGTTCTGTGACAAACTGTGTCCACATAAGCTCAATGTGCAGGGAGAACTGAGTGATAAAGTTCCTGCACAACTTGGGGTGTCCATCATATTTAGATGGCATGGAAAGTCTCAGCCTAGGTTCATCAGTAAGTAGGCTAACCAGAGTAGCAGGAGCTTGGCGCTGTTGCTGAGTTGCCATAAATTGCTGCAACATTGCAGTGACTTTATCCAAGCTGTTCACCTTGCGCGGCAATCTGCCGAGAATGCTGGACCGCGACAGTGGTCAGATCAGCCAGTTCAGGTTCTTACTGTCAGGCTTCAGGAGTAGTGGCACCACTGGACTACTGCGGACAATGACGTAAGCCAACACCTGGGACCGATCTAAGTGGTACTGGATTTTCACCAGAGCCTGCTGCAGTAGGGAAACAGTGAAACAGCCTGTGAATCTGCAGCATAGAGGGACTCTCGCAACAACCCCCACTGCCCCCCACACCTATTTGCATAACTTTAAAGGTTGATTTTAGAAGGAAGGAGGATAACAAATATAAAAATATAAGAAGATTACCACAGTCACTGTGCCTGGATCTATGAGTAAGTGTCCCTGGTTTATCATGATGGATTTTGGTGGCTGCACTGACCAACGGTAAAGATAGACAACTAATCGATGGCCTAAACTACACAATATGCAAATGCACCAATGCAGCACTATTACCCCCTGAGAACTCCATAACCGGCGAAACATGTCAGGGTGGCTGTAACGATGTCAATTTTTAAATAGCAGCATTAGTGAGTTGGGCTAAGAACAAAGATATTCAATATAGTTGTGCAGTAGCTGTGAAGACAATTGGCGAAATATATTGTAACCTGAAAAACCTCGTAGGGATCTAGGAGGTTGGAAGTGTGTGCAGCACTATATGTGGTGATCAGTGGGGATATACACCACTGGGATATATCATTCACGCTGATGTCTGAAGCTAGCGCAGCACTGTGTGGCATAATATTGTGAAATAATTTGAACTGCACCTGATCACCTAATTAAATACAATATTTACCCACTGTGAAGGTTAACAGTGGATCTGATAATCTGAATTGTGAATAATTAAAACTACTGCTACTTAATAGTGAAAACACAACTACATGAAAAATAATTACCCACTCCAGCTTTGTTTTTAAACATTGCCTATATATACACTGTTGCAATTCCCTGATGTATCCAATCACACCATTTTAATGATATTGACTAGAGATGAGCGAGTATACTCGTCCGAGCTTGATGCTCGTTCAAGTATTAGGTTACTCGAAACGGCTCGTTGCTCGAACGAGTATTTCACCTGCTCAACGAGCTTTCACTTAAGGAAACACAGTGAAGAACGGTGAAGGACACAGTGAACACAGTGAACACATGATCATTTAAGGATGCAGAATGCAAAAGAGACAAGAGGTATTAGAAAGTATATAATGGTCCATTCTTTATAAGGGAAGGGAGAAAAATTATTTAATAAATAAAAATAAGGTTAATGGGACTGCAGAGAAGCTTGGAGCTTGGTATCTGGTGTTTGCTGGATACTGGTGGAGTACACAGGACGGGTTAGTAAAGAGAGACTTGAAGTTTCATGTAATAAATAGAGATGAGCGAGCACTAAAATGCTCGGGTACTCGTTATTCGAGACGAACTTTTCCCGATGCTCGAGTGCTCGTCTCGAATAACGAGCCCCATTGAAGTCAATGGGAGACTCGAGCATTTTTCAAGGGTACCAAGGCTCTGCACAGGGAAGCTTGGCCAAACACCTGGGAACCTCAGAAAAGGATGGAAACACCACGGAAATGGACAGGAAACAGCAGGGGCAGCATGCATGGATGCCTCTGAGGCTGCTTAATCGCACCATTATGCCAAAATTATGGGCAACAGCATGGCCATGACAGAGTGACAGAATGAAGCTAGATAGCATCTAAAACATCCAATAATTGACCCTGACACTATAGGGGACGGCATGCAGAGGCAGCGGCAGCAGCGGCAGGCTAGAGAGTGGCATGGCGACATACCCTAAATGGACTCAGGCTTCAAACCAATGGGTGGCAGAGAGGAACCAAAGGAGGTGAGCAAGAAGCGCTCAAATAATATCAGTACATGATAAAAGTTTGCCAGTATATTTTGTGGATTACACAGCAGGGTGGCGACAAAGTTAACATGGAAGCCATGAAAACAACCCAAAATTCTGCCTGACACAGCTCGTTTGATAAGGGGACCATGTATGGAGGCAGTGAACTAGTAGTAGATTAAAGGTGCTGCAGTTAAAACTATGTTAGTTGGATCTTGGCATGGAGCTGGCGCTCCGCTGCCAGGCGAGCTTTCGCCAATCCAAGCCCCTGTCTCTAGGCTACTCCCCAAACAGCACTTCTAAGAACCTTTTGTATAAGATCAAGTGTAGTAGCGTTCTTATAAGTTTGGGATATGGCGGGTGAGGGGAATGTAAACAGATGCGCAAGAAGCGCTGAAATAAGAGGGGGCGTGGCCTAGCGGGGTATGGAGTAGGCAGCACGGCGCCAGAGCTCCGCTACCCGAATCCTGATATTATCCTGTGGCACCCACCTACAACGTGCCAGGACCCGGAAAAGCGGCTGTGACATCGGGGAGAGCCGCAGCAGTGAGGCGACAGACCGCTCTAACCATATAATGCCGGGCGGCAGGCGCAGCAAGCCGGGGGAGAAGCACGGGGAGCGCAGCTCCCAAGATGGCGCCCGGAACACACAGGGGGAGCGCATGGAGCGGTCACTGCGGGCGGAGACCGCTGCCAGATTGAGCGGCTTCGCACGGGCTACTCCAGGAACGGAGAAGAGAAGGGGTGGCAGCAGCAGCATGTCCCAAAAAGGGACTCCAAGTAAGTCTCCAGGCTCCAGATATGAAGTCCTGCAGGACTCACTGTCAGAGGAGGAGGAGGAGGATGCAGGAAAAGCACCCACAGAAGGGCAGGAGGAGGAAGATGATCCCCAAGATTCTGATATTGAGGCTGAACCCACATTAGCAGATATCCTTAGGGCAGTGCAACATAATACATCTACACTGCTGAAATTGACAGGCCGCGTGGATAGCCTGAAAGAGGACATTCTGCTGATGCGGCAAGATATCCATAAAGTTGCAGAAAGAACAACTGTGGTGGAGGCCAGAATTGGAGAGGTGGAGGGAGTAATACCCCCTTTGCGGCAGGAAGTAAGAGAGCAATCCCAGGCCGTGATAGCCTTACAAGCAAAAGCTGATGATTTGGAAAATCGGTTGCGCCGCAACAATGTGAGGATAGTTGGAATGCCGGAGAAGGTAGAAGGTCAGAACCCGGATGAGTATTTTGAAAAGTGGCTTGGGGAGACCTTTGGAAGAGAGAACTTAACTCCCCTATTCGCGGTAGAACGGGCCCATAGGGTACCTACAAGACCACTACAGCCTGGTAGACCGCCGCGATCTGTACTCATCAAGCTGCTGCATTTTAAAGACCGTGACCGGATCTTACGTATGGCCCGAGATAGGAATGATATCCTGGTAAATGGAGTAAGAGTGGCCTTCTATCAAGATTTTTCAGCTGAAGTCCAAAAGAAGCGGATGCAATTCTTGGACATTAAACGGCGACTGAGGGCCTTGGATGTTGTATATTCTATGTTGTATCCGGCAAGGTTGCGAGTAGTGGCCCTTGGAACCACTCATTTTTTTGATACACCAAGAGCGGCGTTACAGTGGCTGGATACTCATGAGGCCCGATTGAGGGGACGTCCTGAAGACCCAGGAGGGGACTGACCGGCTGCTTGGGCAGTAAGAGGCGGAATGGAAGTCCACTGAAGTGAACTTTGCTAAGAGTTTTCTATATATCCTTGCTATAAGTTTAATGTCTGTCTTAACATGGGGAGGGGGGGGGATTTTTGTAAGTTGCCTGGTTAATATGTCTAAGGGATGCTGCTGTCCTAGTAGTAGCGCAGGTGGGAGCTACATAGAATGTGGCGAGGTGGCGGAGCGGCAATGTATAACAACAGAGGCGGCGGAGTGTTTGGGAAGGAATACACACTCTCTGGGAGAATGTGGAGGAAAAGTGTGCTGGGGTTGGGATATCAATGTATCATGCATATATGTGCTAGGATGCTAAATGTTTGCCCTGTTCCTCTTTGGAGGGAAGAAATGTTTACGTTGGGGGAGTTGGAGGGTTGGGATGGAGGGGAGGGCTCGAGGTTGGTCTGGCTGGACGGGTGGAGCAGGAGCTATCTACTTAAGGGAAATAGAGAGGGGAGTAGTTGGGCAATGTGGTATGATGGCGGAGAGCTTTAAGGGGTTGTCCTGGAATGTCCGGGGCATGGGATGCTCTAAGAAAAGGAGGGCCATATTTGACTATATAAGGAATAATGCTGCAACGATGGTAGGATTGCAGGAAACCCACTTGACAAGAGATACGGTATCCTTGCTTCATAGGGCGTGGGTGGGGCATAGTTTCCACGCTTTCCATACTACATATTCTAGGGGGGTAAGCTTGTTGATAGCTAAATCACTTCCGTTTATACTTTATTCTTCCTATTCCGATTCAGAAGGGAGGTTTGTGGTGGTACATTGCCGAGTATACCATTGGGAATGCGTAGTGGTGGTGTTATATATTCCACCGCCGTATTCTTGTGTGCCGTTGCGAGAGCTGCTGAAGAAATTAGAGGTGTTGCCGGATGTACCCTGGCTAATTATGGGGGATTTTAATAAAGTACTATGCGAAGGGAAGGACAGATTAAATAATGGAGGAGGTGGAGGAACGAACAATTTAACATCCCTGGGGAAGTGGTGTGAAGAGATAGGCCTTCATGACCTGTGGAGGGAGCGCAATGAAGAAATACGCCAATATTCATGTGTTTCATCTACATATGGCTCCTTATCTCGTATAGATATGATTTTGGGTACGGACAGGGCAATATCAGCTGTGGTGGACATTCAGTACCTGCCACGGGCTTTGTCGGATCACTCCCCTATCTTACTGACAGTAAACTGTGGGGGGGGGGGACGTATTAAGGGTGGGTGGCGCATGAATGCGTTTTGGCTGCGATTGATAGATGGGATGACGGTAAAGGACCGCTTGAAGGAATATTTGGAATATAATGAGGGATCTGTGTCTAGAGTGGTTCTATGGGATGCCATGAAAATGTTCCTGCAAGGGGCCTTGGCGAGAGAAATAAAAAAGGTTAAAACTAAATCTAGAGGAATTGGAGTGGAGCTACAGTATAGAGTGAGGGAAGCAGAGGAACAACATGTTCGCAGTGGCACACGAGAGACGGAGGAGAGGTGGATAGCAGCGCAAAAACAGTTGAAAGAGCATATGCTGGAACAGGCAGAGAACAAGCTTATGTTTCTAAAAGAACAATTCTATGCCGAGGGGGAACAAACGGGGAAATTGTTAGCTAGGATGGCAAATGCCCGGAGGACTAACTCATATATATATGCATTACAGAATGTTGAAGGGAGGGAAGTGACGAATGCGGAAGGGATATTAGAGGTACTGTGTACTTATTATAAACAACTGTATTCTTCCCGGGCTAATTATTCTAGGGAACAACTGGACTCTTATTTGGGAGAGGTGCGCATGCCCAGGCTAAATGCAGAGGCAAGGGAAATGTTGGAAAGCCCAATAACTCTAGAGGAGTTGGAACAGGCAATGGGGAGTATGGCCAATGACAAGGCGCCAGGAATGGATGGCCTCCCCATAGAAGTGTTTAAGGAGTTTGGGGAGATACTACTACCGCAATGGTTAGAAACGCTGAAAGACAGTATGGAGCAGGGTAGCCTGCCAGCCTCCTGTTATGAGGCACTGATAGTGGTGCTCCTTAAAGAGGGGAAGGATACAAGACTGCCAGAATCATACAGGCCGATCTCTCTTCTGACGGCAGATGTTAAATTGCTAGCCAAGGTACTGGCGAACCGGTTGGGTATAGTAGTAGGGTCTGTGGTACACAGGGATCAATCAGGGTTTATTCCCTCCAAATCAACGGCGTTAAATCTCCGGAGATTATTTTTGAATTTACAGGCTGTTGAGGGTGATAAGGATAGAGCTGCGTTGGTGTCACTAGATGCCGCCAAGGCTTTTGATAGTATAGAATGGGAGTACTTATGGGCAGTATTAGAAAAGCTAGGGTTTGGTCCCAATTTCATACAGTGGGTCCGGTTGCTATATAAATCACCGGTGGCGAATGTGAGGGCGAATGGGGGGGTCTCGGAACAATTTCAGTTACAGAGAGGTACAAGGCAGGGGTGCCCCCTATCGCCCCTTTTGTTTGCTCTCGCTATTGAGCCCCTGGCTTGTATAGTCCGACAACATCCAGCCTTGAAAGGGTTCAGTTATACAGGGGGGGAAGAAAGGATTGCACTGTATGCGGACGATGTCCTTTTATTCTTGGCGGAGGCACAGACTGCAATGCCAATAATAATGGAGGTGCTGGAGCACTTTGGGAGTTTCTCCGGTATCCGGATTAATTGGCCGAAGTCGGCGTTGCTTCCTCTGTCCAGCAACTGTCCGGAACTGTTGCAGGTGGGGGAAATTCCAGTGGTGGAGGAATTTAAATATTTGGGAATCCGGGTTACTAGGAACATACCGGATTACGTTGAGTTGAATTTAGTGCCACTGCTAAAGGAGGCACGCTCTAGGGTCCAGGTATGGAATAAATTACCTATATCGGCCCTAGGTCGGGCAAATTTAATTAAGATGATCTTAATGCCACAATTTTTATATATTTTACATAATGCTCCGGTGTGGATACCGAAAGTTTGGTTCAAAAAGATTCATAGCCTGTTTCGGGATTTAATTTGGAAGCAGGGTGTGCCTAGAATAAAATTAGAGAAACTGCAATTACCTAAGCATAGAGGGGGGTTGGCAGTCCCGGATGCGTGGGCATATTATATGGCAGCTCAATGCCAGCACTTCGGAGGATGGGAGAGACCGGGTGAGGAGTCCTGGTGCCCGGTGGTAGTTAGGCATTATGGGGAAGCGTTGGATCCAGTGGCTGTATTAGAGGCGGGTAAATTGGGGAATAAAGGGAGTCGCTACCCAACACTAGTATTGATGCAAAAAATTTGGAAGGTCTACAAACAGATAATGGGGATAGGATCTTGGACAAAATATACTCCGCTATGGGATAATCCGTATCTGGGGGAGGTGTACATGCTGGATAATACTCAAAGTTGGAAACAGAAGGGGGTAAAATATTTAAGCCAGGTATATGACGGATCCAACCTTAAATCTTTTAGTCAACTGGAGGAGGAATTTGGGGTGCCCAGGAGTATGTTTTACCAGTATTTGCAGTTGAGACATAGCTTGCAGGCGCAGTTTGGACCTGAAGAGATTGAGATTTCATCACTGGGGGCTATGACAGGGGTAGTACAAGCCCAGAATATGAGGAATCTTATATCGATACTGTATGGGGCGATATTGGATAAACGGCTGGGTGATTTGATGAACACAACAAAGAGGAAATGGGACCTTGAGGTCGGGGAATTGCCGGATGATGAATGGGAGGAGATTTTAGAATCTCTGCATAAAATATCCTTGAATGTAGCACAGAGACGGTCCCAACTATTTCTTTTACACAGGGCATATAGAACCCCGTTAGTGTTGTATAAGATGGGATTGAGGGCGGACTCAAAATGCCCACGATGCCTAGCTGAGGGGGCGGACATACTACATATGTTCTGGACATGCCCGGAGTTAAGGGGGTTGTGGAACAAGATCCAGCGGTTAATACAAAAGGTTTATGGCGTTCAAATTCAGCAAGATCCTAAAGTGTGTGTATTGGGATTCGTGGGTGAGGTAGATGTCACTAGGGCAGAACAGACGGCAGTGGCTAAGGTGTTGTATCAAGTACGTAAGACCATTGCAAGGCATTGGTTGGATGCTGATCCCCCGAGGATGTCAGAAATCAAAAGCTCACTGAATAATACAATTAAGATGGAATTGGGAGTATATCTAAAGAGAGATGCAGTTAAGAAGTTCGGGAAACAATGGAAAAAATGGCTGGAATGCCCAGGAATGGGAACAGAAGATCTGATCCGGAGATGGCAAAGAGTATGCCCTGTAGGATAGTTGAAATTGGGAGGGAAAAGGTGAACTGAGGTTAAAAAGGAGATAGCTCTTTGGGAGATAGAATACGGAATGCCTCTTGAGGAACATGGTACAGCCAGACCTGGGAGGGGGGAGTTGGGGGGGGGGAATGTTTATATGTTCAGAATCAATGCTTTATATTTACAGTTGAACTGGTGCTATTTGTATATGTATACTGTAAGACACATATGCTTTAATAAAAGTTACCTGATTTAAAAAAAAAGAAGCGCTGAAATAATATCGGTAAATGATAAAAGTTTGACAGTATATTTTGGGGATTACACAGCAGGGTGGCGACAAAGTTAACAAGTTTGATGTGGAAGCCATGAAAACAACCCAAAATTCTGCCTGACACAGCTCGTTTGATAAGGGGACCATGTATGGAGGCAGTGAACTAGTAGTAGATTAAAGGTGCTGCAGTTAAAACTATGTTAGTTGGATCTTGGCATGGAGCTGGCGCTCCGCTGCCAGGCGAGCTTTCGCCAATCCAAGCCCCTGTCTCTAGGCTACTCCCCAAACAGCACTTCTAAGAACCTTTTGTATAAGATCAAGTGTAGTAGCGTTCTTATAAGTTTGGGATATGGCAGGTGAGGGGAATGTAAACAGATGCGCAAGAAGCGCTGAAATAATATCGGTTAATCATAAAAGTTTGCCAGTATATTTTGTGGATAACACAGCAGGGTGGCGACAAAGTTAACAACTTTGATGTGGAATGCCCTGCAATAGCTCTTGGGCGGTGTGCCTTTTATCGCCTAGGCTCAGCAGTTTGAGCACCGCCTGCTGTCGCTTAGCGACGGCACTGCTGCTGTGCCTAGAGCTACCGACTGATGGCGCCATGCCCACGGATGGTAATTCGGAGGAGGAGGAGGTGGAGGAGGGGTGGGAGGAGGAGGAGGTATAGTAGGCCTTTGAGACCTGGACCGAGGTAGGCCCCGCAATCCTCGGCGTCGGCAGTATATGACCAGCCCCAGGGTCAGACTCGGTCCCAGCCTCCACCAAGTTAAGTGTAGTAGCGTTCTTATAAGTTTGGGATATGGCGGGTGAGGGGAATGTAAACAGATGCGCAAGAAGCGCTGAAATAATATCGGTTAATCATAAAAGTTTGCCAGTATATTTTGTGGATAACACAGCAAAGTTAACAACTTTGATGTGGAATCCATGAAAACAACCCAAATTTGTGCCTGACACACCTCGTTTGATAAGGGGACGATGTATGGAGGCAGCTATATGGACGACTTTTGGAGGTAGCAATGGAGACAACGTGTGGAGGCTGCTATGGAGACAATTTAATTTGGATAGTGCCTGTATGTGGCAGTCCAAAAAAGTTTTCAAACCAGAGGAGCAGGTAGGTGGCCCTCCAGAAAAATGGAATAGATTGAGTGCCTGTATGTGGCAGTCCAAAAAAGTTTTCAAACCAGAGGAGCAGGTAGGTGGCCCTCCAGAAAAATGAAATAGATTGAGTGCCTGTATGTGGCAGTACAAAAAAGTTTTCAAACCAGAGGAGCAGGTAGGTGGCCCTCCAGAAAAATGGAATAGATTGAGTGCCTGTATGTGGCAGTCCAAAAAAGTTTTCAAACCAGAGGAGCAGGTAGGTGGCCCTCCAGAAAAATGAAATAGATTGAGTGCCTGTATGTGGCAGTCCAAAAAAGTTTTCAAACCAGAGGAGCAGGTAGGTAGCCCTCCAGAAAAATGGAATAGATTGAGTGCCTGTATGTGGCAGTCCAAAAAAGTTTTCAAACCAGAGGAGCAGGTAGGTGGCCCTCCAGAAAAATGAAATAGATTGAGTGCCTGTATGTGGCAGTCCAAAAAAGTTTTCAAACCAGAGGAGCAGGTAGGTGGCCCTCCAGAAAAATGAAATAGATTGAGTGCCTGTATGTGGCAGTCCAAAAAAGTTTTCAAACCAGAGGAGCAGGTAGGTGGCCCTCCAGAAAAATGAAATAGATTGAGTGCCTGTATGTGGCAGTCCAAAAAAGTTTTCAAACCAGAGGAGCAGGTAGGTGGCCCTCCAGAAAAATTGAATAGATTGAGTGCCTGTATGTGGCACTCCCAAAAATTGTTTAAAACAGAGGACCGGGTAGGTGGCCCTCCAGAAAAATTAAATGCATAAAGTACTATAGCTAGAGCCAGTGGGCCCTGTCAAAAAATAGCCAGTTTCCTCTGCTTTAGTGTACAAAGAGGAGGAGAAGGAGGAAATGAGGAGGAGGAGGAGTGCATAAATTATTCAGGTTGAGCTTCCTTCACCTGGTGGAGATTGGAAATTATGAGAAATCCAGGCTTTATTCATCTTAATAAGCGTCAGCCTGTCAGCGCTGTCAGTCGACAGGCGTGTACGCTTATCGGTGATGATGCCACCAGCTGCACTGAAAACCCGCCCGGACAAGACGCTA
Source organism: Engystomops pustulosus (assembly GCF_040894005.1). NCBI lineage: Eukaryota > Metazoa > Chordata > Amphibia > Anura > Leptodactylidae > Engystomops > Engystomops pustulosus. The sequence continues at coordinate 157,705,307 of NC_092415.1, read as the reverse complement.
GCGGCAGGGCAGGCAAGAACCTCCAAGGCGTACAGCGCCAGTTCGTGCCACATGTCCAGCTTTGAAACCCAGTAGTTGTAGGGAGCTGTGTGATCATTTAGGACGATGGTATGGTCAGCTACGTACTCCCTCACCATCTTTCTGTAAAGATCAGCCCTACTCTGCCGAGACTGGGGACAGGTGACAGTGTCTTGCTGGGGTGACATAAAGCTGGCAAAAGCCTTGTAAAGCGTACCCTTGCCAGTGCTGGACAAGCTGCCTGCTCGCCTACTCTCCCTCGCTACTTGTCCCGCAGAACTACGCACTCTGCCGCTAGCGCTGTCAGAAGGGAAATACTGTTTCAGCTTGTGCACCAGGGCCTGCTGGTATTCATGCATTCTCACACTCCTTTCCTCTCCAGGGATGAGAGTGGAAAGATTTTGCTTGTACCGTGGGTCCAGGAGAGTGAATACCCAGTAATCGGAGCTGGAATAAATTCTTTGAACGCGAGGGTCACGGGATAGGCAGCCTAGCATGAAATCTGCCATATGCGCCAGAGTCCCAACGCGCAAGAATTCACTCCCCTCACTGGCCTGACTGCCCATTTCCTCCTCCTCCAACTCCTCCAACTCCTCTTCTTCTGCCCATACACGCTGAACAGTGAAGGTCTGAGCAATGCTCCCCTCTTGTGTCTTGCCAACATTCTCCTCCTCTTCCTCCTCATCCTCCTCCACCTCCTCCGATATGCGCTGAGAAACAGACCTGAGGGTGCTTTGGCTATCAACAAGGGAATCTTCTTCCCCCGTCTCTTGTGACGAGCGCAAAGCTTCCTACTTCATGCTGATCAGAGAGTTTTTCAACAGGCCAAGCAGCGGGATGGTGAGGCTGATGATGGCGGCATCGCCACTGACCATCTGTGTTGACTCCTCAAAGTTACTCAGCACCTGACAGATATCAGACATCCACGTCCACTCCTCATTGTAGACTTGAGGAAGCTGACTGACCTGACTACCAGTTCTGGTGGAAGTTGACATCTGGCAGTCTACAATCGCTCTGCGCTGCTGGTAAACTCTGGATAACATGGTTAATGTTGAATTCCACCTCGTGGGCACGTCGCACAACAGTCGGTGAGCGGGCAGTTGGAGGCGGCGCTGCGCTGCCCTGAGAGTGGCAGCATCTGTGCTGGACTTCCTGAAATGCGCACAGATGCGGCGCACCTTCGTGAGCAAATCTGACAGATTGGGGTATGTCTTTAGGAAACGCTGAACTATCAGATATAACACATGGGCCAGGCATGGCACATGTGTCAGTCTGCCGAGTTGCAGAGCCGCCACCAGGTTACGGCCGTTGTCACAGACAACCATGCCTGGCTTCAGGTTCAGCGGTGCCAGCCACAGATCAGTCTGCGCCGTGATGCCCTGTAATAGTTCTTGGGCGGTGTGCCTTTTATCGCCTAGGCTCAGCAGTTTGAGCACCGCCTGCTGTCGCTTAGCGACGGCACTGCTGCTGTGCCTAGAGCTAGCGACTGATGGCGCCATGCCCACGGATGGTAGTTCGGAGGAGGAGGTGGAGGAGGGGTAGGAGGAGGAGGAGGCATAGTAGGCCTTTGAGACCTGGACCGAGGTAGGCCCCGCAATCCTCGGCGTCGGCGTCGGTCCCAGCCTCCACCAAGTTAACCCAATGTGCCGTCAGCGATATATAGTGGTCCTGGTCCGTGGTCAGGTGGACCTTGTCAGAAACGGCGTTGGTCAGGGCACGGATGATGTTGTCTGACACGTGCTGGTGCAGGGCTGGGACGGCACATCGGGAAAAGTAGTGGCGGCTGGGGACCGAATACCGAGGGGCGGCCGCCGCCATGAGGTTGCGAAAGGCCTCGGTCTCTACTAGCCTATAGGGCAGCATCTCCAGGCTAAGCAATCTGGAGATGTGGACATTAAGGGCTTGGGCGTGCGGGTGGGTTGCACTATATTTTCTTTTCCTCTCCAGCGTCTGGGGTATGGAGAGCTGAACGCTGGTGGATGCTGTGGAGGATCGTGGAGGCGACGATGGGGTTTTTGTGCCAGGGTCCTGGGCAGGGGGCTGACTATCAGTTGACACAGGGGAAGGAGCAGTGGTGTGCACGGCCGGGGGTGAACGGGCTTGGTGCCACTGAGTGGGGTGTTTAGCATTCATATGCCTGCGCATACTGGTGGTAGTTAAGCTAGTAGTGGTGGAACCCCTGCTGATCCTGGTTTGGCAAAGGTTGCACACCACAGTCCGTCGGTCATCCGGTGTTTCCTTAAAGAACCTCCAGACTTCTGAAAATCTAGCCCTCGCCACGGGAGCTTCACTACGTGACACATTTGGCGCTGATGCACCTGCTCTGGCCCTGCCTCTCCGTCTGGCTCCACCACTGCCTCTTCCAACCTGTTCTGCTATAGGACTCTCCTCCGTCTCAGAAGCACTGTGTTCACCCGGCCTCTCAACCCAGCTTGGGTCTGTCACCTCATCATCCTCCGATCCCTCAGTCTGCCCCCCCCTCGGACTTCCTGCCCTGACAACAACTTCACCACTGTCTGACAACCGTGTCTCCTCATCGTCGGACACCTCTTTACACACTTCTTCCACTACGTCAAGAAGGTCATCATCACCCACAGACTGCGACTGGTGGAAAACCTGGGCATCGGAAAATTGCTCAGCAGCAACCGGACAAGTGGTTTGTGACTGTGGGAAGGGTCCAGAAAACAGTTCCTCAGAGTATGCTGGTTCAAATGCCAAATTTTCCTGGGAGGGGGCAGACTGGGGGGGAGGAGGCTGAGGTGCAGGAGCTGGAGGAGTGCCGATTTCGGTGACATGGGTGGACTGCGTGGAAGACTGACTGGTGGACAAATTGCTCGAAGCATTGTCGGCAATCCACGACATCACCTGTTCGCACTGTTCTGGCCTCAACAGTGCTCTACCACGAGTCCCAGTAACTTCAGACATGATGAACCTAGGGAGTGTAGCTCTGCGGCGTTCCCCTGCTCCCTCATCAGCAGGTGGTGTCTCACCCCACCCAGGACCACGGCCTCTGACCCCTGCAGTAGATGGACGCCCACGTCCCCGCCCTCGTCCTCATCCTCTACCCCTAGCCCTCGGGTTAAACATTTTGAAAATGAAAGTTATATAACTTTAATTTTTTTTTTTACTTTTTTTTGTGTTTTTTTGTGTTTTTTAGTTTTTTTTTGTGTTTTTTAGTTTTTAAAACCAAACAATGCTATCCTATTGCTATGGCTATTTTCTAGCCAAGTATGAAAGCACACTGATGAGATGACGCTGAGTTATGAAAAAATAAACGTAAAATAAAAAGAAACTGGCAGACTGTGCCTAATTGAAATCCAACCCCTAATAAATTTTCCCACTTCGGTCTTTGCGATGGATATGTGCGTCACTAAGCGTTAAACACAGCGGTCGCAAGTCTCACTCCAAATTCCTCACAATTGGCTAGTATATGCACTGCAGCAAGGACAGCCACCAGCAGATCAACCAGAAATAAAATATATATAACGCTATTGTAGGCGTAAGTAAGCCGTTTGGATTCTCCTTTGGCTATTTTCTAGCCAAGTATGAAAGCACACTGATGAGATGACGCTGAGTTATGAAAAAATAAACGTAAAATAAAAAGGAAATGGCAGACTGTGCCTAATTGAAATCCAACCCCTAATAAATTTTCCCACTTCGGTCTTTGCGATGGATATGTGCGTCACTAAGCGCTAAACACAGCGGTCGCAAGTCTCACTCCAAATTCCTCACAATTGGCTAGTATATGCACTGCAGCAAGGACAGCCACCAGCAGATCAACCAGAAATAAAATATATATAACGCTATTGTAGGCGTAAGTAAGCCGTTTGGATTCTCCTTTGGCTATTTTCTAGCCAAGCATGAAAGCACACTGATGAGATGACGCTGAGTTATGAAAAAATAAACGTAAAATAAAAAGGAAATGGCAGACTGTGCCTAATTGAAATCCAACCCCTAATAAATTTTCCCACTTCGGTCTTTGCGATGGATATGTGCGTCACTAAGCGCTAAACACAGCGGTCGCAAGTCTCACTCCAAATTCCTCACAATTGGCTAGTATATGCACTGCAGCAAGGACAGCCACCAGCAGATCAACCATAAATAAAATATATTTAACGCTATTGTAGGCGTAAGTAAGCCGTTTGGATTCTCCTTTGGCTATTTTCTAGCCAAGTATGAAAGCACACTGATGAGATGACGCTGAGTTATGAAAAAATAAACGTAAAATAAAAAGGAAATGACAGACTGTGCCTAATTGAAATCCAACCCCTAATAAATTTTCCCACTTTGGTGTTTGAGGTGGATATGTGTGTCACTAAGAGCTAAACACAACGGTAGCAAGTCCCCCTGCAAATTCCTCACAATATGGTACTAGCTGCACTACTAGTGCCAGCAAGCCCAGCCACAAGCAAACAAAAAAAAAAAAAGTATAACGTTATTGTAGCCCTAAGAAGGGCTGTTGGGTTCTTGTTGAATCACTCCTGCCTAACAGTAATCTACTAGCACCCTAACGCTGTCCCTGACCAGCAGCAGCTCTCTCCCTAGCGGCATCCAGACACAGAATGATCCGAGCAGCGCGGGCAGCGGCTAGTCTATCCCAGGGTCACCTGATCTGGCCAGCCAACCACTGCTATCGACGTGTAAGGGTACCACGTCATGCTGGGTGGAGTGCAGAGTCTCCTGGCTTGTGATTGGCTCTGTTTCTGGCCGCCAAAAAGCAAAACGGCGGGAGCTGCCATTTTCTCGAGCGGGCGAAGTATTCGTCCGAGCAACGAGCAGTTTCGAGTACGCTAATGCTCGAACGAGCATCAAGCTCGGACGAGTATGTTCGCTCATCTCTAGTAATAAAGGAATGTGATAGGCTTGCTTAAGAGGGTTTTAAGAGATGGTTTGGAGGTTGGGTATTAGTCTATGGGACATAGACAAATGATACCATGGCAATTAGCCATGAAGAGGGTTGTAAACTTTTTAAACGTGCCATCTTTCCAAAAAATAAACTAATAAACATTACTAATTGTGTCATTTGCTCCTTTAATGGCAAAAGTCAAGTCCTATTTTTTTCACTAAGCATGTAGCATATTCAGGAACACATCCTATAGTTGGGCTACTTCCAGAATCAAACAAATACCAGAGTTAATCAGGAAAAAAAAAAACCTAGTCTTTACTTGATGTATTAAAAAGAAAGGTCTGTTGAGACCCTGGGTATAGTAGGTGTATTAATTCAATCATATTTTTCATTAGTATACACCTAAACAGTAACACTAAATAAAGGTAAAAGTAAACACTAAATAAGGTGGCTACACATGGTACTATGTAATACCATAGAATAAATCAGTGTTAGATGTTATAAAAAAAAATATAGTAATTGTCAGATATTAAAAACATAATCATTTAGAAAGTAAACCCAATGCATTTTGCCCAAAAAAAAGAAGGGCTCGTCAGGGTAAATTGTACATATACAGATACCCGTTCTCACATGCTTCCCCCAATTGTGCCTCTTTATTGCTGTACCATGGAGAATTAAAGCCATGGAGCTATAATACAGCTACTTTTTGTGAATACATTTATGCTTGTACTTATCATAAGTCCTTGCAGTTATATTTACATGCAAAAAGTGTTTCATAGCAAATAGCAGCATAATTATATGTACCTAATATAGAGGTAATAGTGTGTGTTATATTTGAGAAGAAAGCAAAATATATGTCTTTTTGGTTATCCGTGTTACCACTGGTATTGCGTATTATTAAGACTTAGACCTATCCACAATTTCTTGAGTGCACGTTTACGGACCTTTAGAAAGCAATATCCTTTGTATTTGATCTCCAATTTATTAATGCCATGTGATCTATTTTGGTGGCCCACTCTTGGTTTCATTTACTGCAAAGTATTATTGTCATGGTTTCCATACCAATTTATGATAAATAACTTATTTAACATTTTGAAGAAGTACTATGAGACCTTAATTCATTTGTATATATTTTTGAATTTTTTGTTTGGGATGATCCCATTGTGGAAATATGTCCTAAACATATTAACCCCTTCACGACTTGGCCTTTTTTAGTTTTTTCACTTCCATTTTTCACTCACCAACTTCAAAAATCTATAACTTTTTTATTTTTCCACATAAAGAGCTCTGTTATGGCTTATTTTCTGCGTAACAAATTGCACTTCATAGTGAGGGTATTTAATATTCTATGGTGTATACTGGGAAGCGGGAAAAAAATTCCAAATGTAGTGAAAATGGTGAAAAACCACATTTGTGACGTTTTCTTGTGGGCTTGGATTTTACAGCTTTCACTCTGCGTCCCAAATGACATGTCTACTTTATTCTTTGGGTCGGTATGATCACGTGGATACCAAATTTGTATAGGTTTTATAATGTTTTCATACATTTAAAAAAATTAAAACCTCCTGTACAAAATATTTTTTTTTTATTTTGCCATCTTCTGGGGCCAATAACCTTTTCATACTTTAGTGTACGGAGCTGTGGATAGTGTCATTTTTTGCTAATTTTGATGCCGTTTTCATTACTATAATTTTTGGGACTGTGCGACCTTTTGATCACTTTTTATTAATTTTTTTATATTTTTCAAAATAGCAAAAAAATGCCATTTTCGACTTTGGACGCTATTTTCCGTTACGGGGTTAAACATAGTGAAAAAACATTATCATATTTTGATAAATTGGGCATTTTCGGACGCGGCGATACCTAATGTGTTTATGATTTTTACTGTTTATTTATTTTTATATCAGTTCTAGGGAAAGGGGGGTGATTTGAATTTTTAGGTTTTTTTATTATAATTTTTTTTTTTTAAACTTTTTTTTATTTTTACTTTTACTATTTTTCAGACTCCCTAGGGTACTCTAACCCTAGGTAGTCTGATCGATCCTATCATATACTGCCATACTACAGTATGGCAGTATATGTGGAATTTACTCCCCATGCATTACAATGTGCAATTAGCACATTGTAATGCATGGGTTAAAACGAAGTAGCCTCGGGTGTTCGGAACACCCGAGGTTACCATGGCGACGGATCGCCGCTCCCCGTGACGTCATCGGGGAGCAGCGATCCACGACAAGATGGCGGCGCCCATGCGGCGCCATCTCTTTGAAGCCGCCGGCAGCATTGCCGGCGGCGATCGCGGAGAAAACACCCGCGATCGGTGCTAGCACCGATCGCGGGTGTTACCGGTAAGCCTTTGCTGCAATATGCAGCAAAGACTTACCGGCTATGGAGAGGGCTCGGCCCGCGAGCCCTCTCCATGCACCGGGACCCGGCGCGCGCCGTACTAGTACGGCGCGCGTCGGGAAGGGGTTAATGGTATAATATTATTGTATTTTCACAAATGCCCCTGAGAAGTCCTTTACATTTAGGGCAAAACACTTTGGGATTACTATTAGTTGCAGTACTATCTGTCACGGGTGCTCCTGCGAACCCTGTCTCAGATGGCGGGCGCACCTGTGTCCCTCTGTGTGCCCCCGGACCCTCTACGCTGGGGAACTCACCTCTCCTGGCTCTAGCGCGGTCTCTGTGGCTCCCGCGGTCCATCACGCGCGTCCCCATCTCCTAGGGCACGCACGCCAGCTGGCAAAGACTTAAATAGCCAGCACGCCAATAATTGGCGCTGGTCTGTCGCCTTCCCAGATGAATTCTAGCCCCTTTTTGTGTTCCCTGCGCCTTAGAGAAAGCTCTCCTGTGATATTCCTGCGTTCTTATGTGTTCCTTATTCTGAGTTCCCGTGTTCCTGCGTTCCTGTGTCCCGTGTTCCTCTGTTCCTGTTCCCTTGCTCCCGCTTGTTCCTGCGTTTCTGTGGTTCTGTGTTCCTGCGTTCCTGTGTTCCTGTTCCCGTTCTCCTGTGTGTTCCTGTCTGTTCCTGTGTTCCCGTTCCCATCTACCTGAACCTCCCGTTGCTGACCCCAGATTGGACTTGACCTTGCATTTCTGCCGCCTGCCCTGACCCTGAGCCTGAACCTGACCACAAGACTGTCTTCTGCTAAGGTACCTCGACCTCGTCTGCCACAGCAGGCTAGTCACACCTGTGGAATGACCTGGTGGTACCCGCTGCAGCAAGACCATCCTGCTTTGCGGCGGGCTCTGGACCAGGTGCCACTTAGACTCCAGTCCCAGGTGTCGGCTAGTACCACCTGCCGCATTGGTCCAGAGGATCCACTGATCCTGAATCCTGACACTATCCCCCGGGACTGTATACACCTTCCTTTTTAATATGTTGAGTAAAAGCTAAATTTAAAGTTTTTGACATCATATTGTAATAGAGAAAAAGGCATCTGGCATAAAAAGCAGTCAACAGCAGCATCAAGGCAATGAGGCAGTTGTGTTAATTCTACTCAAAGACAAGTAAAGCTAGAAGATCTTGTTTCTTTGCATTGTAAGAACTTCTATTGTATTATCCCCACATAGTACATTGTTAATAAGATGGTGAAATAAAAGTTTTGTATTTATGATGCGTTTATCAATACAAAAACTATTGTCTGCAAGAGCCACACAAGATTATAATGAGTTACAACAGCAAGAATCAATCTACAGTTTTTTTTCACACAAAATTGATGAGTTCATATTGCAGGTTATCTTTCCAAGGACACTTAATGTAACTAACAATATTGTATTCAATGAGTATATTGTGTAATAACCTGCATAGCCTGGTAAGTGGCCACATTAGGCACAATGAAGCTAGATCAATAACACAGCATGCTCAACCTATTGATGGTATAGATTCTCCATCTGTCTATGTAAAGTCTTGTATTTACTGCCCAGGCATTTCTGCATTTAAATCAATCATTCCTATGTTTTGCTCAGTCACTGCTGGGAAAATACTGTCTGAGGTTTGTCATTTGGTCATTATAGTTGTTTTCCAATCACAGAAAAAAATACTGTTAGTGAGCTGCAAATAAGTTTAAAAAGGCACCTGTCCACCCTCTGCTGTGACAGATTTTGCAATGATTCTTTGGTCTTACAGGCTTCCAGCTCCCAATGTAATGCAGCACAAAATGATGGGGATGCACATTCAATTTATCCCTGGCCGTATCAGCAGTGGGGGTTAGTAAGGTGAATATTAGCTGTTCTATTTTTTTATTTTTCAAACCCTTGGGATTCCAATTACTTTAAAGGGAACCTTTCACTTCATTAACTTCCATGAAACCACCAACAGTACCTTGTCGTGGTGTTTGGAAGTCAAGATTTATTTTTGTAGCCTTTCAAAGTTACAGCATGCCTCAAAAAAGTACTTTTATTATTAACCAAAACTCAGCCGAGGAGGTGGCGGCAGCTCGACAGAGCAGTGAAGCTACCATGCCTCCTGACCACTGTATGCTCTTCCTATTCCGCCTCCTACTGGAAACTGGCACTTCCCACCCCTGCCTCCTCTAAGATGGTGGAGTGGGAAGAGCATACATCAGTCAATAGGCAGGATAGCTTGACTGCATGGTTGAGTTGCCCCACTTCCTTGACTGCAAGGTATAAAAGGCTTGAGAAAGCGTGTGTACATGCGAAATGGCTCGTCACCTTGGCGAGGCAGCTCCTCACTCTATCCTGTACCTCTATCAAAATAAAGAAGTGTTTTTTACACATGTGGTGAGTGCTGCATTTCCCTCTTTCGTTTTGCCTCATCTGTCTGCATATATTGCACCCTGGACTGTTTTGATTTCCCTAATGCCCAGTCTCCTGCCTTTGGTCTTCAGAAGGTGTTTGTTAATCTCGTGAGCAGTGCCGGCCATTGAACTTTCTTTTTTCCTCTTCCTCCTGAAATGGAAGGTATAAAAGTACTTTTTTGAACATGCTGTGGCTTTTAAATGCTATAAAGATTCATCTTGAGGACTTCAAAATATCAGGACAAGGTTCCTACGGCCCCTCTTCTTTCTTCTCTCTGCTGTATTAGCCAGCAGAGGCGCAACCATGTTCTCTGCTGCTCGGCGCCTCTGCTGGTTAATACAGCAGAGAGAAGAAAGAAGTGGGGGACAATCTGAAGTGTAGAAGCTCGGAGGAAAGGGGTTGTCCCCGGGAGGAGTGCAGTGGCCTGCTGGAGAGCATGGACCACTTCCTGCTTTAACACAGAGGTGTACAACCGGGTGGGCGCTTCCATCCATTGGCCCGGGTTGGCCGGTCTCTCCTATGCGGAGTGGGCCTATGGAGCATTCAGAGGCCTGGGTGGCCAGGACCGCAGCACGTTATTCCTAGTTAGCCTAGTGGTCAGGTACCACACGTGGAACGCACAGTGTTTAGTATTGACGCAGCGTAAAATCCTCCCAGTGGATGAGGTGGTTAGGAACATTCTGGGTGACCTGGTGAATGTGCGCTATCTGGAGTATGAGAGGCTGGGCAGGGAGGGCCTCTCTCCTTTGGAGGGGCTTCTCCTTTAGTGTCCCTTAGTCTATCATCTCCGCTCCTGGTGTTGGGCTGATGCTGCACAGTAGATTTTTGTTTTGTGTTCTGAGCATGAAGTGATGTAGGGCTTGCAGGCGCCGAACCTGGGCTTTATGTAGCTGGTTTATATGATTGTGTTATATTTTCATCATGTTGTAAATAGTGTTTATATTGTATGTATATATTGTATATAGTGTGGTCTGGGATATAGTGTTAGGTTGGGAGGGGGGTGATGGTGGTGGGAATTTTGGAATTGATATTGGACACTGGTCTGGACTTCTTAATGCAAACTTTGGACATTAGACCAGTGTCTGAGGGAGGGAGTGGGCATGGGATTCATTTTAGTGTAGGGTGCATTTTATTTCATTAAAAAAAAAATGTTTTTGGGTGTAGGATGTGTTATTTGTGTGGGGTGGTCTGTTATTAGAGGGTGGAAGGTGTGTTTATGTTTATTTATGTTAATAATATCTTATGTTGGCTAGGTGTGAATGAGGCTGGACCAGCAGGTGAGTTGTTGTAAATATTTTGTATATATTGTACATAATGTTTTGTATTATATATTTTAATAAAAGATCTACAGCAGAGAGAAGAAAGAAAAGGAGGCGCAGGGGGGTGAGGGGGGGGGGGGTAGCGCCAAGCATCAGTAGCACCGGAAGGTGAGTATGCAAGTTTATTTTTTTATTGCCAAGTTGGGTTTTTTAAGCACATTTTTTGTGCAGAAAAAACTCAGCTTATACATAAGTATATACAGGTATATTCGGTTAATTATGCTATGACTAATGAAAGCCATGATGTCTGAATGTGTCATCCATCTTTCATATGGGGTGGAGTCTCTGTTTTTAATATTTGGAATAATTAATTAAAGTGTTGAATTTTATTATTTTTTTCTGCCCAAACTCACCTCACTTATTGCATCACTACAAGGGCCAGTTTTGAGATTTTTATAACCACACAGAAAAAACACGTGAAAAAAACACATTCATGTGTCCATTAAAATAATGTGCAAAATAAAATCTATCTAGCCTAATGCCACTTTCACACAGTCAGTAGTTCTTCAGTATTTTACATAGATGAAACCTATGAAGAGAAAAAGTAAAATTGAAAGCTCCGTATCTCTTCTGTGTTTTAAGCCCACAACATGAAACTAGTGTGGACCGATTCGTTATAGCCAGTAATTTTAAGTAAGAAATATATTGCCTTAAATCACTGTTACCACTCAAAGTGTGAATAGTAAACTTGATAATATTAGTGGGTCGGAATTTTCTTTTAAAAGGAATTACTGGACATCTCTTGACCTTGAATGATATTTCTGATCCCAGTAATGTTAACTGTTCATAAACTGTTATTTTGACACTTTCATTTCCAAAAATAATTGTTCCCCATTTGACACATAACTGAAAATGTCACAGCGCAGGATAAAAATGGGAAAATGAGTTTTATTCTTGTTGAGAGACAATTAAACAGCATTGTATCAAATTGTACCTTCAAAGCTTTGAGCAAACAGCATTGTACAAAACCCATACAGAAAAACACCATAACTCATAAAGAGAACAGCAAACAGGAGCAAATAACAGGGCATAGAGCAGACAATGAACAAAGGTCAGTCAGTCACGCTGTTCCATTATACATCTAATTAGCAGGAATTTTCTCTCATAAACATCCTCTGTGGACAGGACCTTTCAATACCAAATAATCTTTCATAGTGTTTTATTGCTTTCAACTATTGCAATTATTTTATTCAGAAAAAAAATATATAAAACGTCATCAACCACTTATAACCAACAAAAAAAAATGTGGTTTGAAGGAAAACAAATAGTCCAGGAGGAACTTTTAACTTTGGACTGTAAAATCCATGACCATGTATATAAGCACATAGATATAAATGGAGACTAGCCACTGAAAAAATGGCTAGAACACGTCCCCATTTCATGTTCATGTGAATGAGCCCTAAGACTGCAAAATTAGACTAGACAGATTTATGGAAGTGTCTGGTGCAGTATAAGTGTAATGCAGGACTGGGAAAGGACAGGTGACACAGAGACAGTGGGTAATGAAACGAAACCCCTTTCAGCTGGTCCTGCCTACCTGCCTCACGAACCCTATGTGTTGGGGAAGAACTAGTTGAAGTTCAATTTGCCAAAGTACCAAAAACAGAGACGAAGACAAGACAAAGCAAACAGAGAAGGCAAAAACAATAGTCAGAATAAGAACAAAGGAAACTGTGAAACTCAGACAAGAGAGAACAGCAAGGGTGTAATGTGAGTGGAGGGAGAATCTGTCAATAACAGCAGATTAACTATTGATGAACCAGAGCAGAGTTTCAGTAGGATGATGACTGTGGTGTAATTCAATCAAGATCGCGTGGTGAGCCCTTCAAAACCCACATCTTCATTATGCTACATAATAGGACCGGGCATCAAGCCCTCCACCTTAAATATGGAACCACTCCTAAAACATAATCTATACCACAAAAAAGGAGCCACTCAGTTCTCGAATAAAAAATTGCACAGAAATTTATTTAATAGTATTAAAAAATCGATTACAATGGATGTTTAATGGAAGATATCCAATATATCCGAGTTGACTAGACCCCTGCATAACACTGTAGGGTATGTCCACCATGTGAGTAACATATAGCTAAATTAGTGCCTCTAAAAACAAGAAGCTTTAAAACCTTCCATGAGTTGAAAGCTCAATTTAGTATTTTGGAAATATATCAATATGGTTACCTTCAGATAATTCAAGCTATAAAACTTTCAAAAAATTTTGAGGTACTTTGAAGCATTATAATTATTCTGAAGATAAGAACTAAATTATCCACATTTTATAGATTATTATTAGAACAAGTAAAAAGGGGGAATTTTGGATTTTTGGAAGAAAAATGGAACTCTGAAGTAGGACAGTTATCTTAACAAAAGTGGTCTCAGAATTTTAGCGATATTATGGATATATCACCTATGCTTGCTCATAGTTCAGTTCAACTGTTTGTCCTGTGTAGAGTCTATTATTCCCCTAAAAAATTGGCTAAATTATACCCTCAGAGAACATCAAACTGTGCAAGAAGTGAAATGGATGGGGCTGATGACCTTCATATATTATGGTACTGTCCGAGAATTGTAGTATTTTGGAGTAAGCTCACTACAGAAATTGGACACGTTTTTGGAATAACTCAGATATATAATATGGATATATATAAATATACTGTAAGGCAGGGGCTGGAAAGGTTTTTCACCTAAGCTTGGTAAAGGGATGGCCATTGATGATTAATCCAGGTTCTGGGGCAGCCTTAATGCAGCTTGTTAGCCAGAACCAGGACCAGGGCTTTATAAACCCTAGGACCATGAGAGCTATCTATGACCGGAGCTAGAGGTGATGCTGAGAGTTAAGCAAGCTTGAAGGTGAAGACTTCCCTTGGGTTTGTTTTTGTAGCTAGAGAGGGAAAAGCTACTTTGTTAGCTAGTGCCCGGACAGGCAGGTCTTTTGTTTTGTTTTTTATTTCTGTTTGTTATGAGCCTGTACATGTTGGGCCTGTAACTACAACTGATAATAAAGACTGGAAGCCAAATCAGTTTTCTGGAACTAAAAGTCTGACTCCTCGTCTCTGTGAACTGTCTTGGCTCTCACCAGTGAGCTAAACTACTACAATTTGGTGGAGGATGCGGGCAGTTCCTTAAAGAGACAGAGACTTGTTTCAACAGAAAAATGGAGGAACTTATAAAACAGCTTGTGCAAGCTAATGTTAACCTCCAACAGGCCCATGCCACGCAGCAAGAGGCAAATGCCTTACAGCGACAGGTGCATGAGGAAGCCATAAAAGCCCAGTGGGAGACCAATCATCGAATGGTGAAAGCTCAGCAGGACATTGTGCGAGAGCAGCAGTAGGTGAACAAATCTCTACAACAGCAAATTCAAGCCTTGGAGGAGAGACATGAGGTGCTACAGGCACCGCAGCAGGCACCCCAGCAGCTGGTGCAAAAATGCCATGTGAAAAATGACCAAGGAGGATGATGTAGAGGCTTTCCTGGGCATCTTTGAGCGAAAGCAAAAACAGTCATTTGTATGATGTTCATAATGATGTTAACTAGAGATGAGCGAGTATACTCGTCCGAGCTTGATGCTCGTTCGAGTATTAAGGTACTCGAAACGGCTCGTTGCTCGGACGAGTATTTCCCCTGCTCGAGTTCGAGCATTTAATTAAAAAAACACAGTGAAGAACAATGAAGAATAGAATAAAAACAGTGAACACTGTGAACACAGGATCATTTAAGTGAAAAACACAGTAAAGAACACAGTGAAGAATAGATTACAGATGTTCGGCACATCTGCTTACTTGTCGGAAGATACGCGCGGAACGGTGCGAACAAAATAGTATGTGAAGAACAATATATATGTGTGAAGAACACATTGAAGAACACGGTGAGCAGGACAGAGACACCGGGGAGCAGCACAGAGACACCAGGGAGCAGCACAGAGACACCGGGGAGCGGCACAGAGACATCGGGCAGTGGCACGGAGACATTGGGCAGCGGCACGGAGCGGCACGGAGACATAGGGGCACGGAGACATAGGGGCACGGAGACATCGGGGCACGGAGACATCGGGGCACGGAGACATCGGGGCACGGAGACATAGGGGCACGGAGACATCGGGGCACGGAGACATCGGGGCACGGAGACATAGGGGCACGGAGACATCGGGGCACGGAGACATCGGGCAGCGGCACGGAGCGGCACGGAGACATAGGGGCACGGAGACATCGGGGCACGGAGACATCGGGGCACGGTGACATCGGGGCACGGTGACATCGGGGCACGGAGACATCGGGGCACGGTGACATCGGGGCACGGTGACATCGGGGCACAGAGACATCGGGGCACAGTGACATCGGGGCACGGTGACATCGGGGCACGGTGACATCGGGGCACGGTGACATCGGGGCACGGTGACATCGGGCAGCGGCACGGTGACATCAGGCAGCGGCACGGAGACATCGGGGAGACTTCAGTGGAAGAAGAGCAGCGGATCCCGGGACAGCGTATCTCCCGACAAGTAAGCAGATGTGCCGAACATCTGCAATCTATTCTTCACTGTGTTTTTCACTTAAATGATCCTGTGTTCACTGTGTTCACTGTTTTTATTCTATTCTTCACTGTTCTTCACATCTGCTAACTTGTCGCGAGATAATATACGCGCGGAACAGTGAAGAATAGATTGCAGATGTTTGCATACATCTGATAACTTATCAGAAGACATTCTTTTTCAATTAATTAACACATTTTATTCCCGAACCATGGTCCCTTTGAAAAATGCTCGAGTCTCCCATTGACTTCAATGGGGCACGTTATTCGAGACGAGTACTCGAGCATCAGGAAAAGTTCGTCTCGAATAACGAGCACTCGAGCATTTTAGTGCTCACTCATCTCTAATGTTAACCTGTCTGAACATGTCTCTATGTCTGATACCTCAGCTGAGCCTGTCAGTGAGGTACCTTTAGACCAAGAGGAACCAGATAATTTTCCTTTAGAGATCCTTGCTGGGGAAACAGTTCCTGATTTAGAACTTTCCCAATTACAAATCTCTAGGGGAAACTTTGGTATGGAACAGCTGAGGGATCAAAATCTTGTTAACGCCTGGAAAAATGTAAAAGTTATGAACAATGTACCCCAAGAAACAGGCTTTGAATTGGTGTACACCCATTTTATGGTACACAATGACCTATTGTATAGGGTGAAGAAAACCCCAACTGATGTAATAGAGCAGCTTATTGTACCCCAGTGTTTTGTAAAAACGATATTGGAGCTTGCTCATTCTCCCATCTAGGGGTTGAGAAAACCAGATGTGAGAATAAAGCGGTTAAAGTATTTTGTCAGTCCTGCCCTGAGTGTCAAATTAACACTACTTGGCCACATTTTTGCAACCCAGTCATTCCCCTTCCAATTATTGAAATTCCTTTTGAGCGTATTGCTATGGATCTTGTGGGTCACTTCCTAAATCCGCCACTGGTCACCAACACATCTTGGTGATCCTAGACTATGCAACCTGCTATCCAGAAGCAATACTGCTCAGGAATACAACATCTAAGGTGATTGCAAAAGAGCTGTTCCAAATGTTCACCAGAACTGGTATTCCTAAAGAAATACTGACTGACCAGTGCACACCTTTAATGTCCAAAACTACTAAAGAATTGTGCTGGCTGTTAAAAATTACACATTTACGCACCTCTGTGTATCATTCACAAACCGATGAGCCAGTGAAAAGATTTAATAGGACACTGAAAGGCATGCTATAAAAGGTGGTGGATAAAGATGGGAAAGACTGGGATTGTCTTATTCCCTATTTAATGTTTTCTATAAGGGAGGTTCCACAGTCATCTACAGGATTTTCACCCTTTCACCTCCTTTATGGAAGACATGTACGAGGGCTCTTGGACATTGCTAAAGAGACTTGGAAGCAGGAGGGCACACCACATAGAAGTGTTGTTGAGCATATAGTTAATATGCAGGACCTCATAGCAGCAAGGTCCCTATGAGATTGAAAGGTTTCATGAGGTTAATTATAAGGTATATCAACCATGGAAAAGAAAACCCTATCAGATATACCATGTTAACCTAATTAAACCCTGGAAAGATCGTGGAGTGCTCTGTGCCACAAAACAGCCTCAACAGTTGTATTGTTTAGCTGAGGTTTATGTTGCTGAAACCTTATCTGCAGTTCAAAAACAAGAGGTCAGGGAGCTGCTGCTGAGGACCAGGAAAACCTTCTGAGTTGCCTGGACATACTAACCTGATAAAGCAAGATAATGTGACACAGCCAGGAGAAAAGGTTAAGCTACGCCCATATCGTGTACCTGAAGCCCAGAGACAGGCAATCTCAGAGGAGGTAAAGAAAATGTTGGACCTTTGGGTTACTGAAAAATCACAAAGTGGTTGGTCTGGCCCAATTGTTCTCATTCCCAAACCTGATGGTACCCTGAGATTTTGTAATAATTTTACGAAATCTCAAAATTTGATGCCTATCCTATGCCGAGGTTTAAGAATTGATAGAAAGGTTGGGTCCAACTAGGTATATTACTACTCTGGACCTTACTAAGGGCTATTGGCGGTACCATTAACTAAAGAGGCAAAGGAAAAGACAGCTTTTTCAACACCAGAAGGCCACTTTCAGTATAAAGTACTCCCTTTTGGCCTACATGGTGCACCAGCCACTTTTCAGAGATCAATGGACCTAGTTTTTGAGCCTTATTGAGAATATTCAGCAGCCTATCTAGATGATGTTGTTATTTTTAGCCCAGATTTGGAATCTCATCTAGGGAAGGTACAAGCAGTCTTGGATTCCTTGCAGGATGCCGGCTTAAACGCAAACCCCAAAAAATGTAAAATAGGTCTGGAGGAGGCTAGATATTTGGGGTATAACATTGGAAGAGGAGTCATCAAACCCCAAAATGATCATGTACTCAGGTGGTGGCGCTTTATCGATGACATCTTCATGTTGTGGACTGGTAGTGAAGAACATTTTTTACAATTGTTTGCTTTTTTTAATTCAGTGGACGCTGATTTTAAGTTTACCAAGGCATATTCCACCACATCCATACATTTTCTTGATACTACAGTATATTTGGAGGGGTCTAGTCTTAAAACAGATCTTTTTGTGAAACAAACAGACCACAATAATTTATTGCCTTTTACCAGTGCACATCCAAAGAAGACGGTGGAAGCCTTGCCTTACAGCCAGATGATTGGGTTAATAAGAATTGTGGATGATCCGGATTTGGTTGACCGTAGATTAGATGAGATGTCCGATAAGTTTATTAAGAGAGGTTATCCGAAAAAAACTTGTTGAGAGACATAAACTACGAGCCAAAAGTCAGAACAGAGGTAATTTATTATCTGGTAGGAGGCAATCCACCATTGAAAAATAACACATCCCCTTTGTCATGACCTATGGTTCTCATGCAGGTACAATTTCCCTGATGGTATGTAAACACTGTCATGTATTAAAGGAATTCTATAAGGAAGTTGAAGAATCCCAAACTCCTCCTCTCCTTTCATATAGGAGAACTGCTAATATTAGTGACAAATTGGTCAAAAGCGATATCGGTCCCATAAGAAAGAGTCTAGCATCTATTAAAACTGGTAGTTACCCATGTCTGAATTGTGACAACTGTAGTCATATGTTTAAAGGGAGCAAATTCACACACCCTATTACTGGGAGGACCTTTAACATGAGACATTATGTGAAATGGAGGCCCGATTATGTGACCTGTGCCCAAAACTGTATGAAGAGGAGACTACTACAGAATGCCAACTCAGATTAAGTAATCATCGCTACTCTATTAATACTTATAAAATCGAATTACCTGTCCCCTGACACTTTGTTGAGTGTGGCCATAGTATTAACGAACTAAAATTCTGCATCATTGATCATGTCCCCCTGCTGTGTCATGGAGATAACAGTCAAAAAAAAAAAATTATGAAGCAGGAAATTGAATGGATCGATCCATTAAAAACATTACAGCCAAACGGACTGAATGTTGACTTTAATGTAAACATCTTACTATGATACATATTAAACATGGGGATAACCTCTCGGGATGTGACCTCTTTGGATATCTGTTACAAATACCTTTTGGAACGAATTATTTTTTCTTTTCTTTTTGTTTAGGTATATGCCCTTAAGACATTGATGCATTACCCTGGGATGTAAATTAATCATTTATACTTTTCGGACCTTTCAAATTGACCTGTGCAATATATATATATTATAAGGATGTTATGTACTGCAGCCCATTTTTGTCTATATTGTTCTTTTGGATTTAGTTTGACATTTGCAAGGCTTTATAGTGGTACATACCTCCGATATGTTGCCATTTGTATAATATGGGCATGGATTCCCTTAATAAAAATGGTTTTACAGTCATGACTGGTCAAATAGTGACATCAAATAGTGACATCACTACATGTGCATCATCTGTGATTAATCCCGCTGTAACAGTGAATCTAAGGGGTATATGCCCTAGTGAACTGTTCTAGGGACAGATCTGGTGATGCACAGTAAGAAATATAATTTTTACCTGACGTATTGCATCCGATCTTGTAAATATCCACCTTGTAATACATGTTTGTATGCTTAATAATGGCTCTATGGATGAGCTGAAACGTTGCACCTTATTTTGCCATGGGTGACTAAAGATCACCTTTATACTTACTGGAGTGCTGCCTCTTTGCATTTTTTGGGGATATTTGATCTCACAAACTTGTGGATCAGGTTTGTTGGAGGTGTGCACCCAAAATTGGACTTGATCCATTATACTCACTGTGCTGCTCCACAATCGGACTGTTTGCTTGGACAGATATGTGCAATAACCTATCTCTAGGTAAACCTGACATCCAAGTCAGGATATTTGTTTTATGTACTTTTTATGGGATGGGCAATTTTAGTGAGGAAAATTAAAGGTTAAGTTTTAAAATACTAGATATCTTCTTCTTTGACATATTTGGATGCTGTGGCCAATAGTGTGTCACTTTAACATTGGTGTAAGACTGACTAGCTTCTATGATTTTTTTTGCTGCCTCTAGCTTTGGCATTACATTATTATATAATTGAGCATAGAAAACGTTACTATTTACCAAAATCTGGTGTAAATACAGCAAATATAGATCAAATACATTCTCATATTAGAACATATTAAATAAAAAAATGATATATAATGATATTTAAAAATAAAGAAAAAAAATAAAATAACACCTAAATGTGACTGCAGTAAAAAATACAGAAATAAAATTTGGTACTCTTAAAATAAATATTCTTGCTGGTAATGCATTACCTTTATGCAGAAATAAATGTTATTTTTAATTTCAAACATAACAAATTGTTGTGGTTTATTTAAATCATTAACTTTTATTGAATACCATCATAGGCACCAGATATGCTTAGAACAGAGATAATGGTGAATAATTCTCCCCCTCTCGTCAGTATTTAAGTGAACTAATGAGTAGATTATTCTTGTGAGCAATCCAGTTGAGACTGGCATGACCATTGGAGAAAATAAAATTCAGGAAGAGAGCACATATTTCCTGGAACCTGACACACAGCAACTTCACATGGAGCTCCCCTGATAATGCAGTTCTTCTGATGATGAATATATAAATTAGAATAAGGGCACTGAATAAAAAGCCATTTCTGAATGCATCTTCTGTATAGGCACGCAGTGAAGGACAAATGCAATGTGTAGGATTTGACATTTTTCTCAGGAGCCTCTAATTTAAAATTATAACATGTTTTGCCACTTTACAATAGATAATGGACTCTCCAAGGCTGTTCGAGCCATTACTATATATTAGAAATGCAAGCGTACAGCGTTTTCAGGTGAAGAATATTTACATGGAATAGTATAGAAGAAATATTAGGTGTTTTGTTTCTTAAACCACAACTATGGATTTATAGCCGAATTACTAGATATATTGCTGCTTTATCCCATCCAGCAAAAAACTTTTAAAAAATAACAGAAAACAATTCCAAAATTGACAGTTTTTAATTATCTGTCTCACCAAAAATGATATTGACCCCTTAACGACCAGGCCCTTTTAGGCATTTTTATTTTACACTCCGCACCTTCAAAAATTCCTATTTATTTTTCAATGTAAAAAGCAGTGTAAGGGCTTGTTTTCTGCGTAGCAAATTGCACCTCATAGTGACATGTTTAATATTCCATGCCATGTATTGGGAAACAGGAAAAAAATGTAGTGAAATCGGTGAGAAAATGTATTTGCACCTTTTTCTTCTGGGCTTGGTTTTTATAGCTTTCACCGTACACCTCAAATGACATATCTACTTTATTCTTTGGGTCAGTACGAGGGATAACAAATTTATATAGGTTTTATAATGTTTTCATACATTTACAAAAATAAAAACCTGTACAAAAAAATTCTTCATTTTGCTGTATTCTGGCAATAATAACTTTTTCATGCTTTAGTGTATGGTGCTATGTGTTGCGTATATGGCCTTTGGATCACTTTTTATTGAATTCTTTATATTTTTCAAAATGGCAAAAAAAGTGGTATTTTCGACTTTGGGTGCTATTTTCCGTTACATGGTTTAAACACTGGGAAAACCCATTATTGTATTTTACGATGCTGTGATACCTAACATGTTCATGATTTTCACTGTTTATTTATATTGATATGAGTTATAGGAAAAGGGAGGTGATTTTTAGGGGGGTTTTATTTAATTTCTTTTATTATTTTTTTTTTTACTATTTTTCATGGGAAAAGCTTGCAAGCCTGAGAACACCATGCAAACTGTGACACACACAGGGATGGCAGCATCATGTTGTGGGGTTGTTATGCTGCAGGAGGGCATGGTGCACAAAATAGATGGCATCATGAAGCAAAATCTTAAGACATCAGCTAGATGGACAATGACCCGAAACATATTGGCAAACTGGTTACAAAGCATAAATTCCAGAGTGTTGGCTTGGAATCTCTAAGCAGGCACATTGGTTCTGTGTGATGACAATGTGATTAGATTATTAGGGTACAGGTTTATATACACTTTCATTTGGAAAAAATTGGAAAGAGAGAGATGAGACAGATCAAAGATGAGAGATAATGAGACCAATGAGATACATATTACACATGACATTCTCCCTTTTGCAATCAAAGCCATAACATACACAGCTCTACTATATACCTCCCTCCCCCTGAATAAAGATCTTATCGGACACAGAGTCGAACTGTCATCTGTACTCCAGAAAGATACTGTTGCAAAGTACAACATGTCCCGCAAAAAAAAACAAGCCATCAACCAGCAACATATCCAAAAAATGTAAAAATGTTATGCCACTTGGAAGACAGCATTGCAAAAATGATAGATTTTTCCCCACATTAGGTTTCATTTGGCAAATTTAGAAAAAGGTAAGAAAAAATATTCAAGTATGGTATCCCTGCAATTGTATTGTCCCATAGAATAAAGATAACATGATTATTAGGCTATAAGGTAAACACCAAAAAAAAGTTAAAAATCCAGTACAGAATTGAAAAATGTTCAACAATAGGAGACACCAACCCCAAAATGTTAACACTGGAAAAAGCTTTGAATCCTGCCAAAAAAATTGCCATAATATGGCCCCAATAAAGAAAAAGCAAAAATTTTATAGCCTGCAAATGGGGCCAATGAGAAAACTAAAATTCAAAATAATTCATAATTTTTTCTTTTTTTTTTTTAAATAAACATAAAACTTATCAGCCAATATTTACCACTTACATGAAGTACGACATGTGAAGAAAAAACAATCTCAAGGTCGTTTTGATAAGTAACAGTGTTCAAAAGTTATAACCATGTAAAGTGATGCAAGTCAGAAAACTAAAAATGGGGCTGAGCCTTAAGCTGTAAAATGGCTGTGTCCTTAAGGGGTTAAGAATCTTGTCTTCATGGGAATACCCGTTTAATGTTATTAATTCAGGGTGTCATTGCATATCATATAATTAATTAATGGTACAGAATTTAATATGATTTATATCTGAGGGACCTATATATATGTATATATGTTGTCTTAAGGATCTGTAACCAGAAGAGAACTGTCACCTGTAGGTTGTAGTCTGTGAAAAACCTCTCTCATCAAGTGTAGTAACAAATAAAGGGTGTCGGTGAGCAAAATATGCTTTCTGACTAAGCGGTGGGGTGTTATCACTTAATATTCATGTCAGCATTTTATGATTGGTGTTGCTACTTTTTTGAGGTTTGCCTATTATTTGTAGCAGACATGATATACAGTGGGTACAGAAAGTATTCAGACCCCATAATTTTCCATTTTTTGCTTCATTTCACCCAATTGGTAAAAATTAAAAAACGCCTTTTTTGCTCATTTATGTACACTCTGCAGACAGAAAAAGAACAAAAATGTACCGTACATATTTTTGCAACTTTATTAAACAAGAATAACAAAATATCACATGGTCATAAGTATTCAAACCCTTTGTTGTGACATTCATATTTAACTCACACGCTGTCCATTTCCTTCTGATACTTCTTGAGGTGGTACTACTCTTTCATTGGAGTCCAGCTATATTTTAATAAACTACTGGGCTTGAGTAGGAAAGACACACGACTATGTATGTCCTCACAGCTCACAGTGCATGTCAGAGCGCATTAGAATCATGAGGTCAATGGAACTGCCAAAGGTCCTTGTACAGATCTGGCCCTCATTACAAAAAAATTTCTGCAGCACTCAAGGTTTCTTAGAGCACAGTGGACTGCATAATTATAAATGGAAGAGGTCTGGGACGACCACAACTCTTCCTCGACCTGGCCGTCCAGCCAAACTAAGCAATCATGGGAGAAGAGCCTTGGAGAGAGATATAAAGAAGAACCCAAATATCACTGTGGTTGAGCTTCAGAGATACAGTAGAGAATTGGAAGAAAGTTCCACAAAGTCAACTACCACTGCAGCCTCCACCCATCAGGGCTTTATGTCGATGAAAGCCTCTCCTCAGTGCAAGACATTTGAAAGCCTGCATATGGTTTGCAAATAAACACATGAAGGACTCCCAGATTATGAGAAATAAGATTCTCTGGTCTGATGAGACTTTTTGGTGTTAATTCTAAGTGGTATGTGTCGAGAAAAACAGGCACTGCTCAACGCCTGCCAAATACAATCCCAATAGTGAAACATGGTGGTGGCAATATTATGCTATGGGGTCAGGGACAGGACAACAGTTCACAATTAAAGTAAAGATGTATGCAGCCAAGTACAGAAATATCCTGTATCCTCTTACAGACTGCCCTGGACCTCAGACTAGGCCAAAGGTATCTTCCAATAAGACAATGACCCTAAGCACACAGCTAAAATAACACAGCAGTGGCTTCAGGACAACTCTGTGACCATTCTTAACTGTCCCAGCCAGAGCCTTGACCTAAACCCAATCTCAGGAGAGACTTGAAAATGTCTTCCACCAATGTTCACAATCCAACGTGAGGGAACTGGAAGGGATCTGCAAGGAAGAATGGCAGAGGATCCCCAAATCCAGGTTTGAAAAACGTTTTGCATTATTCACACGAAGACTCATAGCTGTGCTAGATCAAAAGCTGCTTCTACTCAATACTGAGCAAATGGTCTGAATTCTTATTACCATGTGATATTTCAGGCTTATTTAATAAATTAGCAATAATCTTTACATTTCAGTATATCTGTCAAGATAAACAACTTTAATGATCTTATCAATTGGTTCCAATTAAACAAAGTCTGACTACTTTCTGTACCCATTGTAGTAGGGGATATGCAGGGGCACTCTTGCAACAGAGCCCAAGAGCCTATACACCTTATTTGTACAGTTTGCCTTTGTTTTTTGGTTGTAGTATTTTTGCACTGTTGACTGGACTGTGTTTCTTTCCTTTTTTAAAATATTGTGTTCATGGTGTGGTGTGCATAATTAATGAAAAGAGAAATGTGTGACCAATTAAACCAAAATATGACAATAAAAGCATTGCATGTCACCACTTTTCTATGATAGCTGTGATTTTATATTTGGGATGAAGAAATTTATGCCAAGAAAATGGGATGCCCATGGCAAGTGGGAGGGAAAAGACCACATGCTTCTCAGGCTCTGGCAAGACTCATTGGCTGATGACTGTGCCTGTATTATTAAACCAAAAAGTTCTACTTCATGAATGCGTTAAAAACTTTATTTTTATATTTTTCTGCTTTTAAATCTATTTTGTGAAGTTACAGATGAGAACATAAAAGTTATCCATCTAAATGTCACTATTGGAAGAATAATTAAATTTTTTGTATTTTGAGAGATTATGTTTGAAGAGAAGGCCTAACTGCTGGAGATATTATTATTCTGAAATGCTGGTGTAAGTCAATGAGAAAAGATAAAATGTCCCCAAAAGAATTCACTTTATGATGGATTTAATTAACAACATAAAGGGATTATATGTACTCAGTGAGAAGAGTTTTTATTGAACATTTCCATCTTTGCAATTTTCTCATAATTTATAAAGAAACTATTCAATGCAGCTTCAATCAGGGTTATTTTTTGTTACAGATTGTATAGTCCACTAAATAATAGGTGAGAACATTTATGTATGATATCAATTTTAGACATTAGCTAAAACACCTTGGGCCTGCTATATTATTCTAAACATGTAACTATTTTAGAGAGTTTTGCATATGTTTGCTACTTTTTTGAGCAATGTGCATTATTTTTTTAATCTGTTTCTGCCTTTTGTTCCATTGTTTTGGGTCTTGTGTGCCTATTTCAATTTTTTTACTGTTGGTGTGGTTGTTGGTGTGGCTTAGAGAACTTTCCAACTCTCCAATTTCTGCTGAATTTATCAGTTGGGACCTTTTAAAAATTGGAAAAAAGTTGCAAAAGTGCACCACTGTAAAGGTGGATTAAAAGACTGAATTTTCATGTCCGACTTTTCGTGTGACCTTTTGGAAATTTTGCAACTTTTAAGCAGAATGGGGGGGACAAAAAACCACAGTTCTAGTGTTGTTTTAACCCCTAGGCGCACCAAGATGTTATACTACATCCCCAGGGCTAGATGCTTAGCGCACCGGGGCGTAGTATAACGTCCAGCTTCTGGGACCGGCTCACGAACGGAGCCGGTACCAGAAGCAGTGGCTGTCAGCTGTCTATCACAGCTGACAGCCTGCGCTAACACCCGCGATCAGAGCCGACTCCGATCGCGGGTGTTAACCCCTTACACGACTCGGTCATGCTTGAGAGGTGTGTAAGGGTGTTCCTGCTGTGGATCAGATCCCCCGTGCCGCTTACCGGGGGATCCGATCCTCTTCTGGGCAGCCCCGAAGTCTGCCTAATGCTCCGGGGCTGCCCGATGTCCGAGACAGTCAGACCCCTTCCGGGTCTGACTGTAAACTGTCTGAGCATGCGCCTGCATGCTCAGACATATTACACTGCTCTACAATGAAATAGTATTGTAGAGCAGTATATTGAACTTGAATCAGCAATCAGAGCATTGCTGGTTCAAGTAGGTATAAGTAAAAACATGTAAAGTTAACAGATTAGAATAAATAAAAAATTAATACATAAAAATATAAGCCCCTAAAATGACATTTTTCCATAAAAACACTTAATAAACTATTAAAAACACAAACACACAAAAAACCGCCACATATTTGGTATTGCCGTGTCCGTAACAATCTGTATAATAAAACAGAATCATTAGTGGACCCGCACGGTAAACACAAGGGGAAAAAAACGCAAAAAACCTTCCGAAAAAAGATAATTTTTAATTAATAGCTTTAAAAAAAATGATCTAAAAAGGGATGTACAAATAAATATTAATTTATCTAAGAAATCCGGAACCTTCCTTATTAGTGCCCACCTACACTTATACTCTAAAATAAGACCACTAAAAAGAACAACTCTTCTCGCAAAAAATAAGCCCCTAACCAGATTTGTCAGCCGAAAAATAAAAAAGTTATGCATATGAAAAGATGGTGATGCTAAAATGAACAAAATTTTCTCAAAATTTGTTTTTATATAGTACAATTGAATAAAATACACGAAACCCCCACATATTTGGTATCGCTACGTCCGTGACAATCTGCATAATAAAACAGAATCATTATTGGATCCGCAAAGTGAACCCTGTAAAAAACAACCTCAAAAAACTCTCAGAATAAAAGGTGATTTTTAATTAATACCCTTTAAAAAATGCTTTAAAAAGTGATTTAAAAAAGTTACACACTCTAAAATAAGACCACTAAAAAGAACAAATATTCTCACAAAAAAAAAACCCTAACCAGATTTGTAAGCTGAAAAATAAAAAAAGTTATGCATATGAAAGTCAGTGAAGCTAAAATTTACATTTTTGCCTAATTACTTCTTATTCAGTAAAATGGGAAATGTTTTTTTAAAAACCTATATAAATAAGGTCTTTTCGTAATTGTGAAGACCCATAATATAAAAATAATATACTATTTTTACGGTACAGTAAACGGCCAAAAAAAAAATACAAAAAAAGTTCCTAAAAAATTGATGATTTTCATTTCCTCCACCAACAAAGAGTTAATAAAATTTTCACCATTTAGCTATAGGTGCCCCAAAATTATTTACCAGAAAAGTGCATCTCATGTGGCAAAAAAATAAGCCCCTATAGGTCCAGAATAAAAAAACAAAAAAAATTATAGCCTGTACAATGTGACATAGCAAATCTGATTTGCATGGCGCCTCCTTCCCTTCTATGCCCGGCCGTGCGTCCATACAGCAGGTTACCACCACATATAGGGTATCGGTGTACTCGGTAGAAACTGGGTATCAAAATTTGTGGAGCCTTTTTTCATTTTATCCATTACAAATGTTTAATTTTCCACCCAAAATTAATGTATTGTCAAAAAATATTACAATTTGTAGACCACACCTCCATTTTGTTTTAAACACCTAAAGGGTTAACAAACTTCTTAAAAATGGTTTTTCATACGTTGAGGTGTGTAGTTTCCATAATGCGGTAATTTATGAGTCTAGCTATTATTTAGGCCTCTCACGGTCAATTAAAAGTTGAGCAGGTCCATCTAAATATTAGTCTTGGTGATTTTCCCAAAAATTTGAAAAATGGCACCCAAATTCTGAGCCTCATAACATTCTAGTAAAATATGTGGAATCTTAAAAAACCATGCCAACATAAAGCATATACTTGGGAAATGTAAGTTATGAATTTATTTGGGTGCTATGACTATCTGCATCAAAAGTAGGGCATTTAGAACTTTGAAAATAAAGATTTTTTCCAAATTTTTGCCAAATTTAGTTTTTTTTCATAACTAAACACAAAAGATTTCATCCAAATTTTCAACTAATTTGAAGTACTATGTGTCACGAGAAAACAATCTCAAAATCCCCTGGATATCTCATAGCGTTCCAAA
Source organism: Engystomops pustulosus (assembly GCF_040894005.1). Classification (NCBI taxonomy): domain Eukaryota; kingdom Metazoa; phylum Chordata; class Amphibia; order Anura; family Leptodactylidae; genus Engystomops; species Engystomops pustulosus. The sequence goes on along the minus strand of NC_092415.1, from coordinate 157,677,021 downwards.
GCTATAACCACTTATAGTGACACAGGGCAGATTTGAAAAATGGGGCCGCGTCCTTAAGGCCAAAAGAGGCTGAGTCCCGTAGGGGTTAAAAAGGAGAATCCCTCCTCAAATGTGATACTAGGATGGTGTTTCTATGTGCCACTCTAGACTGTAACTGTAGACTGTAACTATCTAGGTGACAAGTATCTGAAGGCAGCACAGAAGAGGAGGGTGATGCAGGGACACATTGCTCACAGTATTCAGAAGCTCTGCATCTGTAGCTGAACCTGGTGCAGGTTGACGGATAACTTTTTAACATATTTTGTTAAAGGTTTATTCAATTTTATTGCTAATTTTTAAAAAAATTATGGAAACAATAAGAAAAAAAGTTTTTTGTTGGTAATTTCTCTACTAAAGCAAAAAAAAAAAAAGATGTCATTAATCAATCTATTGTATCAAATTAAAGTTTCACATGTATCCATAGCATTTCCCCTGGGGTAATTCGGCAAGCATCAGAAACCCTCCACATCCGTCTGAATTACATATTGAAGGAAATAATACTGATGTTTGTAACATCTATAAAGAATAGAGCTTAAACACCATAAATTCTGCAAGATAATTTACAAAATAAATAATAAAAAAATCTGTTAAATTCCGCTAATTTCGACACCACATGATGTCTTTATAAGAAATTTAACAGAGATTGCTATAAGTATTGGTTTCAGCGATACACGCTCTTTGTCCTCCTTCCATAAGCTGAGCAAGGCTGACAGGCATTCTAGGAGTACAGAAAAATTTATAGGTCATAAAAATAAAACACCCTACAATGGATTATAAAATGTTAATGCAGCAAGAGGTGATCATAGAAATATATTAGACCGCAGTATTTATTAACTGTACATTTTGTCTAGTAATCTCATGACCAGAACATCAGAACCTTTTGTATACAGGAGCCAGTCACCTAATCGAGTAACTGCCTCCAATTCACAATACCTGCATTTTTTTCCTCTGCCCCCAAACTACGGATCCCTTGTCCATTTGTGCAGTCATTGGGGAAGATTTATCACCACTTTGTCTGGTTTCTTGTATTTTTTTTAAACAAATAAGTCTCAACTGAGATAAATAGGTTTCAACTGAGACAAATAAGTACATTTTAAAAGAAAACAGGCAACTTGGTGATTAATCTCTCCCAGGGTGACTTTAGGATTTTAACTTGTTCTGAGCTTTATGAGAGCAAAAATGATCCCATAACTACCTTATGTGTTTTGCTTTTGCAGTCCTACAAAAAAGGAAGAAAGCTTGCATATTATGTCAATAGATTACTCTTGCACCCCCAGTTATTATCAATGTTACTTAGGGCCCAACTTAAAGGAATTCCATCATCAATCATGATAAACCAGGAGCACTTACTCATAGATCCAGGCAGTGTGACTGTGGTAATCTTCTTAAATCTATTATCCATGGCCTCCTTCCTTCTAAAGTCAACTTTTAAAATTATTCTATTGAGCCTGAGATTCTACCCTAGCCCCTCTGTAATCTGGCTTTACAGACTGTTACACTCTCACTCTCCCCCTGCTCTTTTAGCACTTTGGCCCTACACCTCTTCCTCCTCTGCTTCCTCCTGTGCCACCATTTTATCACCCATCATGACCTGAAGTGGTTTTTCTAGCAGGAAAAAGAATAACGATAGGAGCGCTGATGATCGCATCATCCGTGTTGACCATATATGTGGCATATTGGAAGCAGTGCAGCATGGCACAAATGTCCCTTGTGGTGGCCCACTCGTTAGTGGTGAAGTCATGATGGTCAGTACTTCAACTTCCCTAGGCATTCTTTAATTCAAACTCATCCGTTGCCTGCTGCTCATACACCCTTTCCAGCGTTTGTAAAGTGGAATTCCAAATGGTTGGCACATCACATATTGAGCAGTGGGTGGAAAGGCCAAAGTTCTACTGCATTGCAGATGGCTGATCAGCATGAGGGTGTGAAGGCAGAAAGTGTGCACAGACGGCACAGACTTTATGTAGCAGCTCCAACATTTCTGCATATTTGGCCAGGAAGCTTTTCATCACCACGTAGAACACATTCGCAAGCCATGGATGTGCATCAACCTTGCTTTTCCTAAGCCAATGGCATGAGACCTAAACTTTTTGTAAATAACAGCTTTTGCCATAAGATTTTTAAGGCTCTGCAGAATGGTTGCTTTTACAAAGCAAGCAATTTTGCTACTGTCCCAGTCAGCACCAGAGCTCGTAGGTGAGATGAGCCAAACTTTGGATTTTTCTCCATTGTTTGGTGGGATAAAAAGCTGAATGCTTCCCTGGGATGGTGTGAACAGGCTTGGTGATGGCTGTGATGGTGTCACATCCTCCCATTGCAGGGAGACAGGTGGCCTTGTCACTCTGGGGTGCCATCCACTGCAGCTCATGTTTTGTTCACTACGGGCACGTCATACACATGGTGCTCAGATTGTTGCACACTTCAGGGACTGGTGGCACAGCATGCAAATGATACATGTTTTTTGAAAATTGCCATACCAGAGAGATACCCTGAGCCATCCTTTGGAAATGTCACGGCTTTGGGCTGCCAAATGCTCCTTTGTACCCTTATGCATCTTCTGCTGGCTACCTAGGGCTTTTGCAACCACCACTTCTTCCTCCAAACTATTATTGCCTTTGATCTATGTTGGGTCTAGGACATCATCATCACACCTCAGATCTTCTGGGTGTCCCAAATTTAGTACACCAGACCTTAGTATCCTTTAGTCCTTTTCCCTACTATCTGGAAAGGTCTTTGTGTTCAGAGAGAGAGAGAAGTTGTCAGTTCCGGGGATAGCCCCAGTTATCTGACCATCACCCGCCAGCAGGGACTAGCTTAGCATTAGAGTAAGGTACAGTTTTCTCTACCCTGGTTTCATAATTCTCATGAACCATGACAAATATAACTTGCGGGGACCACTATATAATGTTGGACATATGCGAGGGCTACCTGTATACTGCTGGGGTGCGTGTGGGGACCACGATATAACGCTGGGCATCCGTGAGGGCTATCAAAATTACGGTAATTGCTGGTATTAAATATAAATTAATGTGGGGGAAGTATACAGTAGTATATATTACAATATATTTATGCTGGTATATATTTATGTGTGGTAATCTACTGCTGATATACACTCACCGGCCACTTTATTAGGTACACCATGCTAGTAACGGGTTGGACCCCCTTTTGCCTTCAGAACTGCCTCAATTCTTCGTGGCATAGATTCAACAAGGTGCTGGAAGCATTCCTCAGAGATTTTGGTCCATATTGACATGATGGCATCACACAGTTGCCGCAGATTTGTCGGCTGCACATCCATGATGCGAATCTCCCGTTCCATCACATCCCAAAGATGCTCTATTGGATTGAGACCTGGTGACTGTGGAGGCCATTTGAGTACAGTGAACTCATTGTCATGCTCAAGAAACCAGTCTGAGATGATTCCAGCTTTATGACATGGCGCATTATCCTGCTGAAAGTAGCCATCAGATGTTGGGTACATTGTGGTCATAAAGGGATAGACATGCACAGTCAATAGAAAATGGAACCTTGCACAGCAGAATACTGCACTAAGTAGAGGTAATAGTCGACACACTCAAAACGAGCAAATCAAGAATCAGAGAAAAAAGTAGTGTGTCACTGACATGGTTTGATTCAAAAAACATAACAAATTTTATTAATATTCAACACTGAACACAAACATGCATATAAAATCAATTAAAACTGTACCAAAGTACATACAATTGTCTACCATGTTATGCACTATGGTCGGTGCAAAAACAAGACACCTCCTGAATGGGTGGTATCCACCCAAAACCACCCCTAAACAATGAAAAGACACATATAAAGTGCAACGGGAAGTCTCCAGTTGGAGACGTAATGCGTGGGGAGCCCTCCACCTCCTGATCATTCCACCACCCGCCTGCATGCTGCTATTTCTCTGGTTTGTTTGCCAGGTCACTTGTTATATGTACTAGGGTTTGCCTCCATTACCTTTATCGACTTTTTACCATGTTTACATTGTAGGCATTAATTGACTTAAACCTTACTTCCATGGCAGCTTGACAGATGCACTTGCACTTTATATGTGTCTTTTCATTGTTTAGGGGTGGTTTTGGGTGAATACCACCCATTCAGGAGGTGTCTTGTTTTTGCACCGACCATAGTGCATAACATGGTAGACAATTGTATGTACTTTGGTACAGTTTTAATTGATTTTATATGCATGTTTGTGTTCAGTGTTGAATATTAATAAAATTTGTTATGTTTTTTGAATCAAACCATGTCAGTGACACACTACTTTTTTTTCTCTGATTCTTGAAAGGGATAGACATGGTCAGCAACAATACTCAGGTAGGCTGTGGCGTTACAACGATGCTCAATTGGTACCAAGGGGCCCAAAGAGTTCCAAGAAAATATTCCCCACACCATGACACCACCACCACCAGCCTGAACTGTTGATACAAGGCAGGATGGATCCATGCTTTCATGTTGTTGACGCTAAATTCTGACCCTACCATCCGAATGTCGCAGCAGAAATCGAAACTCATCAGACCAGGCAACGTTTTTCCAATCTTCTACTGTCCAATTTCGATGAGCTTGTGCAAATTGTAGCCTCAGTTTCCTGTTCTTAGCTGAAAGGAGTGGTACCTGGTGTGGTCTTCTGCTGCTGTAGCCCATCTGCCTCAAAGTTCGACGTGCTGTGCGTTCAGAGATGCTCTTCTGCCTACCTTGGTTGTAACGGGTGGCGATTTGAGTCACTGTTGCCTTTCTATCAGCTCGAACCAGTCTGCCCATTCTCCTCTGACCTCTGGCATCAACAAGGCATTTCCGCCCACAGAACTGACGCTCACTGGATGTTTTTTCTTTTTCGGACCATTCTCTGTAAACCCTAGAGATGGTTGTGCGTGAAAATCCCAGTAGATCAGCAGTTTCTGAAATATTCAGACCAGCCCTTCTGGCACCAACAACCATGCCACGTTCAAAGGCACTCAAATCACCTTTCTTCCCCATACTGATGCTCGGTTTGAACTGCAGGAGATTGTCTTGACCATGTCTACATGCCTAAATGCACGCCATGTGATTGGCTGATTAGAAATTAAGTGTTAACGAGCAGTTGGACAGGTGTACCTAATAAAGTGGCCGGTGAGTGTATATTCATGCTGCAGTATATTCATTTTTGGTCTGCTAGATGTGCAAGATATTAATATGTGCTGTTTATTCATTGCTGGTAAATATTTTGTCCTGCATAGTCATTGGTATCTATGTGCTTGTATGTTCATTACTGGAATATATTTATATTAATATTTGTGGAATATAGATTTTGTGTGTTGTATTTTCCCTGGAGGGACATATTTTTCTATGTACTACTGATAGGCCTTATTGTACATGATCCTACAGCAGTAGACCTTTTGGATTTCATTCTTATGATTGTTTTTAATCATGGTGGAAGGGGCATTTTATTTTTCCCTTCAGGTTTCACCCTGACATTTTTTCTATAGTTTTATAGTGGTTGTGGGGGTTGGCGCAATTTTGCTTGTCTGTCTAGGTCACCAAAATGGGTTTGTCACGGCCCTGCTGGAGCACTAAGTATCACTATTGACCTTTTGTAAAAGCATCCCAGGATGTGCACTCTTAGTGCTGGTGGCAGCTCCTGGGCTGAAGCAGAAGAATGCTGTGTGCACTGGGAGCTGTGGGGTAGCAGGAGATAAAGGTGTTGGGCATAACACAATGACGCTGTACAAAAAAGTTCACAGCACACACAGCGCACAAAGGCTTTGGAAAGGTGAGTAGTAAGTTTATTTTTATTTATGTGCTGGGGAGGGTGCAGGCTGGCTATATACTGGAGGCTGACATGCTATACACAGGGGGCCTGCAGGCTATATACTGGGGATTCGCAGGCTATACACTAAGGGCTGGCAGGCTATATACTGGTGCATGGGCTAGCCATCTATAGTAGAAGAGGCAGCACTCACCGATGCATTCAATACTTTATTTCAAACCTCCAAAATGTCAGTGTGCAAGCCACCTTGGGCCGAGCACTGCCGACTGTTTGGGACTGTGGCCTGTCCATGACTTCTGGCTGGAGCAAAGTGATGGTGCAAAGTGGTGCCAGTGAATCTCCTTATATTAAGCATGCTAGCTGGCTATATACTAGGGCATGGATGGGCAGGCAATATACTGGGGCATGGGCTAGCAGGCTATATACTGGGGCAAGGGCTGGTTATATACTGGGGTATGGGCTGGCTGTATACTTGGGCATGGGCTGGCTGGCTGTATACTGGGGCATGGGATAACTGGCTATATACTGGGGCATGGGCTGGCTATATACTGGGCCATGGGCTAACTGGCTATATACTGGGGCAAGGGCTGGCTATATACTGGGACATGGGCTGGCTGGCTTTATAATAGGGCATGGGCTGGCTGGCTATATACTGGCACATGGGCTGGCTGGTTATATACTGGGGCATGGGCTGGCTGGTTATATACTGGGGCATGGGCTGGCTATATACTGGGGCATGGACTGGCAGGCTTTATACTGGGGCATGGGGGTTGGCTGGCTGTAGTAGATGAGGCAGCACTCACTGATGCATTTAACACTTTATTTTAAACCTCCGGAGTGCCAGTATGCAATCTGCCTTGGACTGCGCACTGCCGAGTGTTTGGGACCGTGGCCTGTCCGTGACTGTTGACTGGAGATGTGATAGTGCAAAGTGGTTCCAGTGAATCTCCTTATATTTAGCATGCTAGCTGGCTATATACTGGGGCATGGGCTGGCAGGCTATATACTGGGGCATGGGCTGGCAAGCTATATACTTGGCCAAGGGCTGGCTATTAACTGGGGTAGGGACTGACTATATACTGGGGCATGGTCTGGCTGGCTATATAAAGACGCATGGGCTGGCTGGTTATATACTTGGGGCTTTATACTATGGGCTGGCTATATACTGGGGCAGAGGCTGGCTATATACTGGGGACTGGCTGGCTATATACTGGGGACTGGCTATATACTAGGGCAGTGATGGCAAACCTTTTAGCCACCAAGTGCCCAAACTACAACCAAAACCTGCATATTTTTTGCAAAGTGCCAATGCGACAATTTAAGCAATAACGTATTACTCCCTACTCTGTCACAGGTTTAAATTGTATAGAAGGAGAAGAAGTTTGGATTATCATTGTAGCTTTCGTCCAGGGTCCTGGGCTGCCTGGGAGTACAAGAGGCCTTGAGTCCTGTTTGGCAAACTCTACCCTGGGGTAATGGCGCAGGTGCCCATAGAGAGGGCTCCGAGTGCCACGTCTGGCACCCATGCCATAGGTTCGCCACCACTGTACTAGGGGCTGGCAGGCTATAAACTGGAGGCTGGCAAGCTATATACAGGGGTCTGGCAGGCTATATACTAGAGGCTGGCAGGCTATATACTAGGAGCTAGCAGGCTATATACTGGGGCAAGGACTGGCTCGCTATATACTGGGGAAGGGCTGGCTGGCTATATACTGGGGCAGTGGATGGCTATATACTGAAAAAGGGGCTGGCTATATAAAGGGTGGGCTGGCAGCTATATACTGAGTGGAGGCTGTGTCCAATGCATTTTCCACCCTAGACTTATATTCGAGTCAATAGGTTTTCCCAGTTTTTTGTGGTAAAATTAGGTACCTCAGCTTAGATTAAGGTCAGCTTATTCTCGAGTATATACAATATATTCACAAAGGATTACACAAAGACCTTGACAGTTAGGAAATGGTATGTGTCTAATTTAATCTCTTTTAATTTAATCTCAGTTAACATATTGGCCCTTCTGTCAGCTGAAGACTCTCAGAATTTGGTTTTCCCAGCAGCAGCAGTAGGGAGGGATAGAGAAGAGCAAGGGCCTTCTCTCCTGCTGCCCATACCACCCTTATGGGTATCATCTATTGTGGTCATTACCCATTTGTTCACTAGCTATAGTTTTGATCTTTTATTTTTTATTTTTTGTAATTTGTCTATTTCTATAACTCTGCTGAATTGGCAATTTTATTTCCTTTGGTTGTAATTCAAATGAATTATACAGTGGAAACTATTCTGTTTGAAATTTATATTGAAGCCGAGTTGCTCATTTATACATTTAAGTCAAGTGTTTTTTATGTAAATATAAGGCATGGTGCATTGAGACCACTGATAACTTTAATTCCTGCCTAAGGGCTTGTTGAGATGAGCATTTAATCACACAGATTTTCAGAAAAGACATGGGAATAGAGTTCTTAATTTCATGGCAGCATTATGTTTGTTGAAGCATCTTTGGCTCAGAAAGGTAGTAAGAGAATCTTAGACTAAAATAAGATATCAGTGACCAATGGAGAGCTAAAAGCACAGAAATTATGAAAGAAATTGTGGATTACACTTACATTATAGAAAGATAAAGAAAAGGACAAAAAGATGATAATGATAAACAGTGATAAGTGATAAAATATTTAGCATTAAAACAATAAAATAAACAAAAATACAGATTCGAATTGTTGTGGTATAACTAAGGTAGCATCTTGGTTCCACAGTCCATTTGTAAATTTGACACCATTGTCTTTCATCTGAGCTGTGTCGCTGTACCTCTAGCTCATTAACCTTGTTGAAGAGAATTCCTGAGGGATTAGTGAGCAGTTCTTTCTTCAGCCAGTCACATACGGCCAGTATATCTCTCAACCCCCCTCATTAACCCTTATTGACAATTTTTTTCAACTAGTCCAGCTATGAGGATGTGGCCTCTGAAAAGGTTTGTGGTCTCTAGTAAAGGAGTGTCATCTTGCGAATAGCCCATATGTCAAAAAAATAAGATGGGGCTCCACATTGTGGCACACACACTAGGCCAACTAAAGGAAGGTCTAAAGTAAAACTTGACAGTCGTACATTGTGCCAGAATCATCATCAAAGTGATAAATCTGGTTCTGGAAAAAACTTACCCTGCAACAAATTGATAAATTGCCACCAATGTGTCCACAAAATAAAACCTGATGTGCAGTCAGTATTTTTTCTCTGATGATGCTTAAGAATCAGGTATTTTGACTTATAATGAATGTAAACCATTAGTTTTGGGGGGGTCTTGTGAAAAAAATGGAACAATGGATGACAAAGCGGTGATGACAGTCACCGCAGGCCTATGGAGTAGGAGGGTGGTCCGGGGGAGAAGCAGCGCCTCAGACCGCCCGCCTCATGAATACGCCCAACCGTTTACAGCATGGTCTAGCGTTTTCAATTGTACAGCGCTGCAGTGTTTGTTAGCGTTATCGGAGGTTTCAGATAACGCAAGCAGTGTAATACTGCGGCATATGCTGTAGCACTAGGAGCTTATTACTTTAGTGCAGTTTTTAGAGGTGACAGGTCCTTTTCAATCTACTTTAATATTAGTGTACAAGATCTACAATTATTCATCAACATACTTGATGAATTCTGACAGATGTGCACCAAAAAACTAAAAAAAAAATGCCTTGCGCCACATTTATCAAGCCTTTTAGACCTTCTATGGTACATTTCTGACTCGCCCAACTAAGGGGCGTAGTCTTTGAATAATGGGATTAAAGTAGTAACCAGTCTTATACTGCACAAGAATTTATTATCACAATGTTAAATCGCATGTTTTCTAGCTCCTACCATCATCTCTTCAGCAATCAGCTTGCTATAACTGCACACATTAGTCTGCGAAGATAGAGCTGCTGCGCATGCGCAGAACTCTGGCTTGGCAGCAGGAATGACAGGATGGTAGGAGTGTTCAATAGAGGCATAGCCACTCGACACTATAGTAGCCTCTACAGCAATTTGCATATATAAAAGATTAAACCTTCAGCTGAACCTTATAAAAATGTTATCAAAGGAGTACAGGAACCTGCCATAAGATAGACCCACGATGGTAGGTTTCCCTTAATGTTATTCTTATGGATCTTCCATCTACCATTTATTCTGTCATTGATTTCTGTATGGACCATGACAGCTGGGTAATTTATCCAACCATTTCACCACATACCAAGTCCAGGCACCAGAGAGATAGCAAAATAACTAGGTTGAGGTTGATTTGGTAACAACCAGTCTTCCTAAATAAAAAATGATATTTTCATGTTTGAAAGGGTGCCAAGAAAAAATTGTAGTATCTCTGTTGCTAGACAAATGGGGGAAACACTAACCAGATTGAGCCTACAGCGGGAATCAAAATGGACCGAAATCCTCAACGAAATCTCACTCAAGGAGCAGTGCCTTCCATTCTGAGGAGGACAGGAAAGTCCGGCAGAACTGATAAATTCAGTAGATCAATTTTTGAAATAATATTCTTTTAATATCCATGTAGAAAGTGCTATCATGTTGCAATGCCCCCATACTAGCAGCATTTCAAGAAAGAAAGTTCTTTATACAAGACTCTGCTTGATCTTAATGGGTACCACCTTCTTCCAAATTTAGAGGAGCAAATCTTCAGTTAAAGAAGGAAAAAGAACATTTAACCATAGTAATGGAAACTAAGTTTTTTTATTTTTACATTAAAGAAATTTAAATATATTGAAATCATGACTTCCCCTGCTGTTCTACATATGGATACTATTGTCTACAATTTACAAAAGAGATCTGTATAATAGATGATAAAAAAGAAATTGAAAAGAAAGCAATGCAGACAGAGATTAGTGATTAAGATGCTCACATGAGGTCAGCCATAACTAATAAAAACTGCATTACGTACTAGATTAATCCTCATGCAGAATAAATTTATCATCCACCATTGACTCCTATATATCAAATAAAACAAAATTAACCCAATTTTTAAAATTGTCTTGCAGCAATAATAATATATGCTTCCCTTATGTAGAGGGAACCTTTCAATGTATACATGTGTTCCTATATGCAAGGTACATGTACTAGAGCAGGAGTTGACCTCACTCATATATAGTTTTGTGGGATCTGGAGGAATACATCTTACGATTATTTGAAAACCTAATTTTATGTAGGGGTCAAGTAGAAGGCCCAATTCAGTGAAAGTCTTTCCTGTTTTATTGCTTCATATTCATAAACCCATACAAAATTGTGGCAAGTTAAAGGGGTTTGTCACTTATAGCAAACTTTAACAGGGAATAAGGTCATCCATATTATATTTACCCTGTGAAGTTTGGCGTTCCTCTGCTATGAGACGCTGGTTACATGACCTCATTGCAGCAGGACCCAGGACTTCCTGTGTCCATCTGGTTTCTGAAGGATGGAGAGGCTTATGCTGTCATTACTTTCTGTAAGGCCACTACATGATAATCACTCCCATATCAGTTGGAGGGGCGTGTAGACTTCCTTTACCCTACTAGGGTCGTATACTTACCCTGTTAAAGTTTGCTGTGTGTCCAACACCTTTAATCCAAGGCTGCACTTTTACACACCTATCTATGATAAGGGTTCTAAACTAGTACAAGCAATGTATTTTAATAGTCCCATTCAATCCTAATGTAAAAAGATATCTGTAGGTAATGTATTATGACTTTTTAGGCCACCAGGTATCTTCAACTCTGCTGCAAAAAAACCCCACTGTGCACCTAAAAATATCAGAGTCACTTGCATTATAATGTCACCTGTATCCCAGTGTTCCTAAATAATTTATACCCATAACACCACAATTGACAACAAAAAACTAAATATCCTGCATATAGTCCCCTACCAGGTACTAATAGGTACTATCTAGAAACAGGTCCCACCCACATAGGTACTATAAACAGACAGGTCCCCCAACCCATAGGTACTATATACAACTGACTGACTACAAACTGGTATTCCAATCATGGGCGTAACTAGGAGAGCTAGGGCCCCATAGCAGGCTTCAGAATGGGCCCCCCCCCCCTGCACACTCACACATATGCACACATTTATACACTCATGAGCACACATTTATAATAATAATAATAATAATAATTATCTTTATTTATATAGCGCCATCAAATTTCGTAGCGCTTTACAAATCATAAGTTTATGATGCTGACCACACGACAGGAATTAGAGATGAGACATAATAATAATAATAAATAATAATAATCTTTATATAGCGCCATCAAATTCAGTGGCGCTTTACAAATCTAGTCCTGTACTTCTGCTGTAATTTGCTTACATACCACAAGAACAACATGTATGTTGTTGTCAGATTTTATGAGATATCACTAGGACACAGACTGGGAGATTGAGAGGGCCCCTCTCATCAGAGGCTCTAAATATACTTACGGTAATCATATTTTTTAGACAGTTTTTTACAAAATATTACATGTGGCACAATTGTATTTTTATGTATTCTAAATTTTCGTGAAATAGTTTTTAAAATGTATTAAACATGAGGAGATTGTGTTTGAGTGGTGGTGTAGCAGAAGCATTCAGATTTTATTTTCATAACTTTGATACCAAGGCCAGGTCCGAGCACCCATTTTAACATATTCTTTAACTCACTGTTATAAACAAAAATGCAGCATTTCACAGATATAAGTCCAACCTGTCTCTATCAGTCCTGCTGTACATAATTTCAGTTGCCCATAAACATGACCCTGTAACTTCTGACTTAGGGTCGAGCCACCATCTTGGATTACTGTGTGAGATTGTGCAGATAAGATTTCTGCCTGTCTCTAACCTGAGCCTGGAGTCACACCCCCTACACGAAGTTTAGAGACACTCACTGATCACATCCTGCCAGCAGAGAGAGGCTACAAACTACATTCTACAAGGAGATAGAATGTGAACCAGGGGAAGGGGAATGCAGGCACATATCTGTGACATGTAGCAGAGATAAAGGTGTAACAGTGTACAGCCTCTGTCTGTCAGTATCTGTGCAATCTGATACATCTCAGATCTGTCTCATCTCTCTTTCTATGTGTCAGTGTGTTAGTATAATATCAGAAGCCAGATGAAAGAGTATATACACCTATACCCTGATAATGTAACCACATTGTCACCCTACAGAACTAGATGGGTCATAATTTGTCTGCTTAGAGAGGCCCTGCCAACGCTCCAGGATTTTTCACTGAGCAGCAGTGGGAGAGATAGAAGCTAAAACAGCAATAAAACTGAGTAACAAAGTAAGGGCTTAAAATGATCTTTATTGTGTTAACATCACTAGGGGATAGAGATGTGAGAATTTTATTTGGTGGGAAAACCCCTTTAAGTTTAAGTAAGCACAGACACATATTTATCTTTTACTGTATAATTTTCTTCTTAGACGAAACTAAGCATGGTCCAGCCAAGCTCCAAGCAGTTGCGTTTTTTAATCCTTTAGTGTTGCATTAAATCGCAATACAAAACATCCACTTGCTATCAGCACATTGTACTGAATGAGGAGTAAAATCCCCATATACTGCCATACTGTAGTATGGCAGTATATGATAGGATCGTACAGACAACCTAAGGCAGGGCCGGCTCCAGGTATCAGTAGGCCCCTGGGCGACAGTGCCTCAGTGGGCCCCTTTGCAGTGAACTCACGTGCCAGCATTAAAAATTCAAAAACTAAAATACTTTCTCCTGTTCCCTGAAATATTCCCCAGTTTATCATCCCAAACAGCCGTGTCACGGTCAGGGCAGTTTTGAGGTCATTTATCCAGCAGGTCAAACCTAAAAATGTGTGCCCCTCCACTCTGCCAAGTAATAAAACTGAAACTTCAACTCAGCTGCTGCAGAACCTCATAATACACACTTCAGCTGCAGCAGAACCTCATATACAGACCTCAGCTGCTGCAGAACCTCATAATACACATCACTGCTGCTGCAGAACCTCATAATACCGACCTCAGCTGCTGCAGAACCTCATAATACACACTTCAGCCGCTGCACAACCTCATAATACCCATCACTGCTGCTGCACAACCTCATAATACACACCTCAGCTGCTGCAGAACCTCATAATACACACCTCAGCTTCTGCGGAACCTCATAATACACACCTCAGCTGCTGCGGAACCTCATAATATACACCTCAGCTGCTGCGGAACCTCATAATACACACCTCAGCTGCTGCGGAACCTCATAATATACACCTCAGCTGCTGCGGAACCTCATAATACACACCTGAGCTGCTGGGAACCTCATAAAACACACATCACTGCTTACACAGAGCCCTCTCTGCTTCTCATGTACATTTGAGATGATTAATATCATTCATACATCCACACATGCAGCAAGACATATATGTACAGGCTGACAGAGACATGCATACAGCTACAGAGACAAGCATGGGGGCACACACACACTGACAGACAGAGACATGCAAACAGATACAGATACACATGCAGGCAAACACATCATCACACATACCATACACTCACTATATACACATCCATACATGTCACATACCATCACTCAACCTGTGGTGTCTGCAGCAGCCCTGGAATCACACAGAGGAGTCTTCAGGCTTCTCCTCCTCCTCCACCTCTTCGTCCCGATCTCTGAGCTGCTGGATTTCAGCTTTACTGCAGCTCCGTGTGAAGAGGTGATAGGTGGGAAGGGGGGGGGGGCAGGGGCGTAACTAGGAGAGGCTGGGCCCCATAGCAGATTTCTGCATGGGGCCCCCCTTCCCCTTAAAATATATATATATGGCAGGCACACGTCGGGCGCGCTGGAGAGGAGGAGAGGTGAGCGCGGCTCACCCCTCCCCTCTACATAGAGAATAGAGCCGCATGGTCGTTCTTACGGCCATAGATGGAGCACGCTCTATCTCTTTTGCTCAAAACAGTGAGTACTCGTTGTGCTCACCGTGCCGAGCCCCGGCGTATAGAAGCTTATGGGGGAAGTATATCCGGCAGCAAATCTGCGGCCAGATATACGTCCCCCATATGTTCTTGGGAAGATACCCCTATACAGACATGTTTATACAATTACACACATTTATACACTGATATATACACACCTTTATATACACACATAAAGTTCTACATTCGTATACTCACACCCTTATACATACAAGCATTCACTTATACACACACATTTATGCACTCCTATACATTTATACACTAATACACAGAGTATATACAAACTCATACAGTATACACATTATATATATATAATACATTTACAATACACACACACATATATATATATATAAATATATATATATATATACATATATACATACATACACAAATACAGTATACACTGACCATATATACACATACATGCAGGATAAAATATATATATACGGAATATGCATAAACAGTATATATATATATATATTTATGTATACACAGTATATATACAATATATACACATATACACAGTATATATACACATATACACAGTATATACACACATATACACAGTATATATACAATATATACACATATACACAGTATATACACACATATACACAGTATATATACAATATATACACATATACACAGTATATACACACATATACACAGTATATATACAATATATACACACATATACACAGTATATATACAATATATACACACATATACACAGTATATATACAATATATACACACATATACACAGTATATACACACATATACACAGTATATATACAATATATACACATATACACAGTATATATACAATATATACACATATACACACATATACACAGTATATATACAATATATACACAAATACACTGTATATACATATGTACACAGTATATGCATATAAATACATATATACATACAGATAAATACATATATACATACAGATAAATACATATATACATACAGATAAATACATCTGTATATACTTACCTTTTAGGAAGTTTGGAAGCTGTATGGGTGTTCAGGCAGGTGTTCAGGTGGGTGTCCAGATGCATTCAGACGGCGGGGGGGGGGGGCGCGAGCGGGGGGGGGGCGAGCGGGGGAAGGGGGGGGGCGCGAGCCGAGCGGGGGAAGGGGGGGGCCGAGCGGGGGAAGGGGGGGCCGAGCGGGGGAAGGGGGGGGCCGAGCGGGGGAAGGGGGGGGGGCAGAGAATCAACTGTGCCGCCCTGCAGGCTGATGAGCGGGCAGGTCAGGGAGATGAGGGGGGCGGGTCAGAGAGGTGGCTGGGGACCGGGTCAAGGATATGAGCAGGCAGGGATCCCGGAAAGAGGTGGATGGATGGGCGGCCGGGCTCAGGAGACGTGTAGATGCACAGAGAGGGAGGGGCCCGGGGGCACGATCCGGCACTGCAGCCCCGGACCACTTACCCCAGGCCGTGGCAAAGCACTGCAGGGAGCGTGTATCCCCGGGCCCCTGAACCTCACGGGCCCCGTAGCAACCGCTACGGCTGCTACGGCGGTAGTTACGCCACTGGGGGGGGGTTAACCCATAATGTGCTGCATCACACAGGCAGCTGTGCAGCCTCTGCCTGTGCTGTGTCTTGTCTGAGTGGAGGAGGAACCGTGCAGGACACAGCTCAATCACAGGAAGTAAAGATGTGCACAGCGTGTGTGGGCCCCCGGCAGCTCTCTGGGCCCCGGCACTTGCCCAGGTATGCCGGGTGCTGGAGCCGGGCCTGACCTAAGGTTAAAGTACCCTAGGGAGTCTGAAAAATAGTAAAAATAAAAATGTAAAAAAAAGTTTTAAAAAATTATAATAAAAAAACCTAAATACTCAAATCACCCCCCTTTCCCTAGAACTGATATAAATATAAATAAACAAATTAGGTATTGCCGGGTCCAAAAATGCCCGATCTATGAAAATATAATAACAGTTTTTCATTGCGTTTAACCCCGTAACGTAAACGCCATTTTAAAAAATTCTAAAAAAAAGTGATCAAAAGGTCGTACAGTCCTAAAAATGATCAAAAGCCGCAAAAAATGACACCAAAGTACAAAAAAGTTATTAGCGCCAGCAGACAGCAAAATCCCCCAAAAAAATTTGTACAGGAGGTTTTAATTTTTGTAAATGTATGAAAACATTATAAAACCTATAGAAATTTGGAATACCCATAATCATACCGACCCAAAGAATAAAGTAGATATGTCATTTGGGGCATACAGTGAAATCCATAAAATCCAAGCCCACAAGAATGCGGTTTTTTACTAATCTCACTACATTTGGAATTTTTTTTCCCACTTCCCAGAACACGGCATGGAATATTAAATACCACCATTTTGAAGTGTAATTTGTTAAGCAGAAAATAAGCCATCACACAGCTCTGTACATGGAAAAATAAAGAAGTTATAGATCTTTGAAGGTGGGGAGTGAAAAATGAAAACACAAAAACCAAAAAGGTCTGCGCCGGGAAGGGGTTAAAAGATAAATCAAACAAATCCAAAACCCTGAAAAGGCCAAAAAGACATGCACAAATGTGGCCCCCATCTACTTTCTTTGATTTCGAGGTTATTTCCTTCTGGGACTTCCTGTACATTAGTTTATACTACTTATATTAAAATGAAATTAGAATATTGTTGTTCACAAACTTAACACCAAAATATACAAAAAAATAGTAAAGGCAAAAGTAACATATTATTGGCAGCAGATTCCTTGGGATCTCGAAAATATTAAAAAAAAATAATAACCAGAAGAATTAGGCACATAATAAGTAGCAGGTAGCCATATCAGATTTTTAGCTTTAGGTACTAAGACCGCTGGCTATTATTAGGTGAAGGACATTTTTCAGTCCAAATAAATCTGCCAAGTTACTTCTTTATCGTCTATGGACTTTTAGTAGCTTGAAGATATTAATGTAAATGTGACAATTCTTTTTAGAACTTCTTACTAATTTCCATTTTGATTCAAACTGCTCTACTCAGGTGTGATTTATGCTAAATACGCTGAATGATTTTATGCGCTTTCATCATTTTAATGTGTGAGGAAACCATCTCCTGACCCTCATTTATTAAAGGGTTGATTCCTTGCTAAGTTCCTTGATGCTAAAGGCAACTTCCCAACTTTTTGTTTGATTGTAATTCTTCAGAAATTGCTTACATTAACCTTTTAATACGTTAATTAGTTTTGCTCTGCCTCGAGTTTTTCAGGGCCGATAAGGTGGGTAACCTATCGGGAATTATTCAGTTGACAACATTCACGTTATGTTTGAATGCAATGAACCTATTTTACAAGATAATTTCAGACAAGCTGTTCTGCAAATATTAAACAGCAACATTATTAGTGCTACAGAAAATTAATTATGGAAATAGTATTTAACATATTTGATTCTAGCTGTTTGTATTGAAAAAAACTGTACTATTCCTTTAATAAGGTTAACTAGGGAACAAGGATAATTGCAGTGTACTGTAATTTCTATAGATGGAAATTTCCTCAGTAGAGAACACTGTTGTATAACATCAGTGTACCATGAAGTACCTACATTATCACTGTGTATACAATAACACATAATGTAGTTTTCTATAGTTATTGATAACTATGAAAGGATACGGAACTGTTACAGTCATTGTTATATAGCTAGATAGTACAATGTGGTGTTGGTTTTTACTTTAATACTGAAATGTTAACTTTTGTCATCATTCTGTATGTATATATCTATAAAATGTGCATCTGTCATAACTTTATTTTAGGTGCTTAGATCTCTAGCAAAACCATGAGAACCCTCCCTGGACAGTAGCAAGTGAACTCCTGAGATTTGTGTAACAGGATTGACTGCAGATTTACCCTTAAGGTACCACATTTGACGGTGACTCCTACTGACCAAAGTGGATATACAAGTAATAGGGGTTGTGCAGGATCAAGTAATTTGTGGATAGCAACAGGGGAAGCAGAAAAATAAAAACCTTGTTCCTCCCCCAGGTGCAGCTTATAATTTTTGTGCAGGTTCCATGTTAAAAGCATGTGTCTGTTATAGATATTCTGCTGAGCCCAATGACAGAATGCAGCAGTCAATTGCCATAGATAAAAAATAAATTAGTTTTCAATACCTTTATTTAAACAAAAATGTCCCCCTTTTACCTAGAACATCTGCCTGACAGCTTTTAAACATAATAAGAACAACCATATATAAATATGTAGACCTACAAAACAACATCAATCTGCACAGCTCTGCCTATTGGGGGAAAATTATTAAAGGAAACCTACCACTATGGCTCTACCTATTAAGGTAGATCCGGTGGTAGGTGCATTTAACGTATGTAAGAATAGCCATTTTTAGGGCTAATCCTTTAATCCCCTCAGGGTAATATGCTAATTTTCTATAGAGATTACTGGGGCATAGAGTAGCCGAAGCTGAGGTTGCACGGCGTGGCTACTCCACGCCCCAGTAGCCTCTTTGATCCTTCTACCCAGACATCTTCAGCGCGCATCTACAAGGAGCCACACTGTGCAACCTCAGCTCCAGCTACTCCACGTCACAGTAGTCTCTTTACAAAATTTGCATATTACCCTGATTAAAGATTAGCAAAGATAAAGGGGAGTAAAGGATTAGCCCTAAAAGGGTTATCCTTACATTTGTTAGATTAACCTACCACCGCATCTACCTTAATAGGTAGATCCGTAGTGGTCGGTTTTCTTTAAGACTAGAATACTTAAAAGCAGGATAGATAAACTAAAAGGGTCAGGCCTCTTAGTATATCTAGAGGTGTGCACCACTGGCAGAATAAAATCTCAGATTCCAGACGTATTATCTGCCATGTTTTTTGCAGAGACTATAATAAATACAGTGGGAGTTCACTCCTCCACCCCCACTCCCGGACAAGACATGGTAAATTTGCCTATTAATGTGAAAATTCTATGTATTGTATTAGCCATGGTTTTCATTGGCCAGGGTTGTTCCGCTGGCCAAACACAGCAATGGCTAGTAGCTAGAGGTTGTTCATTTGCTTGTTAGGCTGTTTGGTAGCTAATCTGGCAATATGTCCAAGTTGACGGGACACACCTGAAGTTTGGGTCTACTCATCTCTATCCAAGACCCATCATTTTTTTGCCTACTGGGTAGTGTAAATGTACATATGATAGCTGTAAGCAGTTTTCATGACCTGGTCATGGTTACTTTAGTTCATTGGCCTTAAGATTAACTGTCTTTCTTCTGCACATACACCAAAGGACAGGTGTGTGACCTATCTGTTCTTGGTCATAGCCCAATGAGCCGTACGCATACGAAATGGCTGAAAGCTGCATAATACTCCTTTTACTGAAGGGGTGATTTGGGGCTACCTTTAACATAATCATATTATACTGTATGTCAAGATGCAATTGGTGAAAAAAGATGAAGTCTGAGTAGTTGCTCTGAATGGAGGAGATGAGTATCAAGACTATTAGTGTTAATCATCGTTGAGTGCAACTGTCACGGCCATACCCGCGATCCTCGTAACGGATCGTGGGTACACCCTTGCCTGGAGTTACCTCTCCTGGTTCGGCTCCAGTCCCAACTAGGCCGCTATCCGTCTGCCTGACAAGGCCGTGCGAGTCCCTGCTCACTAGGGCGCGCGCGCCGGCTCTTTAGGATTTAAAGGGCCAGCGTCCCTCTGATTGGGGCTGGCTAACCCAGCTCACCCTTATAATCCAGCACCTCCCTTCACTCTCTGCTTTACTTTGGCTGTCAATAATTTTTTTAACATTTTTCTAAAGACCATGGCCAACATTTATTAAAGCCACTGCGTCAGTTTTTATCTGACTTTGCACATTCTTTTTAGTTCAAACTGCTTGCACATCATATTTTTAAAGCTGAATGTATGAGTGTGCATATGTATGTCTGCTGAAGGAATCTGTACCATCGCGTTTACAATCACCAAATTTTATCAGAAATTTATCAGAAATGTCTGAGGTAAACTTGAGCTCTCAGACAGTCACTGAAAGAGACTGCTGCCGGCAGGCAGACGACTACTGAAAGAGACAGTCTGAGACAACCTATAGATACATATAAAATATTTTTTGAAACTGCTAGGAGCATTTTATTATTTACTATCCCAGGCAATGCTGGGAGCTACTGCTAAAATTTCAGCTGCATGCACGCTCTATGTTAAAGGTTCACCAAAAAAGTTCATAAAGAACGTGCACCACAATTCATGAGATAGTGCACCCTGCACACTTCACAGTCAAACTGCACCAAGTGCAGTTTACACTGTTTTTGATAAGTGTGGGCCCATTTGTGTTGATTTACGGTCAGACTATATGCATGTAACTGTCCTGAATCCTTCACTTAGAAAATGCAAATTCTCTATTTGTGTTTTGTTGATAATAAATAAATAATAAAGTATTGTGTGTTTTCTTTTAATCTTTACCAAATGTGCTTATTTTTCTTTCTTCTTTTGGGTTCGTATATTGTTGGTAAGCTGGTTCACATTATAATTTAATTGGGGAACCTCTTTTTTTTTTTTTTTTTAAATCTAGCCCATTTACAGTGCTGTTTTTCGGAATGATTTCGGTTCTAAAAATTGTTGTTATGAATGTAGCATAACATAACCAAGTGAGAGTATCACTATATGACTGTGATATGTATGATTGTGATATATAACTGTGATAAGCTCAGCAATAAGCTTCAATGCTATGTGCCTTACAATCACTTGTCTGCTATTGATTAGTGTTTACCACTATATTGTATGTGTAAGAGAGTATGTAGGGTGTATGTAAAGCAAGAAATCTATGAGGTAAAGGTTTAGCAACACCAACGTTTAGAAGCTGATCAAACAAGCGGTAGTTCACTTTCAGCATATTGGTTGTGTAATTAAAAGTTCTACAATTTTAAATATACCGTATTTTCTGAACTATAAGACGCACTTTTTAGCAAGAAAAAATCTTGCTAAAAAGTGCCTGCGTCTTATAGACCGGAGGTCAGGAGGATCCAGCAGACCCTCCTGACCGCTGTAATGGAGATCGGGTGATGCCCTGATATAGAGCTACACCCGATCTCCCAGAGAGGAGCCTACACTGATCACATGCTTCTTACATAACCACAGGTCCTATACTGCCATGCTGCCCTGGGACAGGGTGAGAAGAAGGGGAATGGGGGAAGTGTGTGTGTGTGTGTATAGCTGAGCTGTGTGTGTATAGCTGAGCTGTGTGTGTATAGCTGAGCTGTGTGTATAGCTGTGTGTGTATGTGGATGGATGATGAAGTGCTGAGTGTGTATGTGGATGGATGATGCAGAGCTGAGTGTGTATGTGGATGGATGATGCAGAGCTGAGTGTGTATGTGGATGGTTGATTCAGAGCTGAGTGTGTATATGTATGGATGATGCAGAGCTAAGTGTGTATGTGGATGGATGATGCAGAGCTAAATGTGTAAATGTATGTCTGTGTGTGCTGTGCTTTAGTGCGACCAACAGGGATTTTAATTGGTGTAAAATATATTTTTCCTTTTTTTGGAAGCCTAAATCTGGTTGCGTCCTATAGTAAGAAGTGTCTTATAGTCCAAAAAATACAGTACTTTCTGTATTAAATCCTTTAGTTTTTCTAGATCTCTGCTTGCTGTGCTACTGTAGAAAGCGTCTATGTTTACTACCAGTGGATACGAGTTTGTCCCTGGCCATGTGATGTCACACAGGTGCACAAGCTGTTAGTATCACACAACACTGATTACTCTGTGATAATAACTGCTCATGCACCTGACCATGGACAGATTTCTGAACACTGGAAGTAAACATAGAAACTTCCTATAGAATGACAGCAAGCAGAGATCTAGTAAACCATTAGGAATTGATACAGAAAGTATATTCGAAAATTGTAGAGCTTTTCCTTAAATAAATCATACTAATTATTCACTGAAAGTGGACAACCCCTTTAGCAGAACTGTTTAAGGCTCCCATGGATGTCACCGTACAATCTGTTACACAAGCCCTCATATCTCTTTGTAAGCAGAAAAATAAAAATGAGAAAGTACCAGTACCAGACACTAAGAGCTGGAGAAGGAATGGAGCATGAGGGTGACATTTTGATTGTTGTTGGCCAACATTGATATGGCTGGAGGGAAAAGTGTGAATAAGCAGGAGTTGGATAATATTGATTCCACTCAATCAATTTACGTTTTAATCCCAGTTGAATGACATTATTGCCCGAAGCCACAACACTTTGATTTCTGTATAGGGCTTCCGTCGAATAAACCTTGAGAATTTACATTGTGTCCTTATGTAAGCAATTACAATTATAGTTTAGCGAGGTAATCTGTTCTATTCATAATGCACCCTGACTCCACTAAACATACTAATTCAACACCCATTTTTTTGTTTTGGCCTGTTCCCATGATGTCCCTGTCACATGTGAAAATTTGCCAGCGACAGCAAGCGTGCAGGTGTGGGGACAGTAATGTCCTGTGTGGCCCACTATCGGCCAGTCGCCCCGCTCATCCGCCCATGCCCCCCCTTCATACCCCACTGGGGTAAATAATTGCAAGTGCTAGCAATAAATGGGGATGTAAGGAACATTACTTACCGGGGGCTGCAGGGACATTTACTGGGGACTTAGGGGGACATTATATTTAGGGGGACCTTATTTACTGGAGGCAATGAGGGGCATTGTCTGCTGGGGGCCATGGGGGACACTTTATGCTGGGACTAAGGGGACATTAGTCCAAACATTAGCCCCCCGACATGTTTCACCAGTACAACTGGCTTCATCAGGGGTTTGGGCTAAATGCTTTTAGCCCAAACCCCTGAAGAAGCCAGTTGTACTGGTGAAACATGTCGGGGGTTAATGTTTGGAAAATTTTAATCAGCAGTGTGGCAGAATCTTAGGCAGGCAGTGGCAATAATTATAATACCATCAGTTGCAATAGGGATAGATAGTATCAGACCTAGATCACACCTAGACCGTTCAGTCCACTATATCTCTAACGATAGGACTAGGATCTCCATACAGTATTTATAACAATACAGCCTGCTACCACAGCGGCCCCTGCTGGGGCAGTACAGGCAACACTGTTTTTCATGGTCTAGGTGGTAATTTTAGGGCTCTAATCCATACAATAAGATACATTACTGTAGCAGACAATAGGACAGTCCTCTTTATCTGGCCAATAGTGGACTTATAGCAATTATTATAGGTGGATATGGACCCCGTATTGTGCCCACTATCTCACATTTCATACCACTGACCACCTGCAAACTGCCTATGACCCAGTTCACACTGTGCTTTTAATCCACTGTTTGTCCTGTGCATCTAGTGGTTTGTGCCACAACAGCTTGTGATATAGTGCAATCTTTTTTAAGAATCCCTAATAAAAGCAATGTTTTACTTTATTTTTTCATTTGTCCGGACATGGGTTAATCTTGACTGCCCAAAGGCAGTTTTGTAAAATATGTATTCTATTAGGAGACACAAGTGCCCAAAAATACAGTATGAAAACTGGTGCAATCTGCCGTTGTAAACTTTGCCTCACTAATGTACAATTGTACCACATTATTTAATAGTGACACCTTCTCTCAATCTGGTCTCTTTTCAAGATGTGCACATAGCTGCACCTTTTTTTGGTGCACTTTGCTTCATCACAGTGATAAATGTGGCGCAAACTAGAAACACACACCAACGTGGTGCACAGTTTTCACAAGCATCAGACAAATTGCATGGTGACACAAAAATGGTGCAAACACTGAATTAGTACTTGTGCAAGCCCCAAAGACACTTTTTTAGGACAAAAAGCGCAGACAATAAAATATATATCTGGACCATTTAGTGAAATTTGCCCCTAATAATTGCTCACCTAGACCTGTATTTCACACGCATTAACCACTGCCAGGACGCACTGTGTAGGGGCATTCTTAAGAGACAGGCATGAAATAGTGGGCAGAAGTCATTAATGTGTTGTAGGCTTCAACAGTATACCACTCAACAACACTAGTCTTTTGCTCCGACAGATTCATCAATTTGATGATAAATCTGTCTCAGTTTAAGACTGTCGAGTTCTACTTTGAGACCTGCACGCCCTCCTTAATTTTTTTTTTCACACTATTTTCCAAAAGCCACACCCCCTTAGTCAGACAAGTCAGAAAAGGGGGAAAATCATCCTTCAAAAATGTGGCAGAAGGAAAATTTTGCTATAAATTAGACCAAAAGTCTAGCCATAGTGGCTTCATGAAATCCCCCAATGTGTTACTCAGCTTGTGGTGTTGAAGGGAGCCCATCAGAACAGTAAAACAGCACTGATACCGTATGCAAAGTTTAACCACCTTGTCATTTATCTCCAATCACAGACTGTAAGTTCCTGTGGGCAGAGCCATCACTTATATTGTTTCATATGACTATGGTATGTTGTAATGTCTTACCGCATGTAATTACCCCAGGATAGCACTGTGGAATATGATATGGCGATGTAAATATTTTTTATTAAAAGTTGGCACAGCATACTGCAATGGCCTAAATAATTTTTTCCTGTCTCAGTCTACACAGTATAGCTCTTTTTTTTACTGCCAAAAGGTGCAGGTAAGCACCCATGGAGTAACAAGTGTAGTAGAGAACAAAAAATAAATAAATAAATTATAGGTGAACAGGGTACTAATAAACAACCTCATTATACAGTATAGCTTTAAAGTCACTGATTAGTGGTAAGAAATTGTTTAAGTGACATGTCATACACAGGACCCGTAATTGCTGATTCCATCTGTTGTTTTCTTTATCTGCAGCAAGTCCCCATGTAGGAGATTAAAAGAGATAACTAGAATTATGTGACAGATGTTCAGTAACATAATAAGTCTCTGAATCCCAGGCAACTTGAAAGTATGTTATTTAAGGAAGGTGAGATGCTACTTGATCAGGTAAAAAAAAACATAAGAAAGTTCAACTCATTTTGCTACGGCTTTATATATTTATATTTCTGCAGTAAATCTACACATACAACTGAAGCCAGATGGAAGGTCAAGGTCTAGATTATCTACTGCGTTTTAATTCATGGGATTTTAAAGGATTTAAAAAATGTAATCATTGCACAAAATTGTTCAGTGTAACAAATTTACTTTCTAACAATGTTTTGCCTTTTCATTTCATGGGAAAATTTAAGCAGAGAGAACCAAATGTGCAGGTGCACATCTGCTGCGCTTGTAATGCAAAATCAAGCGAGAAATGCAGCACCACTTAGCGAGTACTATGATTTACAAAAACTTTCAATACATAAAATATTTTGAATAGCATTACCAACTTTTGCCTACTCACTATGTGTTGCTCTTTAAAATCTACAAGGAAGATAAACTAAAACTGTGTACAAGAGGCAGTGCAATATTAGACTTGATAGTGTCAGAGAATTGGGTGCAGGCCTTAAACTCACCCACAACCCCTGTCACCTACAGAGCAAGCTCTAAAACTCTAAAGGTTAGGGACTTCTGAAAAACATTCCCAACTCTATCTTCGGGGAACAGACACAAGAACTAGGTGACTCCAGAATGGGGTTGAGGACAGTTATAGGATTCCAGAAAGAGGAAGAAGCAAATAAAGGATAAAGGGCCACGTACACAGGTTTCGTAACAGGTTCAGGTTACACAGGGTTCCGGACAGGTTCAGGGTACAAAGGATTCTGGACAGGTTTGAGGTACACAGGGTTTTGGTTCAGCCAGCCTCTGTTTCTGGGTCACATGACCCGATGACCACCCTGCCACCAGGTCTGTCTTGATGGCAGGGAATGGTGCAGACGCACTGCTCCCTGAGAAATTTGGCCAAGTGCTTTTCATTCGATCTCCAGGACTGCAGTCAGGAGGGTCTGGCAGTGCTGGATCTTCCTGACTTCAGTCCAAAAGACACAGCCACTTTTAAGCAGGGCTTTCTCTTGTGTTATGGTCCTAAAAAGTAATTTTGGAAAATAACTTTAACCTCAATGATTTAAGGGATTTTTCATGTCCATGAGGCCAAGGCTGAATAAATATATAAATGTAATATATATATATATATTGCTTATATCATATTAAAAAATGGAAATTCGAATCAATTTATTAACCCATAAGTGCCTGAATTTTTGCCTGGAACATTTAATAATTGAAGAATAGAGCATCCCCCTTCTATTGATGCACTGCTGAGGGTGCTACCAATGTATACACATGTAATGTATGTATATAATTCCATACATAATACAGTGCCATATACACTATATTATACATTTATAGATAGAGATGGGAGAATAACCATACAGAAACTGTACATGACAATGACTTGTCAATAAACAGGGATTTTTTTTGTGTTCTTTAATTATATTTACAAGGTTATTTCTGGGAATGCACCATTCTTTTCATGCTTTTAATCTGCAAAGGTTATCAACTTGGCTTATTTCTATAAAACTATAAAACATAACATTTACCAACAGTTTTGATAGACAGTATGAAAATATGGGAGTCAAGTGACCTTTGACTGTGGAAAATCTTTCTTGCTGAAATCACACTGGAAATGAAACAGTGGCATTGTGAATTATTGTAATATACAGGCACCTACAGTATTTATGGACTTTTAAAAAGAACTTGACCTTGAAACACAGAAAGAATTAGACGGAGAAAATGTTTTACTCAAATGTCCCTAGACTTAGATTCTCAATGACACCTGTTTACAGTAGAATAATAACAGGTTCCATTTTTTTGCCTGAATATTGCTCATTGTTTTTTCGCATATCAGTTAAGTATATTAAGAAAATCTTTATAAACTGTTAAATTATCAATGTTACTTAATAATTGTCAACACTTATGTGGTCCAATCTGCCGTAGTTTTCAGCTATAACCTGTGCCAGTAATGGTTCATCAAGCCCAAAAGGTGCCAATACCATGGCATGCCCCCAGAACTGCAACTTTTTCATGTGTTGTGGTACACAAGGCATTATATATTTGGAAATGTACTTTCCACCACTCCAAAATAGGATTAAAATATCTTCAATTTATTTGTTACCTCAAAAAACAACAAAAATATATGGAATGCATGTGAAAAAACCAATGAAAATGTTTAGTTCTTAATTTTTTCTTGTTTTCCTCTTTTCTCTTTCTGGTATTTATAAACACTTAAGTGACATGTCAATAAGTCCAGCCTCAACTTGGAAAATATGTTCCTTGAGACTTCGCATTTCCTTTGTGTTCCTTCATCATGCTATTTGCATGTGTCTCCATGCGTCATGTTCATTGGGCTGTTTAATTGTTTGTTGCAGTTATATCATGATAGAAAAAAACGAACCATTTTTTTGCTATTTTTGCTATTGCTGCATGCCGAAAACCGACACAGTGTTTGTGGGATCTTCTATAACTCAATCCCCCCTACCCTCCTCTCCTATGCAGTGGTAGAAAGTAAGTGTTTGGATACAATTATTTGAGAGTGAGCTGAATCTAGTATTTTTCTTTGGCCACTGTCCTCTCATTGCCATTAATGTGTGTCACAGTTAATCATCAGCTTAAAAAACTATATAGAACAAAAATACAACAGCATAATAAAATACAAAATAAAAGATAAGAAAAAACAACTAAATCTCAAGTCCCGATACAGCCATAAAGCAGAATCGGGGCCATAAGCCTCTTAGGGCCTAGTCAAATCTCAACTTTGCTTTTTGGGAGTGTCGGGAAGAAAGTCTGATTAAAAATGTTGAGAAGCAGCATCACATGGTGCGGCAATACGTACTGCCAAATATTGAAAGAAGTATCCTGTACACTGAGCGGCTGAAAATGGGATTTAAATAGAGATGAGCGAACATGCTCGTCCGAGCTTGATGCTCGGTCGAGCATTAGGGTACTCGAAACTGCTCGTTACTCGGACGAATACTTCGCCCGCTCGAGAAAATGGCAGCTCCCGCCGTTTTGCTTTTTGGCGGCCAGAAACAGAGCCAATCACAAGCCAGGAGACTCTGCACTCCACCCAGCATGACGTGGTACCCTTACACGTCGATAGCAGTGGTTGGCTGGCCAGATCAGGTGACCCTGGGATAGACTAGCCGCTGGCCGCGCTGCTCGGATCATTCTGTCTCTGGATGCCGCTAGGGAGAGAGCTGCTGCTGGTCAGGGAAAGCGTTAGGGTGTTCTATTAGCTTACTGTTAGGCAGGAGTGATTCTCAAAGAACCCAACAGCCCTTCTTAGGGCTACAATAACGTTATACTTTTTTTATTTTAATTTGCATCTTTTACCATTTTGTGAGGAATTAGCAGGGGGACTTGCTACCGTTGTGTTTAGCTCTTAGTGGCACACATATCCATAGCAAAGACCGAAGTGGGAAAATTCAGTAGGGGTTGGATTTCTATTAGGCAATAACTCAGTGTCATCTCATCTGGCATAGTAGTGTGCTTCCTTTGATACTTGGCTAGAAAATAGCCATAGGAGAATACAAACAGCTTCTTGAAGCCTACAGTAGCGTTCTATATATTTGATTTCTGGTTGATCTGCTGGTGGCTGTAGTTTCTGCAGTGCATGTACTTGCCAATTCTGAGCAATTTGTAGTGAGACTTGCGACCGCTGTGTTCTGCGCTTAGTGGCGCACATATCCATAGCAAAGGCCGAAGTGGCAAAATTCAGTAGGGGTTGGATTTCTATTAGGCAATAACTCAGTGTCATCTCATCTGGCATAGTAGTGTGCTTCCTTTGATACTTGGCTAGAAAATAGCCATAGGAGAATACAAACAGCTTCTTGAAGCCTACAGTAGCGTTCTATATATTTGATTTCTGGTTGATCTGCTGGTGGCTGTAGTTTCTGCAGTGCATGTACTTGCCAATTCTGAGCAATTTGTAGTGAGACTTGCGACCGCTGTGTTCTGCGCTTAGTGGCGCACATATCCATAGCAAAGGCCGAAGTGGCAAAATTCAGTAGGGGTTGGATTTCTATTAGGCAATAACTCAGTGTCATCTCATCTGGCATAGTAGTGTGCTTCCTTTGATACTTGGCTAGAAAATAGCCATAGGAGAATACAAACAGCTTCTTGAAGCCTACAGTAGCGTTCTATATATTTGATTTCTGGTTGATCTGCTGGTGGCTGTAGTTTCTGCAGTGCATGTACTTGCCAATTCTGAGCAATTTGTAGTGAGACTTGCGACCGCTGTGTTCTGCGCTTAGTGGCGCACATATCCATAGCAAAGGCCGAAGTGGCAAAATTCAGTAGGGGTTGGATTTCTATTAGGCAATAACTCAGTGTCATCTCATCTGGCATAGTAGTGTGCTTCCTTTGATACTTGGCTAGAAAATAGCCATAGGAGAATACAAACAGCTTCTTGAAGCCTACAGTAGCGTTCTATATATTTGATTTCTGGTTGATCTGCTGGTGGCTGTAGTTTCTGCAGTGCATGTACTTGCCAATTCTGAGCAATTTGTAGTGAGACTTGCGACCGCTGTGTTCTGCGCTTAGTGGCGCACATATCCATAGCAAAGGCCGAAGTGGCAAAATTCAGTAGGGGTTGGATTTCTATTAGGCAATAACTCAGTGTCATCTCATCTGGCATAGTAGTGTGCTTCCTTTGATACTTGGCTAGAAAATAGCCATAGGAGAATACAAACAGCTTCTTGAAGCCTACAGTAGCGTTCTATATATTTGATTTCTGGTTGATCTGCTGGTGGCTGTAGTTTCTGCAGTGCATGTACTTGCCAATTCTGAGCAATTTGTAGTGAGACTTGCGACCGCTGTGTTCTGCGCTTAGTGGCGCACATATCCATAGCAAAGGCCGAAGTGGCAAAATTCAGTAGGGGTTGGATTTCTATTAGGCAATAACTCAGTGTCATCTCATCTGGCATAGTAGTGTGCTTCCTTTGATACTTGGCTAGAAAATAGCCATAGGAGAATACAAACAGCTTCTTGAAGCCTACAGTAGCGTTCTATATATTTGATTTCTGGTTGATCTGCTGGTGGCTGTAGTTTCTGCAGTGCATGTACTTGCCAATTCTGAGCAATTTGTAGTGAGACTTGCGACCGCTGTGTTCTGCGCTTAGTGGCGCACATATCCATAGCAAAGGCCGTAGTGGCAAAATTCAGTAGGGGTTGGATTTCTATTAGGCACTAACTCAGTGTCATCTCATCTGGCATAGTAGTGTGCTTCCTTTGATACTTGGCTAGAAAATAGCCATAGCAATAGGATAGGATTGTTTGGTTTTAAAAACTCAAAAAAAAACAAAAAACACAAAAAAAAAAAAAAAAAACACAAAAAAAAACAAAAAGAAGTAAAAAAAAAAAAAAGTTATAACTCTCATTTTAAAAATGTTTAACCCGAGGGCTAGGGGTAGAGGACGAGGGCGGGGACGTGGGCGTCCAACTACTGCAGGGGTCAGAGGCCGTGGTCCTGGGCGGGGTGAGACACCACCTGCTGATGAGGGAGCAGGGGAATGCCGCAGAGCTACACTCCCTAGGTTCATGTCTGAAGTTACTGGGACTCGTGGTAGAGCACTGTTGAGGCCAGAACAGTGCGAACAGGTGATGTCGTGGATTGCTGACAATGCTTCGAGCAATTTGTCCACCACCAGTCAGTCTTCCACGCAGTCCACCCATGTCACCGAAATCCCCACTCCTCCAGCTCCTGCACCTCAGCCTCCTCCCCCCCAGTCTGCCCCCTCCCAGGAAAATTTGGCATTTGAACCGGCATACTCTGAGGAACTGTTTTCTGGACCCTTCCCACAGTCACAAACCACTTGTCCGGTTGCTGCTGAGCAATTTTCCGATGCCCAGGTTTTCCACCAGTCACAGTCTGTGGGTGATGATGACCTTCTTGACGTAGTGGAAGTGTGTAAAGAGGTGTCCGACGATGAGGAGACACGGTTGTCAGACAGTGGGGAAGTTGTTGTCAGGGCAGGAAGTCCGAGGGGGGAGCAGACTGAGGGATCGGAGGATGATGAGGTGACAGACCCAAGCTGGGTTGAGAGGCCGGGTGAACACAGTGCTTCTGAGACGGAGGAGAGTCCTCGACCTGAACAGGTTGGAAGAGGCAGTGGTGGGGCCAGACGGAGAGGCAGGGCCAGAGCTGGTGCATCAGCGCCACTGTCAACTAGTGAAGCTCCCGTGGTGAGGGCTCTTGCGGCGAGGGCTAGATCTTCAGAAGTGTGGAGGTTCTTTAAGGAAACACCGGATGACCGACGGACTGTGGTGTGCAACATTTGCCAAACCAGGCTCAGCAGGGGTTCCACCACTACTAGCTTAACTACCACCAGTATGCGCAGGCATATGAATGCTAAGCACCCCACTCAGTGGCAACAAGCCCGTTCACCTCCGGCCGTGCACACCACTGCTCCTTCCCCTGTGTCAGCTGCTAGTCAGCCCCCTGCCCAGGACCCTGGCACAAAAACCCCATCGTCGCCTCCACGATCCTCCACAGCATCCACCAGCGTTCAGCTCTCCATACCCCAGACGCTGGAGCGGAAACGCAAATATAGTGCAACCCACCCGCACGCCCAAGCCCTTAATGTGCACATCTCCAGATTGCTTAGCCTGGAGATGCTGCCCTATAGGCTAGTAGAGACCGAGGCCTTTCGCAACCTCATGGCGGCGGCCGCCCCTCGGTATTCGGTCCCCAGCCGCCACTACTTTTCCCGATGTGCCGTCCCAGCCCTGCACCAGCACGTGTCAGACAACATCATCCGTGCCCTGACCAACGCCGTTTCTGACAAGGTCCACCTGACCACGGACACGTGGACGAGTGCTGCCGGGCAGGGCCACTATATATCGCTGACGGCACATTGGGTTAACTTGGTGGAGGCTGGGACCGAGTCTGACCCTGGGGCTGCTCATATACTGCCGACGCCGAGGATTGCGGGGCCTACCTCGGTCCAGGTGTTTCAGGCCTACTATGCCTCCTCCTCCTCCCACCCCTCCTCCACCTCCTCCTCCGAACTACCATCCGTGGGCACGGCGCCATCAGTCGGTAGCTCTAGGCACAGCAGCAGTGCCGTCGCTAAGCGACAGCAGGCGGTGCTCAAACTGCTGAGCCTAGGCGACAAAAGGCACACCGCCCAAGAGCTATTACAGGGCATCACGGCGCAGACTGATCTGTGGCTGGCACCGCTGAACCTCAAGCCGGGAATGGTTGTGTGTGACAACGGCCGTAACCTGGTGGCGGCTCTGCAACTCGGCAGACTGACACATGTGCCATGCCTGGCCCATGTGTTAAATCTGATAGTGCAGCGTTTCCTCAAGACATACCCCAATCTGTCTGATTTGCTCACGAAGGTGCGCCGCATCTGTGCGCATTTCAGGAAGTCCAGCCCAGATGCTGCCACTCTCAGGGCAGCGCAGCGCCGCCTCCAACTGCCCGCTCACCGACTGTTGTGCGACGTGCCCACGAGGTGGAATTCAACACTGACCATGTTATCCAGAGTTTACCAGCAGCGCAGAGCGATTGTAGACTGCCAGATGTCAACTTCCACCAGAACTGGTAGTCAGGTCAGTCAGCTTCCTCAAGTCTACAATGAGGAGTGGACGTGGATGTCTGATATCTGTCAGGTGCTGAGTAACTTTGAGGAGTCAACACAGATGGTCAGTGGCGATGCCGCCATCATCAGCCTCACCATCCCGCTGCTTGGCCTGTTGAAAAACTCTCTGGTCAGCATGAAGTCGGAAGCTTTGCGCTCGTCACAAGAGACGGGGGAAGAATATTCCCTTGTTGATAGCCAAAGCACCCTGAGGTCTGTTTCTCAGCGCATATCGGAGGAGGTGGAGGTGGAGGAGGATGAGGAGGAAGAGGAGGAGAATGTTGGCGAGACACAAGAGGGGACCATTGTTGAGTCCTTCACTGTTCAGCGTGTATGGGCAGAAGAAGAGGAGTTGGAGGAGTTGGAGGAGGAGGAAATGGACAGTCAGGCCAGTGAGGGGAGTGAATTCTTACGCGTTGGTACTCTGGCGCATATGGCAGATTTCATGCTAGGCTGCCTATCCCGTGACCCTCGCGTTCAAAGAATTTATTCCAGCACCGATTACTGGGTGTTCACTCTCCTGGACCCACGGTACAAGCAAAATCTTCCCACTCTCATCCCTGGAGAGGAAAGGAGTGTGAGAATGCATGAATACCAGCAGGCCCTGGTGCACAAGCTGAAACAGTATTTCCCTTCTGACAGCGCTAGCGGCAGAGTGCGTAGTTCTGCGGGACAAGTAGCGAGGGAGAGTAGGCGAGCAGGCAGCTTGTCCAGCACTGGCAAGGGTACGCTTTACAAGGCTTTTGCCAGCTTTATGTCACCCCAGCAAGACACTGTCACCTGTCCCCAGTCTCGGCAGAGTAGGGCTGATCTTTACAGAAAGATGGTGAGGGAGTACGTAGCTGACCATACCATCGTCCTAAATGATCACACAGCTCCCTACAACTACTGGGTTTCAAAGCTGGACATGTGGCACGAACTGGCGCTGTACGCCTTGGAGGTTCTTGCCTGCCCTGCCGCTAGCGTCTTGTCCGAGCGGGTTTTCAGTGCAGCTGGTGGCATCATCACCGATAAGCGTACACGCCTGTCGACTGACAGCGCTGACAGGCTGACGCTTATTAAAATGAATAAAGGCTGGATTTCTCAGAATTTCCAATCTCCACCAGGTGAAGGAAGCTCAACCTGAATAATTGATCCACTCCTCCTCCTCCTCCTCATTTTCCTCCTTCTCCTCCTCTTTGTACAGTAAAGCAGAGGAAAATGGCTATTTTTTGACAGGGCCCACTGGCTCTTGCTATAGTACTTCATGCATTTAATTTTTCTGGAGGGCCACCTACCCGGTCCTCTGTTTGAAACAATTTTTGTGAGTGCCACATACAGGCACTCAATCTATTCCATTTTTCTGGAGGGCCACCTACCCGGTCCTCTGTTTTAAAAAATTTTTGGGACTGCCACATACAGGCACTCAATCTATTCCATTTTACTGGAGGGCCACCTACCTGCTCCTCTGGTTTGAAACATTTTTGGGACTGCCACATACAGGCACTCAATCTATTCCATTTTACTGCAGGGCCACCTACCTGCTCCTCTGGTTTGAACAATTTTTGGGACTGCCACATACAGGCACTCAATCTATTCCATTTTACTGGAGGGCCACCTACCTGCTCCTCTGGTTTGAAACATTTTTGGGACTGCCACATACAGGCACTCAATCTATTCCATTTTACTGCAGGGCCACCTACCTGCTCCTCTGGTTTGAACAATTTTTGGGACTGCCACATACAGGCACTCAATCTATTCCATTTTACTGGAGGGCCACCTACCTGCTCCTCTGGTTTGAAACATTTTTGGGACTGCCACATACAGGCACTCAATCTATTCCATTTTACTGCAGGGCCACCTACCTGCTCCTCTGGTTTGAACAATTTTTGGGACTGCCACATACAGGCACTCAATCTATTCCATTTTACTGCAGGGCCACCTACCTGCTCCTCTGGTTTGAACAATTTTTGGGACTGCCACATACAGGCACTCAATCTATTCCATTTTACTGGAGGGCCACCTACCTGCTCCTCTGGTTTGAAGAATTTTTGGGACTGCCACATACAGGCACTCAATCTATTCCATTTTACTGGAGGGCCACCTACCTGCTCCTCTGGTTTGAAACATTTTTGGGACTGCCACATACAGGCACTCAATCTATCCCATTTTACTGGAGGGCCACCTACCTGCTCCTCTGGTTTGAAAAATGTTTGGGACTGCCACATACAGGCACTATCCAAATTAAATTGTCTCCATAGCAGCCTCCACACGTTGTCTCCATTGCTACCTCCAAAAGTCGTCCATATAGCTGCCTCCATACATCGTCCCTTTATCAAACGAGGTGTGTCAGGCAGAAATTTGGGTTGTTTTCATGGATTCCACATCAAAGTTGTTAACTTTGTCGCCACCCTGCTGTGTTATCCACAAAATATACTGGCAAACTTTTACCATTTAGGGATATTATTTCAGCGCTTCTTGCGCATCTGTTTACATTCCCCTCACCCGGCATATCCTAAACTTATAAGAACGCTACTACACTTGATCTTATACAAAAGGTTCTTAGAAGTGCTGTTTGGGGAGTAGCCTAGAGACAGGGGCTTGGATTGGCGAAAGCTCGCCTGGCAGCGGAACGCCAGCTCCATGCGCATCATGCGCTTCTTGCGCATCTGTTTACATTCCCCTCACCCGCCATATCCCAAACTTATAAGAACGCTACTACACTTAACTTGGTGCAGGCTGGGACCGAGTCTGACCCTGGGGCTGGTCATATACTGCCGACGCAGAGAATTGCGGGGCCTACCTCGGTCCAGGTCTCAAAGGCCTACTATACCTCCTCCCACCCCTCCTCCACCTCCTCCTCCTCCGAATTACCATCCGTGGGCATGGCGCCATCAGTCGGTAGCTCTAGGCACAGCAGCAGTGCCGTCGCTAAGCGACAGCAGGCGGTGCTGAAACTGCTGAGCCTAGGCGATAAAAGGCACACCGCCCAAGAGCTATTACAGGGCATTCCACATCAAAGTTGTTAACTTTGTCGCCACCCTGCTGTGTAATCCACAAAATATACTTGCAAACTTTTACCATTTAGGGATATTATTTCAGCGCTTCTTGCGCATCTGTTTACATTCCCCTCACCCGCCATATCCTAAACTTATAAGAACGCTACTACACTTGATCTTATACAAAAGGTTCTTAGAAGTGCTGTTTGGGGAGTAGCCTATAGACAGGGGCTTGGATTGGCGAAAGCTCGCCTGGCAGCGGAGCGCCAGCTCCATGCCAAGATCCAACTAACATAGTTTTAACTGCAGCACCTTTAATCTACTACTAGTTCACTGCCTCCATACATGGTCCCCTTATCAAACGAGCTGTGTCAGGCAGAATTTTGGGTTGTTTTCATGGCTTCCATGTTAACTTTGTCGCCACCCTGCTGTGTAATCCACAAAATATACTGGCAAACTTTTATCATGTACCGATATTATTTGAGCGCTTCTTGCTCACCTCCTTTGGTTCCTCTCTGCCACCCATTGGTTTGAAGCCTGAGTCCATTTAGGGTATGTCGCCATGACACTCTCTAGCCTGCTGCCGCTGCCTCTGCATGCCGTCCCCTATAGTGTCAGGGTCAATTATTGGATGTTTTAGATGCTATCTAGCTTCATTCTGTCACTCTGTCATGGCCATGCTGTTGCCCATAATTTTGGCATAATGGTGCGATTAGGCAGCCTCAGAGGCATCCATGCATGCTGCCCCTGCTGTTTCCTGTCCATTTCCGTGGTGTTTCCATCCTTTTCTGAGGTTCCCAGGTGTTTGGCCAAGCTTCCCTGTGCAGAGCCTTGGTCCCCTTGAAAAATGGTCGAGTCTCCCATTGACTTCAATGGGGTTCGTTATTCGAGACGAGCACTCGAGCATCGGGAAAAGTTCGTCTCGAATAACGAGTACCCGAGCATTTTAGTGTTCGCTCATCTCTAGATTTAAACCTCTTTTTGATGTTCATTCACATTCAGATGACTCGGCATGTATTAGCCACTACTTTGAAGCCTTGCACACCCCATGAGATAACCCCTAATGGGTTTAATCTACACATGCCATAGACTGTATAATTTATTATAGGATAAATAAATTGCATCTATACCATATTCCGCTAACATCAAAGAGATATATGTCCTACATTTTCTATCACAGATTCCAATGAAAATTCCAATTACAGTACTTCTTTACTCAGCATTAGATTATATGCTTATAATTCAGTTTTATGTGCAGAAGACTACATACTATATACTGGTCAACATTGAAATTGGCACTGGTACAGTATGCATGATTGTTTCTGCTATTCACAGACCGTGTATTCACAGACCCTGTACAGTAGAACAATCCTTGGGCCTGTGATTGGAAAGCCCAGATCTGAGATTTACCATCTACTAATATGTACTGAACATTTACAACACAGGTCATTAAGCCTGCATGGAAATATATTACAGGTTGAGGCCTTTCAATACAGGACAGGTGTCTGCTGTAATATACTGCAGCCTCACGCTATAAATAACCCCCAGTCAGTGCCGATACTGTATAGTAATCCTTTAACCTTCTAAGGACACTGCCCTTTCCATGTTTGTGTTTGCATTTTTTACAGTGTTCTTTCTAAAAGTCATAACTTACTTTTCAGTTTAGAAAGATGTAAGGACTTAATAACTGTGATCCAAATTGTATTTCCAAGCAGCACCATTTAGTACACATTGTACTGAGAATTTTACTTGATTTCTTTTCCAAAATGCATTTTTATTCCCACTCACTGAGTCTGATGCGTCAATATATAGGCTTAAATTGTATTCTCCAAATGTTTTCTCCTGTTACTATACAGAGTCTTAGTGGTGATGTCAGATAGACAGCATGCGCCCACTACATCCGTATTCCATGATACTTCCACATGTTATCATTGGTGTGTGCTGTCAATGAGACGTCATCGCTAAGCCTCAGTACACCAACATAGGCCAGTGCTGGTGGGAGGTGCGTTACTGAACCGGAGGTTTGGGTTTTTTTACATCTAATATAAAAACAAACACTAATATAAAAGCAATGATCCAGAACCACTTTAAGCAGATTTTTGGTTGATTGGATATAAATTCAACGTAAATGAGTTTGGATGACACGTTGCAAAAACATAGCCAAGGGTTACACGTTGACCAAGCAGGCTACTTCTCTGACAGTTCTAGGGAAGAAGGGAAGAGAGCAGCCACCAGTGAATGTGAGAATAAGAATTTACAAAAAAGAACTCAATCGAGATGTTTCCTGAAAACACATTTAAGGAAGCAATTATTTTAGCTTAGAATGACGCAAAAATTAAAGTGTGCTCTTTTGCGGATTTTCACCATTGATGTAATGTAATGCTTTAATTTGCAATGATTTCTTTTCTAGTCCCATTTTTGCAACAGTACAACCTCTTTGACAAGACTGTCCAATTTTGCACAGAAATTTGTTTTTTTAAAGGGGTGGTCTGCTCAAATGGGGGTACCACCTAAAATGCATAATGAGAGAAAAAAAACTGGACACTTAAAAATTCATCTTTAAGAGGGGGGTCTTCTGGAGAGGTTTCATCATACTAGGTATTAATTAGCACATTACTTAATTGGTCTATCAAATTTGCTCTTTCTGTAGCATTTCCTAGTATATTGTTTGCATGTTTATTTAATTGGTCTATCAAATTTGCTCTTTCTGTAGCACTTTCTAGCATATTGTTTGCATGTTTATGATAGTTTATAGGTCACCAGCTCTGGAAATCCTCTTTGATATAAGTATCTTACAAGGTTAGAGGGGGGTTGGTTTAATACAAAAGAGACTTTCACAGTTGTAGTTCAGTACCAGTTTAGGGATTTCAGCAGGAGACATCCTTTTTTTTAACTTCTTACTGTGCGATTGACAACTACAGCATTTAGGATCTTTATTATTTCTTTTTTCCATTCTTTCTCTACAAAGGAGAATTTATTATTCTGAACGTTTCTGTCAGCTGCCTCTGAAAATTATGGTTTTGTCAGCATAAAGGAGAAATTTCACTGTTGCTAGTTTTGGTATGGAAGAGTTAGAATGATTATCTGATTGAATTCTCAGAGATCTCCCTATTTGCATCGATTCTCCCTCAGCCGGCAAATTAAATTGCTGTGGAAACCATTTTGAGACGACTTGAAATAATTAATCAGTCTTTATTTTATCTAGCAGCCTTATCATCCTGAATTCACATTCTCTTCTGGGTTTCGGCAGAATCTTGACGTAAATTATTTCTCTAATTAATTTTCTCATTTTCTCTCAATGGAGCCAAGTGCCCATGCTGTGGTGTTTTCATACCCTCGCTGCCCTTTGGAAAGTAAATGTCTTCTGTAAAAGGTTTATATACAGTAAGAACCCATAAGGTACCCAGACACCAGAAAATGCCATTCATATACAATCATCATATATGGATAAAACAGATGCATAACAATCAGCATGAGATGCTAAAAATAATAACATCTCTCTGCAGATTCAATTATTAATGTTCTTGCAAGAGTTTTTTCCAACTTGCATAACACTTAAGGAGACATTAGGGATTACCAGAATGAAATAAGAAAACAGCTAATGAAGAGCTAGGCTCTGATGTGCTCCCATTTCTATAAATACTGCTATTTTAGACAAAGACCGGTCTTTCTCAGATGTGTGAGTTTAACAAAACATTTGGGAGAGAGACAGGTGAAATTTGGCTTCACATTTGCCAAATGGTCAGCATATACAGTAAGCAAAAAAAAGAGTTAACATTCCATTGAATAATGTTTGTGAACACCATGGGTAAAGGAACACTGCATTCAAAGATAATTCATTAAAGGGATTTTAACATGAAGAAAAGTTAGGCCCTATCCATGGGATAGGACCTAACTTGCTGATCAGTGGGTGTCTCAGGGCTGAGACCTCCACAGATGGCAAAAACTAACCCCTCGTTGCTCTGTCAGACTAATGGAGAAGACGGCCGTGCATGACCGTTCTGCTCCATTAATCTCTATGGAACTGATGGAGATTGCCGAGCGAAGCGCTCTACACAAAGTATAATTCAATGAATCTGCTTTGTCTGAAGTGGTCCTGAAGAGCTCTACGGCCCAGACTCATAGGCTGAGTCCTCTTCATACAAGGGTGGGGGTTGTTGCATATTGCAGCAAACCCTCAACTCTAATAACTGCGGTCGGCGCTTGCACCGATCGCGGCTATTAACCCTTCGGTTGCCGCCGGCGGAGTCGCCACCGTCTTTATTCCGATCGGAAAATGAAATAATTAATAAAATATTAAAAATTCAAATCACCCCCCTTTCCCTAGAACCGATATAAAATATAGTAAACAGTAAAAATCACAAACACATTAGGTATCGTCGCGTCCCAAAATGCCCGATCTAGCAAAATATAAAAACGGTTACGGCCGGCGGTGACCTCCAAGACGGGAAATGGCGCCCAAATGTCCTTTTTACATCACATAAAAAATGGAATAAAAAATTATCAAAATGTCGTACAGACCTCAAAATGGTAGCAATGAAAACTTTGTCTCATTTCGCAAAAAAAAGACATCACACTGCTCCGTACCCCAAAGTATGAAAAAGTTATTAGCATTAGAAAATGCGTTCTTTTTTGTACACATTCGTTTAATTTTTGAAAATGTACTAAAACGCAATAAAACCTATATAAATTGAATAAATACCGAACCAAATAATAAAGTAGAGGTGTTATTTGGA
This sequence comes from Engystomops pustulosus, assembly GCF_040894005.1. NCBI lineage: Eukaryota > Metazoa > Chordata > Amphibia > Anura > Leptodactylidae > Engystomops > Engystomops pustulosus. The sequence goes on along the minus strand of NC_092415.1, from coordinate 157,636,137 downwards.
GAGCACAGTCAAAGCCGTAAAAACTGAGCCCACAAGAACGTGACGCACATGCTTTTTTTTTTCAATTTTTCCACATTTGGAATTTTTTTCCGGCTTTGGAGTACATGGCATGTTAAAATATATAACATTACAGGAAAGTAAAATTTGTTACACACAAAATAAGCCCTCACTCAGCTCTGTACACGTAAAAATGAAAAAGTTATGGATTTTTGAAGGTGGAGAGCGAGAAATTAGCAAAAAAAACCTGCTTCCTTAAGGGGTTAAAGAATAAACTTGGTATAACCTGGAATTTTTACCACATAAAATTTATGACTGGCACAAGGTACATAGAGACACATTACAGACTTTTCTTTAGGAGCCAAAAGCAAATAATTGGAAATTAAGTCGGGAGGAGTCAGAGAAATAAAAGCTAGTTAATAATTCTAAGCAAATATAATGGGACTATCAGTACTTGAGCACCATAGAAGGTGATCACAGTTATTTGCTCAAGAACATGGAGATCCAGCTCATTCCTCTTAACAAGTTGGACTACTGCCATCCAGGTGAATGGGATGAAGAGTGCAGCATGGTCTAGAAGGAAAAATTAATCTGTAGAGGCTGCAGTGGAGACATACTCAGAGGCAAGTCTGGCGCCAGCACTGGGCATACCTGGGCAAGTGCCGAGGCCCAGGGCTGCTGGAAGGGCCTACTTAATGCTGTACATAAGAAATACATGGGGGTGAGGGACTTTATATAAAAAAGGAGAACTTCAAGCTCAAGGAACATTGAAAAACGCATTGAAATTGCATTGAAATTGCATTGAAAACACGTGAAAAACTGAGACACTGAACAAACTCTGACTGAAAACTGATTGCACTCTGATGCAAAATGCCAGTTTTTCACTGGCCATACCCTGATCGCACCCTGATCAAACTCTGACGTGATCTGCAACGCAAGTGTTGAAGGGGCCTTAAGGTCTTCGGCATGATTACGGTGGGAGCAGGAGAATCTACAGCAATGTCTAAACACAGGGGGCTGTCCTAAATGAGTTAAATAAGAAATTGTTGCTGCCCATCAATTTGTAAAGAGTTATCAAAGTGAGAAAGAATATTTGCAAGTGGAAAACATTCAAGACAGTTGATACTCTAACTGGTACAGTAAATTTACGGTGAGGTCAGACCATGCAATAATCAGAGATTCTGCAAACAAAAAACTAAATCTTAGAGTTTAAACGAGGTCCAATTAGCATATTAAATATTTAAATTCTGACACAAGTAAAATGAACACAAATGAAGAATAGAAAATAGGCCATGAAAAGGTTAAAGGCCAGATTACCATATAAATTAAAGAGGGTTATCAAAAATTTACATCAACTTTATAGTTTGTTATATTTTTGGAATTACAAATGCAGTTTAAAAGCAAAACTGAAAGCACTAGGCTGATATACTTCACAGATGATAAAGTTCCTACTTCTCAGCAACATATGCAATATGACGCAACACTTTTTGCAGAAATTAATTTATTTTCCTTTTTTCTCTCTTATGAAACCCTGTCTGTAATTAAAATGTTTCTTAGCTGCTTATCCTTCAGCTGCAACAGCTGGCATTATAATGTTAGTCAATATTTGCATTAAAACTTCATCCATTTTGTATTGCATTACTTTTGTATTGGAGAGAAAACATGATCAGATTCGTCACTTCAAGGGGAAGACATCTGCTCCTTGAATAAATTAACTTGCAATGTTGTTTGGTTTGGAATGACATTCAGAGGGACCATCGGAATTCTGCTATACAAACTGATATCACACCAATGTAACTGTATGCCTACACTCAGAGACGGCTAGATACACACCTTACACACTTAGTACATATCCATCACTTGAGCATCTTTCAGAGATGCTAGACTTTACATTGCCCGTCTACACTCACAACCTTGCATATCATTTTGGCAAAATTGTTTACATTTACTTGCCTTATGAAGTTTCTTTTTAATATACTTGTTATCAAGAGTGAAACAGATAATTTTAGGGCTCATCTTGTAATAGAGCCTCAGTGTGGAATTATAGGTCTCACATTTTGCTTTATGTAGCTCTAATATGCATCAGTCTGAAACCGTTTTTTCCTTTTAGACTGTCAGAACTTTCTGAATTCGGCACCATCCTTGCTCCTTGGTTATTGTTGGAGCAAAGTCCGGCGTTGGTTCTCCAGGCCTCTGCTAGAGGCTATGTGAGTGATGGATCTTTGTCTCAGGTGGCTGTGTCTCAGGTGCCAACTGGATTGACGGATGGCTAAACCAATAGGCAGGTGGAAAGACGATGTTCGGTCATTCCATTTATACCTGCTAGTTTAATAAAGTCTTGCCTGTTATTGATTTTGTCTTTTTGGCTCCTGTGATATCCTGCTGTGATTTGGACCTTTCACCCAAAACTTACTATTAAAATTTACTATTTTTGTTACCTGGTTGTCTGCCTTGTCTCTACTTCTCTTTCTGAACAGTGCACCTATACAAAATAGGGAACACATCCATCTAGTTTAGCATAGGGCCGTCAAGAAGGCAAAGACAATGGTTGTGGGCAGTGCAGGGATCACAATTCTTCCATGTCTTGATTATTTTGTGTACAATTTTTAGGTGTATATTTAACATACGATATGTTGAGAATAAATAGCTGGTGGCTTCTGGAAATCTCACGCAAACTTCTCTATTGCGCAGCCAGCGGACTACCAGTGCAGCTGCGCAAGGGATAACAGAGGGGGTGAATATTAATAAACCAGGGGGCGTGCATAATTAAGTAGCGGAGGAGCTATGAGGCGCTCAGGTAACATGAACCTTGAGCGTCTCAGGCTAATTTACATTTCTTTAAAAAAAAATTTAAAACCTTATTTTCCCTGGATTATGCTGAAGATGGTTGCATCATCCCCTAGAGGTAAGCATTCATAATAGGACAGCCTACCACCGATAATATGGTGGTAGATGTACTTTAAATATGTAAGTTAACATTTAATATATACTTTTATATATACCATATAAAAAAATGTGCTGATAACCCAAACTCGAGTAAAAAAAAATTTAGGTTTTACCTGGTTTCTGTGGTAAAATTAGGGGCCTCGGCTTATACTTGGGTCGGCTTATAATCGAGTATATGCAGTAATTTATATTTTGATTACAGTTTGAAATATTTTATAATTGCAGGTCATTATTATACCTTGTATGTCAGTTTTCTGACTCACGGCCATGAAAGTGCAACTTTGTACTTTTCACACCCTTAAATCCACTTTTTAAAAAAGGATGCCTTGGAAAAGGTGGATGGGGCCACCACTTGCTTGCCACATTTACTGCTACAGGTTATAGCTCTAATCTATGCCAGGTTGAAAATGGCATAAATTACATTCCAGAGCACAAGTGCAGCACTGGATTATTTAGCGGCCAGAATCTCTTGGTAAACCCTTCCGGCTGTTGTGTACCGATTCAGGGCAGGTTGAGCAACTTCTCCGGTATATAGCATCTTAAGTGTCCATAAACATTTTATGAATGTTAAGTTGACCGATTGAATGAGGTAAAGCATACTATTTTCTATTAATTGTGCATTATATAAAATGGCTGGATTATAAATCGTGCAGATATGTTTTCACTTTTCATAATGAAATAAAACCCACTTCAATAAAAAATAAACCATTCCTTTTCAAAGCACAATTCTGAATAAGTAAAAATTCAATTACGCATCAGCTGTACTTTTCTCCTATAATTTTAATTGAATTGGTGAATGAAAATCTATGATGATTTAATCCAATGTTAATTATATTACCTACTGTTTTAGTAAGGATTCCTGTTCTAATTAAATGGAATAAGTTATGCCATTGTTACAAAGATTGATATTTACCATGCTAACATTATTAAATGCATATTATAAATGTAAAGCCATCTATTCAATTATTATTTAATTGTGTGGCGTGTAAACAGCTGAGGCTTTTTACCATGTTGATCTAAGATTTGAGACAGGATACTTTTTTGACCCCCCTTCCCCACATGTAAATCATCAATTACATTAACTGCCAGCACTGTTTCAGTGGGCACCAAGTGACCATGTGTTTTGGCAAATTCCCTATCTTCTTTCAATAAAATGTTAAAAACATATAACATAAACATTTCAGATTAATATGTGTAGCTTTGGTTTTACATTTGATATTGCTCTCTTTCTGTTTTCCCCCGATTGCAAAGACCATACCTCCCAACATCTGTGAAAGGGAAAGAGGGACAAAATGGCGACACGCGTAGCGTGCTGCGGCGATCCCCCTAAGCCACACCCCCAATCACTCCCTGGCCACGCCCCAAATTTTAGCCATATTATAATAATAAAAATCATCTCAATTAAAAAAAATTTCCTCATTGGGATTTGAACCTAGAACCTGCCGTGTCCATGATCAATAATAACACAGCGCCCCAACCCACTGAGCTATTAGCTCTGTGATTATCAAGGATTAGAATTTTGGTAACTAACTCCCGGGCTGAGTCCTCTTCATACAAGGGTGGGGGTTGTTGCATATTGCAGCAAACCCCCACTGCTAATAACCGCGGTCGTTGCTTGCACCGATCGTGGCTATTAACCGGTCCGTTGCCGCCGCCATCTTTATTCTGATCGCCGCGCCTCCAAACGTCATCGGGGGGCGGCGATCGGTTGCCCTGGTAGCCTCGGGTCTTCGTTTGACCCGAAGCTATCTGGCTTCTGCAGATTCGTTACAATGAGCCAGTGGCTCATTGTAATGAATGAGCTGCAAAAATGCCATATATTGCAATACAGAAGTATTGCAGTAAATAATAGGAACGATCTGACCATCTAGGGTTAATGTACCCTAGATGGTCTAAAAAATAGCGGAAAAAAAAAGAAAAAAAAAAGTTTAAAAAAGAAAAAAAATTAATAAAATATTAAAAATTCAAATCACCCCCCTTTCGCTAGAACTGATATAAAACATAATAAACAGTAAAAATCACAGACATATTAGGTATCAAAATATAAAAACGGTTACGGCCGGCGGTGACCTCCGAGGCGGGAAATGGCGCCCAAATGTCCGAAATGCACTTTTACACCTTTTTACATCTCAGAAAAAATGGAATAAAAAATGATCAATATGTCGCACAGACCTCAAAATGGTAGCAATGAAAACGTCGGCTCATTTCACCAAAAATGACCCCTCATAAAGCTCCGTGCGCTAAAGTATGAAAAAGTTATTAGCTTCAGAAAATGGCAATTTTTTTTTTCTTTTTTGTACACATTTGTTAAATTTTTTAAAATGTATTAAAACACAATAAAACCTATATAAATTTGGTATCACCGCGATCGCACCGAACCAAAGAATAAAGCTGAGGTGTTATTTTGAGTGCACAGTCAAAGTCGTAAAAACTGAGCCCACAAGAACGTGACGTAAATTTTTCTACATTTGGAATTTTTTTTCAGCTTCGCAGTACACGGTATGTTAAAATAAATAACATTACGGGAAAGTACAATTTGTTACGCACAAAATAAGCCCTCACACAGGTCTGTACACGTAAAAATGAAAAAGTTAGGGATTTTTGAAGGTGGAGAGCGAGAAATGAGCGAAAAAACCCTGCGTCCATAAGGGGTTAATGCCTTGGTATATAGAGAGGGATCTTCTCAGAGATTATTGTAATTATTGCGACTATTATTATTATTATTATTATTATTATTATTGAGATGATTATTATTATTTTTTCTATTATTAATAATCGTCTCCATAATAATAAAAATAATAAAATTTATAATAATAATAATAATAGTCTCAATAATTACAATAATAATCTCTGAGAAGATCCCTCTCTATATATCAGTGCATTAGTCTGTGTCACAGTGTAAATGGAAGATAATACTTCTTAGTTACCAGAAATCCTCGTGTATAAGCCATGTATCACTGGGCTTATAGCTCAGTTAGCTAAGCTCCTGTCTGCAGTGCAGAGGGTCCCAGGTTTGATTCTCAGCCTGGCCAAAACTTTATGTAATTTAATTAAATAAAGAGGTTGTGTCTGGGGAAGCCCTGGAGACCATATATGGACAGATGCTGATCTGACCTGATGACGTGGTCCCTGCTCTCCGGCTAAGCCGACACTTCTCTGAAAAGGATTCCTTCCCGATGTCTGCTCTGGGGAACCCTAGGAGATGCAGTGACCATATATGGACAGATGCTGATCTGAACCTGATGACATGGTCCCTGCTCTCCGCTAAGCCCGACACTTCTCTGAAAAGGATTCCCTCCCGATGTCTGTAGAAGCCATTCTGTACTGTGAGTTCTGGCTTTCAAAGTATTTACTATGCGGACACAGCGGGACCTGGGGGGAAAATCCGTGACAATCTCATAGCTGCCCGTGACGCGGGGCAGAGGTACGAAAAACGGGAAAGTCCCGTCAAAATCGGGACGGTTGGGAGCTATGGCAAAGACTGTCGTAGCTTTCCTCTGACAACACTGTATTACAGCTTCCTCTGTCCTTAAAGGGGTCTTCCACTTTCAGCAAATAATTGATATTGTTTGTGTAATGAAAAACATTTCCCAAAACATTTTCCTATATCCTTTATCAATTCCTCACTGTTTTCTCAATCTTTATTTGCTGTCATTCTCCAGGATGCATGTTGTTTACTTCTTGTTGATAAAAATCTTTTCACAGGTGCATGCACGGATCATTATATCACAGAGATCTATGATGTGCCGTGTACCTGTGTGACATGACCAGGGAACAGTTTTCATACACAGGAAGTAAACAATGAACCTTCCTATTAAATGACTGCAAGCAGATATTTAGAAAACTGTTATTAATTGATACAGAAAGTATATTGTAAAATTGTATAATTTTTCAGTAAACAAATGATCTGGGCCATTCCTTTTTTTGTGCAATACCTTAAAAATTTTTGCTGAGATTATTATTTTTTTTAATTTTTTTTAAATTTCTCTTCCAGCAGGTGGCCCTAACATAGCAATGGTGCTTTCAATCCATAAAGACTTGCTCCTACCAGAAACGCTGCTGACACTTGAGTGAGTAGCTTTTGAGTAAGCCCTCCTTCTACCAATGCCACTGAGCAGTCTCTCCTTATTTTGGAGGTTGCCAATCCACCAACTTTAGCTTCAGCACCCTGGCTGCCCCTCAGCAGAGCACTAACTTGTCACTGAGAGCCTCCTCACATGTATGGGGTAACTTCTCCGACCCCTGCTCCCCAGGGCACAATGCATAGGATCACAATATAAAACTACTTGTTTCCAACCAGCAGACAAATATTTTTAGAGAGCTACAACAATTACTCCAGGGAATTTGGTCTGTAGTTAACTCCTTACTGAGCAAAAGATGGCTGAGATAACAGCAATTCACAATTATTTGGTGGATTTTTCAACAAATATGGAGTATGAGTTGGAGGCTATTAAAGCTAAACAAGTGGATATGGAAGACTAGAGGAATAAGTGAAATAATCAGCAGGAATTGGTCAAGCCTGAATCCCTAATGGACCATTGCCTTCCTAAATCTAAAGCGCTGCCATCTACCATTCCAAGGGATAACATAGCACGTGTTCTTTTTTTTTCATGTAAAAGAGAAAATAGCTGCTGCAGCCATAGCAGGAAAGTAAATGCCAGAGTTGTTTAAGCAAATTTCTATCTTTGCAGATCATTCCACAGTGACCCTAGCCAGAAGGAGGACTTTCAACTACATCACCATTATTTTCAGAACCCAGGGAGTACCCTGGGCTTCCAAGTAATACTGTTTATATCCAGGAATGGATCAGTATGTAGCCAATACTCAAGAAGAAGCTCTTGACCTTTGCAAGGAGTGAGACTTATGAAGAAGCACCTACCAGCCTTATCAAGAGACAACTCTCCACCACCATTTCTAAAGAAAGGGTTACAGTCACATGTGACAAAAAAGTTCTGCTTGACATTTTCTTTCTGAAAGTCTTGGTTGGTCGTGGTAAGACAGGGTGGAATATTTGAATTTCTTTTGTAATGCTGTTCTTTTTTTAATTACACTTATGCCACTTAGTGGCAAGTGTTTTCCGGTCACATTTTGACTTGGAACCCCTATGGACAATAGCTCTTGGTCTAAAGGATTTGTTTTTAAGTTTGTTCTCATTAGGATATTGATGTTTTAGTCTCTTTCGGTTTTAAATATTACTCTCCGCTTATTATGATTACAGGGCTGGGTACCTCCCACCTCAACTATTGCTCTACTCCTTAATTTAGCATTTATCATCCCACTTTCCCATGGTAGTAAGACTCTTATATACTTGTATATACTCGTGTATAAGCCAAGTTTTGCAGCACAAAAAATGTGCTTAAAAACCTCACCTTGGCTTATGCAAAGTCAATAAAAAAAATAAACTTACATACTCACCCTCCGGCATCCCCAATGCTCGGCACGGCTCCCGATCCTCCTTGCTGTACTAGCTGGCAGAGATGCGTCGATGCGCCGTCCAGAAGATCGCATGTACGCGTCTCTGATGGCTAATACAGCAAGGAGAAGAAAGAAGAGGAACCGCCAAGCATCGGGGATGCCAGTGGGTGAGTATGTAAGTTTTGGTTTTATTTTTATGTGCTTGCTTTATGTGTGGGCTGGCTGGTTGTATACTACATGGGGCTGGCTGGCTGTATACTACTGTGGGCTGGCTGGCTGTATTCTACATGGGGCTGGGTGGCTATATACTACTGGGGGCTGGTTGGCAAAAAAGGACACAACAGGAATCCCAATGGAAGGCTGATTTAGTCCACAAAGAAGCTCTTTTAGCAGCCCGACCTACCATAGAGCTCCTCAAAAAAGTGATAGATCTCAGGGCTAAACTGAGAGAATTAGCGATGTTTTGCATAGAAAGGCTCTTACTTTACACTAAGCAGAAATATTACAAAAAAGGGAACAAGGCTAATACCATACTGGCCAGACAACTGAGGGAGGACTCTGCTAGATCCACAGCTCAAGCCCTACGGCGATCTGTTGGATCAATAACCCATGACCCAACTACAGACCCATAGCCCTGTTGAACGCGGACTATAAGCTCTTCTCAAAAATTTTGCCCAACTGACTGCTACAGTGGTTTCCCCAGTTAATCAATAAAGATCAGCTGGGTTTTGTCCCAGGGCAGACAGGCCAGGACAATACTAGACGCACCATAAACTTAGTAGATGCAATTAACCAAACTAAGGGAGAAGCCCTATTATTGGGGCTAGACGACGAAAAAGCGTTTGACCGCTTGGGATGGCCTTTCTTAGTTCACACTTTGGAGACATTTGGGTTCAGTGGCACATTTCTAAAGGCAGTTAGGCCACTTTACTCAAACCCATCTGCCTCTATTAAACTACCCCATGTTCACTCGCCCAGGTTTGAGATTCAAAATGACACCCGTCAAGGCTGCCTGCTGTCCCCACTCTTGTTTGTGCTTTGCATTGAAGCACTGGCAGCGGCCATACGACACTCAACAGACATCCAGGGTATTTGGTTACGGGATAGGAAATTTACTGTTTCTATTTTCGCAGACGATGTCCTTTTAACCATCACCCAGCCCTTGATATCCCTCCCCAACCTACATAAACTACTGGACCATTATGGTTATAAGATAAACCTGAGCAAGACCGAGGCATTACCTATTAACATCCCAGAGGATACCTTGGCCCAACTCCGTTCCTCCTTTAACTACAGATGGCAGACGTCTGCACTGACATACCTTGGGGTTAAAATCACCACCTCATATAGGACCCTATATAACCAAAATTTTCCACCCCTCTTTACATCCCTAAGACAGCTTCTGAGCAGGTGGGATAAACTGCCCCTCTCATTCTTTGGCAGGATTGCAGTGGTAAAGATGACAATTTTACCGAAACTCCTATACTATTTTGAAACTCTTCCGGTTCCAATCCCCCTACGCATACTAAGGGCCTTCCAGGCCTCTCTGCTACAATTTATCTGGAATCAGAAATGTTACAGAGTATCTGGATTAATAGTGACATTACCCAAGGACAGGGGGGTTAGCATTCCCTGACATGATCAAATACTACTGGGCTGCACATCTAAGAAAGATACCAGCCTGGTCCACCTTATATGCATTCACCAAATGGATGGAGGTGGATAAATTGTGGTGTGCCCCGATTCACCCTAATGCTTTTCTTTGGGTCACAGCCCCCATCCCTCCACCCAGCAGATTGCTAGGCCCCATGACTCACACCAGATCAATCTGGAAATATTGTGCCTCAAAATTCCAACTGCAATCAGAGCGCTCTCCAATGACCTCCTTTCTTCTTAACCCCAGCCTAAGGTCCAGTCTGGAGGGACAAATGATCAAACCGTGGCTTACAAATGCCTATTTAGATTTGCAGACATAGTAGATTATCAATCGAGAGAGATAAAAGACTTTCCGGACCTACAGAGCAGGTTCTCCTTGCCTTCCTCCTCCCTATGCAGTTATCTACAATTAAATCCTTCTTATCCACTACAAATGGCACAGCATCATTTTCCGTACCCACGGAGTTTGAGAGGTTGTGTAAGGCAGGTACCTCTACCGCAGGTCTCATATCAGCGATTTATAGGATACAAATCCACCCCTACTCTAAAGACCCACCCCGTCATAAGTATCTGGGCAGAACCCTACCCCCTCAGTGTGGAGCTCCATATGGGACAAAGCAGCTAAGACCTCCCAGTGCATCCAATATAAAAAAAACCAATACAAACTACTCCTGTTATGGTATCATACCCCTGCACTTCTCCATCAGATCTACCCATCATCTCCTGATATCCTCATATTTTTTGGACCTGTGCCCTTAATATCCCTTTTTGGCGCATAGTCGAAAACCTACTGGAGACAGTAATAAGTAGCGCAATACCGATGGACCCAGCTACATATCTACTTAATGTCTTCCCACTGGTTCTTTGAAAGCAGAGCGTCAAACTCTTATTTAATCTTCTAACAGTGGCAAGGTGTCTCATCGCTGCTAAATGGAAACAGGTTCCCCCGCCATCAAGACTTGAGTTAATCACTCGTATAAAGGAAGTGAGAACAATGGAACACCTGACGGCACTTTTACTAAATAAAGTTGACAAATTCGACATGGTTTGGGCTCCATGGGATGAGTACTGGTCCAATACGACTCAGGTCTAAGAATGTTTTCACCATTAGCGTGTCCGCTCCCCTCCTCCATTCCATAATTCTTGGGTCTATGGTCTGCCTCTTCTTTCCAGTTGTTTTTCCCTGTGTCTCCTGAATGTCAGTCTACTGTTTGTCTGAAGATAAGTTGTAGGTTTTTCTTCAGGGTTTTTATACTTATCGGTTTTTATGTTATGCTACTGGTCGGGTCGGTTGCCTTTAGTCCCCCGAGAGGGGTGGTAGAGCTTATTGCAAAAGGAAATACATTGTCGATGCTTCTTTCTATATCCCTCCTGGGACAGATGTAATGTGCTTACAGAGACCGTGTTCAAATGACCATTCTTGTATGTATTATGCTGTTGCATTTGATAAAAAAAAAATTTGAAAAAATTTTCAATAAAAATACAGTTGAAAAAAAATATCTATTTTTAAGTTTCTAATGTGAAAAATATTTTAAGAATTGTTCTCATATTTCTCATGTCGCTCTTATATTTAAAGCAAAGCAGAATATTCTGTAATTACCCTGGCCACTAGGTCAACAACTGTACTATAGGAGTGAATTGAATATAAAACCTCTATGGAAAACAACACCATGATTGCCTTTAATGCTGACAATAGATGATGTCACAGGTTATTTACACCACCTAAATGCCTTGAGCATGTCTAGAAAACTCACCAGGGACCTTATTGTGTCACTTGCAGAACATTGTATGCCCATGAGGCTTCTGTAAAGCAGCCAAGGTGGCAAAATGAAAATAAAAAAATCTACAATCTAAAAATAATAACAGACTACAATGAAGTACAAGGCAATCTAGACTAAATGACTGCAATATTGGAAACATACACTTTAAATGGTGTGAAAAAGTGAGAAGTGTCATTTGGGAGAAAAGCTATCCATTCTAAAGGCAGATAAAAGGTACATGGTAAAAGCCCTGGATTTGTCTGCACTACAGAAGGGTTAATGCAGACATGTGGTAAGCAGGAGAAGTCTGTTTGGTCTAGGTAGCACAGACATTTTTGGAATGTCTGTACTGGGCCTGCTTATTATGGATTAGGGGTAGACTGGTAGTGGGACACCTACTCCATCCAGGCTTTGGTCCTGGGTTTCTGTATAGCCCATAGGTGCAGGTCATAGGTCTCTTTAGAGCCTGATTTAGACTGCAGGCCAGAAGAAGTAAGAGAGGCACTACCAGGAGAGCTAAAGGCTGGTCTGAGTTCAGACAGCAAAAGTAACTGAATGCCTCCATATATCTTCTAGCCAAGAGCAGGTGCTTGGCAGACAGGTACATGTATAGTTAGGTGCTGTTATTGTATTAGGCAGTGCCCAGTCGGGCAGGGTTTATTTTGTATGTGCCTAATCCAAGGCTGAATTTGTGTTTTGACAAAGTGAGAATAAAACACTTGTTTTGGACTTTAACTCTGCCTGTGGCCCTGCTTCCTACTACCAGAGCAATTCCCCACAATGGTTATATAAATGCCCAAGCAATCTAAACGTATAAAGCAAAAAAACTGGTTTAAAACAGGTCAGTAGTTTCAGTTGTCTCCAATTGAAAAGAACAGGTAGCAATTCACTGTAAAATCAGTTCTTTATAAAGCTCTTTTCATATTGTCAAAAGCCCCATAATTTCTTTAACAGCATTGCAATCTGTGTCAAGTGAAAAGAATATAGTAAAAAAGGCATTAATTAGGATTAATATAAACATACATCTCTACATAAATGATGGCGTTCACATAAGGTCAACAATGTAGCATCACTAAGTAACTAAGTAATTATGATGGAAATATTTACAGACAGCGTACTGTCATGTTAAAGCATGCGTACAAAGTGATCAGCACAGCCGAGTGCAAATCTAATGGACTTTTTTATCTGGGTGAGCAAAATTATTCACTGAACATCATGACTAAAATTGCTTCACTGCAAGAATCCCTGCTGAGATTTTACAAATAGTAACGTCTCCATAACAAGTTGAAGTGGACACATAATTATAAATGTTATTTTATGCAACTGCCATTGTATTTATGGACTTTCTGTAAAAGTTGAACATTACATTTTGGAAAACAACTTTTGGAGGTTTCTGAAAAATTGGAATGAAGTGGCCCCACCCCTTGAATATGGCCTTTTAAAATACCTTTTTAAGGGTGGCTTCACATGTGATGGTCAAATAACTGGAAACAAGAGCAACTTGTCTAAAGTTTCATCTACCACTTCTCTGGTAGCAACTACCAAAGGTTTGGCATCTAACTTGTACACACTTAGCCCCCCTACACACAAACATGAACATTGGACATGTGCTAGATGGTGTTTCAATGGCAGGCACACATCCCCGTTCACTTCTATTGATTCATTCAGATGTCCATGGATTCCATGACCAGGTGTGTGAGACGACTTTGGGAGCTAAGCAGATCCTATCACTGCTTACTCACTTGCGGATGACACAAGAGACACAAACAACAGTCAGTGGGACTCTTTTTTTTGAGTCCTGTGAAACTGCACTTGTCTTTTGCAGAAGACCTTAAATTCCTGCAAATAATTGATATTGTTTGTGTAATTAAAAGTTATACAATTTTCCAATATATTTTCAGTATCAATTCCTCATGGTTTTCTAGATATCATTCAACTTTATTGGTTATTTCCGGTGGTCAGGTGATGTCACAAAGGTGCATGACACGTTATATCACACAGCTCTGATAAATCTTAGTATCGCGTTATATCACACAGCTCTGATTACTCTCTTTGATACTAATGAGCCATGCACCTATTTCATAATCTAAGATTTAAAACAACCAAAAAACTGCTTAAAGGGGTTGGTCACCTAAAGTAAATAATTGACATTATTTGTGCAACGAAAAGTTCTACAATTTTTCAATATACTTTCTGTATCAATTCCTCATGGTTTTCTAGATCTCTGCTTGCTGTACTTTTATAAAAGCTTCTATGTTTACTTCCAGTGGATAGGATCTGTCCATGGTCATGTGATAGACACGCAGGTGCATGAGCCATTATTGTCATTGAGAGTAATAGGAGCTGTGTGATAATAACGGCTTGTGCACCTGCATGTCCATCACATCACCATGGACAGATTTCTATCCACAGGAAGTAAATAGAGAGATAAGCAGAGATCTAGAAAACATTGAGGAATTGTTAGAGAAAGTATGTTAGAAAATCATGTAACTTTTCCTTACACATACCATATCAATTGTTTGGTGAAAGTGGACAACCCCTTTACCCCCATTACTAGTGATGCCATACTCCATGTCCATTATCCATTAATGTATACATTTTAAATTACTCTGGACCTTTGGTAATAAAACAGAACTTCTTACAAAATTTTAAGTAAGCATGCTATGATACAATTGGTTGCTGTGATCAGAAAAGATAGTTTTTCTTTATTGAAATGAATGTATACATTGGAGAGAGCAGGAAGCAGATGGCTGCATTTCCCATATTGCTGCTGGAATATACTATTTTACTATAAAGTATGAAATATGGGCTATTTATCTTCAAATGGTTATAAAAGGACTTTATTTTTATGACTTATTCTTAGAAGAGGTCATTAGTATTTGAAGGTCAGTAGTCTAGGTCTCCTGCTGATCAGCCCTTTGAAGCCGTCACATCATACACCCACAATTAAAATCATTAAAACTGGTATAAATATGAAAGTTAGCTCACATTTAAACCATTTTTACCTTTTTTTGACTTGTTCTATAAAGATGAGTGGCCTTTTGGAAAAGGTTGTGGTCTCTAGAAAAGGGGCGCGTCTTTGTGCAAAATAGTTTGTCCACCAAAATATGGAGGGTATTCCACATAGTAGTGCACAGTTTAGACCAGCTAAAAGTAGGTCTAAAATTAGAACCCACAGGCTCAATGATGAATCTGTTGCCGCAAGACTAGTGTTCTGAGCTTTGCACCTTTTATGCATCCTCTCATTTTTATAAGATGTAATGGGGCTTTGAATTAGGGGGTGACATTTTTATGAAAATTGCCAAAGCCTATATTTAGAGGGACCTGCTCATCTTTTAAGTAACTTTGAGAAGTCTAAATAACAGTAAAACCCATAAATTACCCCATTATAGAAACTCCAACCTTAATGTGTGAAAAACAAACTTTAAAAAGTTTTTAACCCCTTTGCTCTTTAAGAAGGGTTAAAACACAAGGAGTTGTAATTTACAATTTGTAATGTAATGTTGTAATTTATCATTTAGTTTTAAACATTCACAATGGATTAAATGATGAAAAGCTCCGCAAAGTTTGATTTCTTTTGAGTTTGCTGATATATGTGGTACACGGCAGGGCCTAGAATGGAAGAAGCACTATTCAGAGCAGATTTGCATTGTCACAATTTACAGGCTATAAAATGTATATTTTTTCTAATGTGGATATATGGGGGCTTATTTTTTTCTAGGATGAGATCAATAGAATATCTAATAGCTAATTGATGAGATTTTTTTTACTCTTTTTTTGGTGGGGATAGAAAATAATTAATTCTGATTTGGGCTTTTTAGCTTTTTTGTTTGCAGTGCAGCATACCATAAAAATAAATGTTTACTTTATTCTATGGGTCACCACATTTACGGTGACACCGCCATTTAAATAGCTTTTTATGGTTGACTTGTTTAGCATAATATAGAACTGATTTGGTCAGAATTTTTCTTGTTTTTGCATCGTTGTGTTCTAAGAGGCATAACATTTTTTTTCCTGGTTTTAAAGGGCCAGTGCGCCGATAATTGCCACTGGCCAGATGCCCTTCTCTATATATTCCCAGCCGGATCTGTGTGCCTCCCAGCCTTAGAAAAGCTCCCTAGCGATTATCCTGCATTCCTGCGTCTCCTGCGTTCCTGTGTATCCTGCGTCCTGCTCCCATGTGTTCCTGCTTCTGAGTTTCGGGGTCCTGTGTCCCATGTGCCAGTGTTCCCATTCCCATCTGCCTGACCTTTCCATGCTGACCCCAGATTGAACTTGAAGTTGCATTTATGCCGCCTGCCCTAACCTTGTGCCTGGACCTGACCACAAGACTGTCTTCTGTTAAGGTACCTTGACTTTGGCTGCCACCTCAGGCTAGTCACACCTGTGGAACGACATGGTGGTACCCTGCCGCAGCAAGTCAAACCCACTTTGCGGCGGGCTCTGGTGAAGACCAGTTGCCACTTAGACTCTGGTCGCAGGTGTCAGCTATTACCACCTCCCGCAGTGGTCCAGTGGATCCACACATCTCGAATCCTGACACACAAGACAACAAGAGGAAAGAAAAGGGGGGGGAAGGGCTAGTAGTAATCTAAAACAACCTATAAGAGTAGGTTTATAGAGTAGGTTTCACAGTTATTTTCATCATCATTTGAGCTATATGGCTCCAAAATACAGTCATCCCTGGAAATGTCCATCAAATGTGGGACTTCATTCCCATCTGACCACATCTTCTAACGCACAAAGGGAAGATTTTATGAATACGTTCCGGTACCAGATAGGTGAGTAAATGGTTTTTTAATTGTATGTCTTGGAGTGGGGGACATAATGGTTATATACAGGGGAGAGGCTGGCTGGCTGTATACTTGGGGGGTGGCTGGCTGTATACAGGGGGGGCGCCTGGCTGGCTGTATACAGGGGATGCTGGCTGTATGGAGGCTGGCTGGCTGGATATATAATGGGGAGGCTGGCTGGTTGTATACAGGGGGCTGGCTGGCTATATACTGGGGCGGCTGGCTATATACTGGGGAGAGGCTAGCTAGCTATATACTGGGGGGGCTGGCAGGCTATATACTGGGGGGCTGGCTATATACTGGGGAGGGGATGGCTGGCTATTTACTGGGGGTATAACTACATACTGGGTGGGCAGGCTGGCTATATACTGGAGGGGACTGGCAGGCTATATACAGGCAGGGGTGGTTGTATACTGGGGGAGCTGTCTGGCTAGATACAGGTGTAGCTGTCTGAATACTGGGGGGCGGTGTGGCTATATACTGGGAGGCTGGCTATATACTAGGGGACTGGCTGGCTATTTACTGTTTAAACATATAGTATGGCTCTCGCAGAGTTATGTTTTTAAATATGTGGCGCTTATGGCTCTCTTAGCCAAAAAGGATCCTGACCCCTGGGGTAATTGTTGCTTTTTGATCACTTTTTATCCTGTTTTTATGAGTTTGGATGTGAAAATATTGTCATTTTTGCACATTTTACAGCATTTAGCGTACAGGTTCAGTAACAATTATGTAGCGTTTTGGGGGTGGTTTTTAATTTTTTATGTTATATATTCTTTAATATTGGATTGGGGAATTTGGGGACTTTCATTCTTTTATAAATTTTTTGTACTTTTTAAACTTTTATTTTTCCCAGTGTGGGACTTGAACAAGTGGTTTTTTGAGCAGTGTAATATACTGTAATACTGAAAGCACAATCTAACAGGCATCTTCTGAAGGCGTTCAACAATTGTGATGAACTCGCATCACACTCTCAGCGAGTGCTGCCTGCATCTCCCGGCCTGAACGCTGCAAACCGGAATTGAACTCAGGAGATGCAGGCAGCACTAGCTGCGAGTGTGATGCAAGTTCATCGCAGTGTGGAACAAGCCTTACTTTAAAGTTAATGTTCAATTACCTGAATACACAGTCAAAATGCCCAAAACCCTCCCCCCACGTAAATATAAAGAACACAGTGAGCAGGTAAATGCTGGTGACTGAACTATATTATGGGCTGTGAGAGAGATATTCCTCTACAGGCGCCATTTTGGATCAAGCGGGCGCCATTTTAGTCTTAGCCGGGGGTGCTGTTGACCACTGTCAGCCATGTTGTAAAATATCTATTCATCTCATGATTAAAACATACTTTTGTTTAAATCTGAGAGGCAAGTCTGTCCTTCACTCTTGTCCTATATTTTTGCTTCAGCATCAGATTATCTTATGTTTTGGCTTGACCGAGTCTTCTTCTCAGGACTTTTAGTAAAAGCATTAAGTCTCCCTGGAGACAGTGCTCGATGTGAGAAAAAATATGTAAAGTTTGTCTATATGTTTTGGGAAAGTAGATTTATGGAGAGATATTCAAGCCTATAGCATTGCAGTATTATATCACCTTTTCACACCCCTATGAAACTGATCTTCTGTGTTTTATATATGCGGCTGCATTTATTAAAGATTGAGATTCTGCATTTTCTAAGAGACTGGTGTGTCTTAGTGTGTGCTCTAATCCCGGTACCGGGGAGCCATGAAAGGGTTAATACGAACGTCGCCTTGCACCTGCAGTGGGGTTTGAGCCCCAGATGAAAATCTTGGGCATAACCCCATACTGATAGAAAGGAATAAGTGAACTGACAAGTATAAAAATATCAGTCGCAATATCCACCAAAGAATCAGACTAGTAGGTTAAAACATTGATCCTACTGAAGAAAGAAAAAGCTATTCACTTCTGACATTGTATCTCAAATGATACTTTAATATCTATGCTGGCGCACATGAGCCTAATAATACATACCCAGCAGCTGAACCTACTTGCCCCTGCAGATAGACTCACTTCAGACCCTGTATAAGTGGTGTGAACGGCCTTTGATTTGTTACCGTTTTCTTTGTAACATAAAAGATCAAAGTCATTTCATCTTGGCAGAAGTCTGTTGTATTCATTTATTGTAACTGTGAAATAAATAATCCATTGAAAAGGACTGATTCAGTCTAACTGACTTTACATCTAAAGGACAATGGCAGAGAAAAAATAATAATATTAATCTTTATTTATATAGCGCCAAAACACAGGGGACATATACAAATAAAATATTACAGAGCACAAACAGTCATGTGGAACAATAGGAGCGAGGGTCCTGCTCACAAAAGGTATAAGGGCTTGTATAATGGGAGCCAATTCTTTATAAGGAAACAATACAAAATAATTTAATAAGTAAAGATGGTGCTCTTTGAACCAGCCATCAGTCTCCATCTTATATACAAAGTCCAGAGGCAATGGGATTGCAGAGAAGCCTATAGTTTGGTATTTGGACAGTGGCGTAACTAGGAGAGGCTGGGTCCCATGGCAAACTTCTGCATGGGACCCCCCTTCCCCTGAAAAAAATGTATACATATTTGCACAGACATATTTATAAACACATTTATATACTTATATCTCCTTCACGCTCACGGGGTTCATAAAGAGGTTTGGGTAACTGCATATTGCAGCAAACACCCACTGCTAATAACCACCATTGGTGCTAGCATGTATTTTGTGGGCGCCGCCATCTTTGTTGAGTTCTCTGTTCCCCGTGACATCACTGGGGAGCAGTGATTGGTTGCCATGACAGCCTTCGGTCTGCGTCAGACCCGATGCTATATGGCTTCTGGAGATTCATTAGAATGCACCTGTGGCTCACTGTAATGAATTCTATGTAAAAATGCCACATACTGCAGAAACCTAAAAATTCAAATAACCCCCCTTTCCTTAGAACTGATATGAAATCAAATAAAAATCACAAACACGTTAGGTAGCGCTGCGTCCCAAAAATGTCAGATCTATCAAAATATAAAAATGGTCAATGCCAGTGGTGAATCCCATTATGGAAAATAACCAAATGTCTGAAATGCCGATAGGGGGGGGGGGGGGCAGGCGGGATGACTGGAGTTTGTGCTCGGCAGGCTGGCCGGTGTTTGGCCCCTGCCTTCAACGGGCCCGGCCGCGGTCACACCCTCTGTGACCATGATTGTTACGGCCCTGTCAGCCAGAGTGATAGGCTTGCCTAATGAGATGGGTTTTAAGAGCATATTATAAACTGATCTGCTGATGGTTAGTCCAATGGGGAAGTAAAAAGAGAACAGAGAAGAGGACCTAGGACTGAGCCCTGAGGAACCTAGGCTGTGAGAGTAAGAGGAAAAGAGAGAAAAGGAGACACTGAAAGTGCGGTCAGAGAGATAGGAAGAAAACCAAGAGAGTACAGGCCGATGGAGCTAGACATCCTGAGTAGTAGCTGCCGAGAGATTAATAAGCGATAATAGTAACCTTTATATTTAGCAGTGAGAAGATCATTGAAGACCCTAGTAAGAGCAGTTTCAGTGGAATGTATAGTATGAAAACTATATTGTAGGGGTTCCAGGAGGGAGTTAGCAAAGACATAATGGGTAAAACGAGAATAGACTAGGCATTCCAGAAGTTTGGGGATGAAAGAGAAATTAATGCTGTCGGTAGTTAACAGCATTGTGCGGAGGGTTTCTTTACTATGCAACAGCATATTTGAAAGAAGAAGAAACAACACCAGAAGAGAGAGGTTAAAGATTTTACTGAGGTTATAAGTGACTGCTGGGGAGAGGGACTGTATGAGATGTGAGGGGATGGGTTCACAGATACAGGTAGTGGGGCGAGCAGAGAAAAGGAGCCTGGACACTTCTTCCTCTGTGAATGGCTCTAAGGAAGAGAACAAACAGGGTGAGGTTTTGGAGGGAAGGGAATTAATGATGTGAGCAGATTGAGAAATTATTTCCTGGAGAATGCAATCAATTATATCTTTGAAGTATTTTGCTGCAAAATAATTGTATGTATTTTTTGAAAGAATAAAACAATCATAGGTGTAGTTATCAGTTGAATCAGTCGGATTGTCCCACAGCACGACCCCTGATTCCTGAGGCATAAAAGCAAGAACAGCTGTGGCAAAAACTGATCGCGTGCAACACAATCCCAGCGCAAAACCCTTTTAAATACCCGCTAATCCCGAACACGGCACACAGTCCGATGAAAGTGAGCAGCCCGACCCTCAGTAAATAAGCCCCAATGTGCTCGAGACCTTACCCCCTAACAGGTGCTTTAGCAAGATCCATTGGGGCACGCTTACTAAGGGTCCGCGGACCGCATTTCCGTTGGGTTTTATCGACTATTTCCGTTTTGCGCCCCATTTTACAGGGGTTTTTGCCACACGTGATCAGAGTTTGGCACAATCATGCCGACTTTCATGCAACACAAATCCATGGCCAACAGATTTGGACTAAGCGCAGGATTTAAAATTCAAATTGTGTAAAAAGACATGCACTCACATACACTAGGAAGAAGATGGTGAATTCCGGCGGACCTGAGCGGGGAAGCGACACATGCAGGATCTCGGGCGCACGATCTTAGTGAATCACGGCAGACTTCATCCTCATCGGACAATGCACCTCGGGGATCACACAGGGACCGGGTAAGTAAATGTGCCCCATTGTGTTAGAAGAAGTAACATCAGGTATGGCCTTATTAATCTCCACTACACAGAGAATGTCTGTGAGTAGATGATCATTAAGATGCCAAGAAAACATTATAGAGGTGACCAAGCTAGGGCAGGTTGCTCCAGAAACTAGGGCATGATCGGAACACAGTATATTATAAGTAGAACACGTAGGGTGCAGGTAAAGAAGGGTGTAAAACCAGCAGGACATCTATTCTATCAGTATTGTGTACGCTAGAGTAACAACTAAAGTCCTTTTCTTTGAGATGGAGGACTCTTCATAAGTCAACCAACTGGAGTTTAGAAAGCTGGCTGAAAAGAAGACCAAAGACTTACCCTCCAGCGGGGAATTGATATCCCCACCTAATATAGTAGCCAGGCCCACTAATATAGTATAGTATAGAAGTCCTTGAATATTTTAATGCCATGAAAGTCTTGACCTGTATAAGGAAAGTAAACCGAGTATACACAGATCCTAAAATTGAGATAACTAAATGTCTATCCTTAGGATCAGATTTGGTAGCTAATAGCCCAGGGTTGAAAGAGATGTGGAACACTTTAGAGACCCCCTTGGAATTTTGCAGAGCATTGGGCATATGATACCAAGAGTTCTCAAATTCACTTCTGAAGTTTCTAACACAGGAATATTTAAAGTGGGTCTCCTGAAACATTGCAAACTGGAAGAATTTTTTGTGCATCTTGTACAATATTTGACTTACCTGGAGGATTGAAGCCTCTGAAGTAAAGGTACAGAAATTTAAGTTAGCCATGATTGTGTACCTCATCAAGTAAGGGGTGAAAAAAAACAATGCAGACAAGACAAACTATGGAATAGATAGGGACAAAACAGACATAACAAATTAAATTCAAACATTCTAATATGACAATAAATCTACATCCAGGCATTAGTAAGAACAATGGGACATAAAAACACATCTCCTACACGGGGAGTGGGAGAGCCAAGAAAAACAGAACATTCTCCTGGACTCCCATGGAGTGGTTGATATTAGAGGTGGTTCTTATAGTAGCTTTGTAATGGCTTACCTAAAGTTCAATCAGCTACAGGTCTCTTAGAGTTGTCACTATAGGTCACGAACTTCTCTGGGCTTTATGCGGCATCACAACCTCCCATGAGGTTCTAGTTGGCAGGGGCAGTAGTGATCTCATAGTAGGCTGGTTAGGTAAGTCCCTGTGAGGCAATGCAAGTGTACCAAGGAAATGTGGCATATCTACAATATTCTTAAAGGTACTTGGTCAACCATCTTTCTAGACTATCAGTTGAAAGGGGAATCCAGACCAATATGCAATGCCTTTGTCCCACAATAATTGAGTTAGCAGCTTTAAAGCCTTGCAGAGTACCACGAGTGTCACGGGTGCTCCCGCGATCCATGTCGCGGATTGGGGGTTCACCCATGCCTCGCTGTGTGCCTGTCCCCGTTCTCCTGCCAGGACTTACCTCTCCTGGCTCCTGACTGTGCTCTGGGTCCCGGCGTGGAGGCCGCACGTCTCCTGCCTTCCAGGCCGCCCGCTCCCGCTACTACGGCGCGCACTGGCTTCTTAGAACTTAAAGGGCCAGCGTCCTTCCCATTGGTGCTGGTCACTTCCGCGTTTCTTATATAACCCAGCGGCTCCCTTTACTCCCGGCCGGATCTTCAAGTCTTCCCACTGAAGTGAAAGCCTCCCGTGTGTTCCCGTGGTCCCGTTCCTGTGTGTTTCCCAGACGCCTCCTTGTTCCTGTGCGTTCCCAGACGCCTCCTGTGGACGGTATTCAGTGGTCCGTGTCCGGTGGTCCGTGTCCAGTGGTCCATGTCCGGTGGTCCCTGTCCGGTGGTCCCTGTCCGGTGGTCCATATCCTGTGGTCCGTCCCCGTATGACTGTGCTCCTGTTGTTCCGTTTAGGGTTTCCAGCCCAGAAGTGACCCCCTGCCATCCTGTTCTTTTGCAGTTTGCGACTGTCTTATAATTTCTAGCTGTAAAGCAGATTTTTGGTTAATTCAGTTTTTGTTTTTATGACATTTATTCATAAAAAACGTATGACTATAAGGAATCTATAAACTCGTGTAAATTTATTACATTTAGGTGTGAAGAGATTTATCTTTTGTTTGGGGCACATTTTTACCATCAAAGCCAATTTTTATGCATTTTTAATAAAATTTTATACTTTGAATTAAAATTGCATGAAGGTGCTTATATCTATTTTTAGAAGTGGGGCAAATGTCTGCTTTAAAAAATACTGTATATGTTTTGTTGGGGTTAAGATTATATTTTTTATGCTGTAATTTCAGTTTTATTTGTATACCGTATATAAGCCGACCCGAGTATAAGCCGAGGCCCCTAATTTTACCACAAAATACTGGGAAAACCTATTGACTCCAGTATAAGCCAAGGGTGGGAAATGCATTGGTCACAGCCTCCCCAGTATATAACCAGCCAGCCCCTGCCCCAGTGTATATAGCCAGCCAGCCCCTGCCCCAGTGTATATAGCCAGCCAGCCCCTGCCCCAGTGTATATAGCCAGCCAGCCCCTGCCCCAGTGTATATAGCCAGCCAGCCCCTGCCCCAGTGTATATAGCCTGCCAGCCCCTGCCCCAGTGTATATAGCCTGCCAGCCCCTGCCCCAGTGTATATAGCCTGCCAGCCCCTGCCCCAGTGTATATAGCCTGCCAGCCCCTGCCCCAGTGTATATAGCCTGCCAGACCCTGCCCCAGTGTATATAGCCTGCCAGACCCTGCCCCAGTGTATATAGCCTGCCAGCCCCTGTCGGACAGATCGCACAGAAGATATACAGGGGTCGCCGGAAAGGTGAGTTTAGATATATTTATTTTTTTGACTCGAGTATAAGCCGAGTTTGGGGTTTTCAGCACATTTTTTGTGCTGAAAAACTAGGCTTATACTCGAGTATATAAGGTATATCAAAATTGTAAAAGTTGTTAAACGCTTGGCAGAGAAAGTCAGGGGATTGTTTATATTATAATGGATTTAGGGGAAACAGTATGTATAATATTTATTTAGTGGCCACACCATATTTTTTTATTAAGGAGAATGGCTTGGAGAAATTTCTAATTACGTTCTTAAAGACACATAATCATAACCTGTTAGTAGCGAGATGACACTTCTAACTGGCTTTGACTGTAGACAGTGACTAATCTCCTACTGTGGAAGACAATAGATATGTGATTTAGTGCACATTGTTAAATTTTAACGTACATTGGGATGAGGCGGGCACTAATTTTTCCTGTATGGGGCTTGAAAATTTCCAATGGCAGTCCTGCAGGTCTCTGATTAGAACAAAGGTTTATAAGTTCCTAAATGCCACCATAACAACCTGGACATTCACATTTATTCATCTGCCATATTCATACATTTCTTCTTGTAGATGTTATTAAAAATATGTACCTGAGTGAAGTTTATTTCCCATAAATATAGTCATATAGGGGCTCATTTACTAAGGGTCGCAGATTGCACTTTTGTCAGACTTTGCACCTTTTTCAGGGATTACAGGGCTTGCACAGGTATTTAACAAGTGTCTGCAGTGGGATTGTGGTGCACATGATCCGTTTTTGGTGCAGCTGCGCTGGCTTCCATGTTACACAAATTGGGGGAGGGGCATGCCGTTGGATGATCCGACTGATTCGGACTGAGCGTGGGATTTAACTTTCAAATTGTGTCGCAAGCCCAAGCACTTGCAAGCACCACTAAAAAGATGGTGAACTCTGCCGGACCTGAGCAGGGAAGCGACACATGCAGGATATCGGGCACACGATCTTAGTGATTCGCAGCACACTGCATTTTAGTTGGACAATGCACATTCAATGAACTACAGCGGGCAGGTAAGTAAATGTGGCCCATAGACTCATACAAACAGAGGACAGCTGTCCTTAAATAAGACCACCATGGCTGGAGTAATTGCACAAAGAAAACAAATAGTTTTTGCATAAGAAATGTCCCACAACCATTTTATGGTAATAAACATTGAATTAAGGTGGTCGGGCAGTCCAGAGCATAGGGGTGGTCGTAACCAAGGATAACTTTGTTTTGAAGGGACATCATGGCTACATAAAATATATGGAAAATTATCCCATTTTTGGAAATTATATGCAACTGTAGACATGTACATATATATATGACAGAGGAAGTAAATTAAATGTGAGTGCCTAGGTTTTCCTTTTGCAAGGCAGGATGGGTGTAGCTACAAAGGACACTAGTTTAAGGCCAGAAACATTAAAAATGAGCTAGTTAATCTAGGGAGAAATAAAAAAAAACAACAACCCAAAGTAAAAAATTTGACGTTTAAGCTCCCCAATGGAAATATTTTCAATAGCTCAACTGAGGAGCTAAATTATCGCATTTTTCACTTTGGGTAAAAAAAACAGCTTTTTTCACAAGGAGTGCTGCCTCGCCTGCATTTTTTGAATTTTCATCTATCTACCTGGGAGTTGGGTTTTGCTGTGCTCTGCCACTCATTGCCTTTTCTCTCTCTCTCTCTCTCTCTCTCTCTCTCTCTCTCTCTCTCTATATATATATATATATATATATATATATATATATTCGAGACTTCAGCATCTGGGTTAAGTTGATAAATCACATATACACATATAACATAGGAAAACTCAGGCAAACTCTGCAAGTAGTGTTTTTGTCGCAAAAAAAACTGCAGAACCACCAATGCACCAGAAAAAGCTGCAAAAAATGCACAAAAAACTAAAAGTATTTAATAAATTCCCCCCTTGAATGCTTTTCGAAGTTCTGCATCTCTCCATCTTCATATATGTAATATCCTTTGAGTGTTTACTGGATAAGAAGTTTAATAATTGATATCCAAGTTAAGCTAATTTAATGCTTGCTGAGGTTATATGTACTTTTTTACTTATCACTTTCAGGATTGGGAGAAGGAATGCAATATCTAGCTATTTATTTTACTATTTAAATCTTTAGTTAAGCCCTGTCTTGGTATTTGTAATATTTGCTCAGTTTCCAATATACCCAAATCTGTTTTAGAAAGATGCAGATAAATCTTGCTCTTAGTACTTTTTAAGTGGAAATGTGAATAAACTGTAAAGCAGATGTCTAATCTGTCTTAAAAACATGTTTCACTACCTACCCCTTTGTTGTAGTTCTTATATTGTTTTAGGACTCCACACCAATAAGTGACGACACTAAAGCTGCATTCCTGCCACAACTTGTCATAGGCAATCCATGAACCTATTCTCTATTAACCCCAGACAGCTTGAAACACTATTCCGTCTATGGCTGGTCATATGGCACACAGGCAAAAGAAAGGGCAGGAAAGTATTAATATATATATATAAACCTATAGCCATTTTTCCTATCTCCTGACCTGTACTTCTTCTGCCCTGACCCTGGCTTGTTCTTGACCATCCATTACCCTGATCCCTGATTGAGTTATGTATCTGTGCCTCTGGGTCAGCTGCTGTGTATACTAAGGACACCTCCAGAGATAGCGAACTACCTATTTTCCAAATTAAAACTTATTGTAAAGGACAGCGAGTTCCATTGTGGACTTCCACAATGGACAATAAGTTCCACAATAAACATAGAAAGTGTTATGCCACTTGGAAAATGGTGATGCAAAAATTATAGATGTTTCCCCACATCAGGTTTTATATTCAAAATAGAACGTAAAACGTAAGAAAAAAAATATAGAAATTTGGGTATTGCTGTAATCATACTGACCAATAGCTTAAATATAACATACATCTTAGGGTATAAGACAGTGATGGCCAACCTATGACACGCGTGTCAGTGCTAACACGCATAGCCATTTTCAGTGACACGCGGCCGCCGGAGAGTTAAGTTTCATCCTCGGCTCCTACACGGCCAGGTGCAGTAACCGGGAGGCTGAGAGATTGTCCAGCACATTGTAATAAATAGATGTAGTATGGCAGTACATGGTAGGATCAATCACACAACCTAGGATTAAAGTACCCTAGAAGTTAAATAATTATACATATTTGTTATTTAAACTATAAATATCACACGCCACCAGAGTTATGCTCGTTTTTTTGGTGAATTTTGACACACCAAACTCATAAGGTTGCCCATCACTGGTATAAGATGAACACCAAAAATAAAATGTCAAAAATCAATTGCAGAATTTATGTTTTTTATACGCCCCCCCCCCCCCCCCCCCCCCACACACACACACACCAAAAAGAGTTGAAGGGTTATTCTCCTCTGGTTATTGACATTTCATTTAATTCATCTGCCATACACATATAATTATGTAAATAATTGGATGTTATTACAAAACAATCTAGAAACAAGACTGTTGTTTGATATAGCCACCTCTGCTGGAGTGATTGCACAAAGAAGCAAATTATTTTTGTATATGAAATGGGGGGGGGAGTTACTGCATGTCCCAGAGTTGTACCATGGTAAAGATCATTGAATCATGGTGATCAGGCAGGGTTCAATAGCATATGTGTGGTCAACACTGTCACAATGCAGGGGTGATCATATCCAAGGACAACTATCTAATTTCTAAGAGCAAAATTAACATATATGGGGACACACAGCTATTTTTTTAATAGAATGAAATAAAAAAAAGGTTTATATATGGCAGATTAATGAAATATGAAATTTACATACCCTATGTAAAAATACACATATGCATGTTTTTATCATTATTTGACTACCTGGGTTAGTTAGGATTACCAAAATAGTCATATGTGCCAAATGCCAGAATAATGAAAGAGATAATTTTAAAGGCATTTTTTTTAAATAATATTCTTTATTGGTTGATGACAGGAATACAGGCAAGGAACAGGAACCCAGTCCTCATTATATCCAGTAAAATGTAATCCAGCAAAATATATCTGCATGAATCAAAACATGTTAACCAGTTTATACAGTTTAGTATAAAAAGTTTATACAAATTTTATGGAATACCGTATTTCGATAGTGTAAGAATTGTGTCCAAAAGGCCTATAATGAATACCATATCAACTTTCTTCCAAAGTATAAAAGGGGTGTTTTTACCCATATAGTAAGTAGTAGTTTGCATTTCTATGCCCACATTATTATGCATGCCGCAGTTCTCCTGCTCATCTAGGAAAAGTGTTAAATGATGTATGTGCAACCTGGACTGACTTGTCTCCTGCTCAAGGAAAGTAACTCGTTCATCCATTGCCGCAGCAGCATTTTCCACATCCTCCCCTAAAACCCTCTAAGGCCTGCTGATGAGATAATTCAAGCTGCTGGATAGAAGAGACTGAGTCCTGTCAGGTGGGAAGAGCTTGTATGAGCTCCCTCAGGTGTTGAAACTCAGAGTGCATGCCCATAGATCCTGGTCCCTGTGGTTGGTATTGCAAGGAAGCCCTTGATTAGGTTAAGGCTGGGCTCTCTGGGCACCCCATGTGTGGGGTTTGGGGCATTGTCAGTACCTGAGCTTCTCTAGAGCTTCTCTGAGTGCCGAGAAGGTGAGCAAATTGGTGGTAACAGTGCCTGTCGGGATAGAGCCCATGCAATGAGCCTCCTCACGCCACCATTGCTAAGCCACACCCCCTTTAAAGGCATTTTTATCACTTTCCTCAAAGTCAAAAATTTATATATAACAAGATTACCATGCCTTTAAACAATTTTGGTTGATTAGAGATTTTATTTTATTTGTATTATGGTTTATTTTATATTGTATTTTAAGGAACACCTGAAACACAATACTTCGTTGTGCAACATTGTGGGAAAATCTAAAGAAATCGGCCATGCTACCAGGAAGAGAATTTTGGACCTGCACAAGTCTGGTTCAACCTTGGGTGGAAATTTTCCAGATAATTATGCGCAAATACATACAAGATGGGAATGTACAGACATCATACCACTCAGGAAAGAGACTGTTCTGTGTCCAAGAGATGAACATGGTCCAAAATGTGCATATAAAACCAAGAACAAAAGCAAAAGACTTTGGGGTACATTTACTTAGAGTAGTGCAAACTGCACTAAAAGTGTATTTGCCTGTGTATAATGCAGGGTGCGTCACAATTTGTGTCTCGTGCGTCACAATTTGTATCTCGTGCGCCAGAAATGTTTTTTTAGACACTTCTTAAATGCTTGTGCAAACAGTTTGCACTGAAAAGAACATGCAAAGTCAGACAGACATAAAACTGCTGCAAGGACCTTAGTAAACATGCCCCTTTGTGAAGTGTTGACTGAAGCCGGTAAGAGTGTGTCTTTATCCACAGTGAAACAATTACTGTATCTACATGGGCTGAAAGGGCATTTTGACAGGAGAAAGCCAATACTCCAAAAGAAACATAAAATATGGTTTGCAAATGTACACAGGAAGAAATACCTTAATTTTTATTCAAATGTTCTGTGGTCTGACAAAACTAAAATTGAACTGTTTGGCCACAATGACCATTGGAGGAAAAAAGGAAAAGGTTGTGGAATTATATCCAAAATGCTAAACCCAAGAGCAATGGTACCAAATAGTAATGAAATTTGAGTAAACTTTGGTCTTTAAAGACAGTAATAAAGATGTCTCTCTCATTATTCTGGCATTTGGCAAATATAAATAATTTTAGTTATCCTAATTGACCTAAAACGGAAAAGATCTAATTACTAACCCATACCAAAGTACATTAGATGTAAAAGACTCTCTGTACCCATGAGGTTTCATTTTTGAGTTTGTTAGGATTGCTGTTATTCCCTAGATATGTCAGACAGTAATTGTTTCATATCATAAATGATGGAAATACTCTGTACACTGCCCCCGGGCTTATAAGTTA
Source organism: Engystomops pustulosus (assembly GCF_040894005.1). Taxonomy (NCBI): domain Eukaryota; kingdom Metazoa; phylum Chordata; class Amphibia; order Anura; family Leptodactylidae; genus Engystomops; species Engystomops pustulosus. The sequence goes on along the minus strand of NC_092415.1, from coordinate 157,606,146 downwards.
TTTAAACATTTTAGATTAATAAAGCCAAAGACTCAGACAAATGATTAATTCTATTGTCATTGATTGTGGAACAGAAACACTGTTTCTAGGAAGTAACATCAATCACAAAGAATCTTATGTCATAACAGAAGAAAATTGTCAATGTCCAGTTAGAATCAAATAAATAAATAGAATGTAGAATGTAGCAGTAAAAAAGATAAACATTTTTAGAATTTATGAGAAAATATCAGAAGTATATAAGTATCAGTAAGACTTCGGATCAGTATAAATTAATACAGAAGTTCTAAATTAAGTATATTTAAAATCAGTAACATTGTTTCTCGCCCCAGTATGGCAATCTTAAATGGACGACCATTGGTTATAGTTGTTCACAATTTTAGAAAGGAAAATCCAAAGACTCACTAAGATTGGTCTGGCCCTAATGGAAATCAGCCATCAGATTTACTGATGTATCCTGCCCAAATTTATATGCTCGTTCTTTAATCTAGGGGGTGGCAACATCTTTCATATGTCCAGGAAAGGCTGGATTTGTCTAAAAAACTTCTGTATAAAAAAATGCAGATGAGTCTGAGGCCTAAATCACCAGAGTGCCCTTGGCTCAGCTGTCTGATTATTTATGCATTCTGTTAGGGCAGGATACCATCAGTAAATCTGAAGGGAGGTGTACTTTAAAGCAATATTTGTGACTGATCACTAAAATAGAGTGGAATTTGTACCAAAAATAAATTATAATTATGCAACATTTTGGGGGGAGAGGTTGCTGTTTTTGTATCATTTTTTTTCCAGTATAGTAGTAAAATATAATTTTGTAGAATTTTCCATAGGGTTTACTTTCAGACTTCCAAAGCGCCTGAAAATACACATGTAAAAACTTTATATCACCAAAAATACATATTTATCATATTTTTAAATCAACTTTTATTTGTACATTGACAGCATAAAGATAAAACATATCCCAGACCCCTCCAACTCCCCCTAAACTCCCAGGTCCGCCAGTCGCAGCTTCTTTCTTGGTCCTACATGGTCCTAGCACACATAGTGCATCTCCGAATATATATACTGCCTCTCTACAGCCCTAACACCCTCTCCAAGTTCAGCAACAACCAGCCTCTCCCCAGCTCCTCAGTTGCCAACCCCGAAAACTCCACCCAACTAGACCACTGTTTTCAAATTATTGAATACTCCCCTTCTTCTCCCTCTTCTAATAGACTTTCATATCCATCCATATAGTCCTATTGCTCATAAGTACCGGCCCTCCCGGGGTGTCTTTATGCCTAGCTATACTTTTCTGAACCTGATATAAAAATTTTGCCACAGCTAGGCATCCATTTTAGTTCCCCTGTATACCATCCATACAGCTCAACAGACAAATCTTAGGATCATGAGGAATCTTATATTATACACTCTGCCTATCAAATATTCTGCTTCTTTCCTTGGACTTCTTTGCATATATGCATTTTAATGTGTTTGTTGGGTGGCTATTAACTAATAAAACTGATTTAAGTCTGTTGGGTGTGCAGAGTGCTGATGTGTCCTTGTTCTTGTTGTTTATGTGACTACATTGTTGGACTACTTTGCCCCCCTGCTGTGTGCTCACTTTCTTAGGTTTGCGGATTCTTATATTATATACTCTACCTATCAAATCTACCTATTTCTTTCAATAGGCTCTCTATTGCAATACAGGACCAAAACATATGCCATCTGTCAGCTCTCTCCTCTGAGCAGCAGGGGCAAACAGTATCTCCCATTTTCCAAAGCAAGAATGGTGTCTTGTAGCAAAAACAGTTGAGATCTCCTCTGAGCAACGTTCATCAATAAACTACAAGGAGAGCCTGTTGCCTCTGACCATTGCTCCCCCAACATTTCTGTTACTTCTTACTTCCTTCACATTCTGATCTCTGCCATGGGATCCCCCAAGACTTTAGAAAGAAGAGAGCTGTATAGTAAGGAGATCGGTAAGGAGACAATGGGGGTCATTTATTAAGGGCCCGATTCGCGTTTTCCCGACGTGTTACCCGAATATTTCCGTTTTGCGCCGCTTGTACTTAAATTGCCCCGGGATTTTGGCGCACGCGATCGGATTGTGGCGCATCGGCGCTGGCATGCGCGCGACGGAAATCGGGGGGCGTGGCCGAACGAAAACCCGACGTATTCTGAAAAACCGCCGCATTTAAAAACCGAAAATGTGTCGCATAAGGACCGCTTACCTTCACCTGGTCCAGCTCGGTGCATTCCGGCGCGATGAGTTTACTTTCAGCGCAGCAGCGCCACCTGGTGGACGGCGGAAGAACTACCTTATTAAATCCCGGCCGGACCCGAATCCAGAGCGGAGAAGCCGCCGCTGGAACGCGAATGGACCGGGTAAGTAAATTTGCCCCATAGAGTGACAATGAGTGGGCTTGCGTCTGGAGGGCATCCCACAAACATAAGTATTGAAAAAGCCATGCATGCGGTAGATCAAATTCCTTCCCTAGCTCTTGGAAGGATTTCAAAAACCCTCCAGAATATAACTGGTTTAGGTACCATACTTCCCATCTTAGCATACTTTCCAACATCAACAACTCCCCCAAAACAGGGTTATTCCACAACGGCGTATATTTAGTACAACCTTACACCCAATAAATGTTTACAGACCTTCCGAACCTTTTGCAGCAACCCTAAAGTTGGTCTATTCCCGGCTACCGTCCCAAACATTGCCTCCAATGTATCTAACTGGGCCAGACCCCCTCCCAAATGTCACAAAGCCTTTGGGCAGTGAAACCTCTCTTCTCTAGGCCACCCACTCAGATGCTGGCACTGTGTTGACAGAAAATATACCCAAACATTTGTCAATGCCAACCCACCCTTAGGTAACTGCAATTTTTCTAATTTGATTATCGGCAGCCCCTTATTCCACACCAGGTTACAAAATAAGTTGTGAAAGCTGCAGAACCAAAACTTAGGAATCCACACTGGGGCATCAATATCATTTTAATTAAGTTCATCCAGCCAAGAGCTGAGAGCTGCAACCTATTCTAAACTAAAAATACTGCATGGACTTTAATGTGCACATTAGTTACATGTATATACTACATGTAAAGTAAAGTTTATTATTACTATTTTTTATGAAATGTGTGTGCTTACTAAACTTTGTAAATGTCAAAAGGATATTCTATATGTGTATTAAAATAAGTGACTATTATCTTTCATTGGTCTATTTTTTAGGTTTCTGGGTTTTTTTCACATTAAAAAAGGAATAATCCCTTGAAATTATAGATACCATTGAAGGTAAATTACGTCCGGATTATACAGCTATTTGTTTGTTAGTCATTAAATTAACTTCAATTTTTCTGTAAATTAAAGAGGACCTGTCACCCAAAAAAAAGCACTAGGAGCTGCTTACTTTAGCGCTACCCCATTTTTAGCAGTGATAAACTGCTAACTTTATCGGAACCCTCCCGTACAATAGGAACAACAGACCGGATTCATGAGGGGACGGGACTACAAGGCGTTGACTGCCACATGAAACCGGGCAATCACCGCCGGCCTGTGGTGTGAGAGGGGGGGTGCAGGGAAGAATCGCTGTTAGTTCGGTCCTGCATACCTTTTGTATGGCGCCGCAGTGTCTGCTAGCTTTATCAGAGGGTTCCGATAAAGCTAGCAGTTTATCACTGCTAAAAATGGGGTAGCGGTAGGAGCTGCTTACTTTAGCTGCTTACTTTAGTAGTGTTTTTTTGGGTGACAGGTCCCCTTTAAGTGCTTTGGGGATATTACCAGAGCTCTTCCAGGATCCGTAGCCTCTGGCTCCCTGCTTCCACAGCACTCGCCCCCCCCTGCTCTGTGCCAAAATCTTTCAGCAGCTAGGAGTATCAGCTCTGTGATGCCACAATATTTCAACCCAGAGGGAAGCAGTGGGCACTGGTGGAGCTTTGGGAGGGTATAACAACGAGAGACCCCAGAGCCCTAATCTGGTGGTAGTCTAAGTTAGGTTTCATACAAATATATGGTACATTCTATTGTATTAAAATTTCTTAATGCATCTTGGAATAATAAATAATTTTAAATCATGTATTCTTTTTATTACACATATGGGGCGCCTCTCCAAAAAATAAAATTTCCTAATTAAAATTGTTTTTTTTCCAGTGGGGAAGTTAGTAGCAAATATACACAACAGAAAAGCAATAAATATGTAAATAGTTTGATGTTTTGTCTGTTTATTGTGAGGTTTATTGTTAATCCTCTAAATTGCAAACAGAACCTTGCTGTGTTTAGTATTCAATGCAGCAAAGGCTTTATATAGAGTTTATTGGTCTCATTTGTAAGAGTATAATACATAAAGATAAACGAACCACCAGAGTACAATGGAGTTTGGGGATCTCAATATAATTTACAGTGTATACTTGAGTATAAGCCGTCCCAAGTATAAGCCGAGGTACCAAATTTTAGCGCAAAAATGGAAAAAACTATTGACTCCAGCATAGGGTAGGAAATGTATTGGTCCTAGCCTGCCCCAGTATACAGCCAGCCAGTGCATGCCCCCCAGTATGCAGCCTGCAGCCCCTGCCCCAGTATGCAGCCTGCAGCCCCTGTCCCCCAGTATGCAGCCTGCAGCCCCTGTACCCCAGAATGCAGCCTGCCAGCCAGTGTATGCCCCCCAGTATACAGCCTGCAGCCTCTGTCCCCCAGTATACAGCCTGCCAGCCCCTGTCCCCCAGTATACAGACCCTGACCAGCCTATAAGGAAAAAAACAAAAAGAGCCGCTGACATCACAGCTCGAGCAACAGCAGCGCATGGAGAGAGGGAGCCGGAACATCGTTGAACAGAAGAGGACCTCCCGGGGTGAGAGGTGAGAAGGTGAGAACACTTTTTTTTTTCTTTTTGTATTTTTATATATAGACTCGAGTATAAGCAGAGTTAGGGTTTTTCAGTACATTTTTTGTGTTTAAAAACTCGGCTTATACTCGAGTATATACGGTAACCTAAAAGACAAATCCAGTCGTATTCAATATTGTCTAAACATTGCAGTCAATAGGCCCCATATATAATAGTTCCTTTGCCATTTTTTGACATGTTTTGCCTTTATGTGCAACTTTTTGGGGCCCATTGAATTTTTCTCAATGTTTTGTGGGCCAGTTTAGGGGGATATTGTTAGCTTGTAGATTAAAGCACGGTGAATAAAATATTATTTTTAATTCCAAAAATGGAAAAATCTCAAATACATACAATAATAACTCATAAGCTAGCACAGGCTAATGCATATGACCCATTGACATGTAAACACCAGACACATAAAGGACACATAGTTGCGCCTAAATTCTGGCGCACTGTTTTGCCAGAATTATCACCAACTTTGATAAGGTAATTTCCTGCCTCTTATTAATCACTTTACTTTAACACAGTTTAGGCGCAATTTTGGCGCAGTTAAGGTGCGATGTTAGATTCGGGCAGCTACATGTGATCCTGCTACAAGCTCCTCTCTGCTTCTCCCACATCCCAGAATGAAGATAACACTCACAGCAGCACCCAGGTGTGTGACACCCTGCACCCAGTCATCTCCTCAGCAGGGGCTTCTCCAAGAGGGCATCCCCCAGTGCTGGTCTCCTGCTGCACCCCTGTAATTCTGCACTGTATCCCCTTCAGACACACTAGTGTCTGAGGGGGATACTGTTCAGAATTACATGGGGGACACTTGTCTGTACTATCTGCAACATTCTGCAAAGTTCTCAGCTCTTGCCTTGAGCTCAGGATTTTGCAGAATGTTTTGTAAATAGAAGGTGATGAACTGTAAATAGAGTCTGCAGCTCCTGTCTGTAGTGTATATATTATTTGTATTAGAGCTCATTCACATGGCCGTCTGCGGGAACGTACATGCGGGCGCAAATTTGCGGCCGCATGTACGTCCCCATAGACGGCAATAGCGACACGGCGCAGAAACGGTGCCACACATGTGTGGCACCGATCCGGGCCACATACCGCAAAAAGATAGAGCATGCTCTATCTTTCGGCGTGTGTGCGGCCGTGTGCCGCTATTCTCTATTCTCTATCCTCCTCCTCTCCAGCACACGGCAGTATGCCCGCATGGCAGGCATACCGCGTGTGAATGTACCCTTTTCTGTTCTAGCTTCTGGCTGAGCTTTGCTGCTGGGAATGAGCTGCTCTACAAAGGGGCACAGTGCATGCCACCTTCAGGCTAGAGTATGTTTTTGCGCCGGTTTTTGTGTCTAAATAAAAAGTAGCAAGTGATGAATATCATTAGGCGCAGCAAAACATCTGGATTGGTAGGATGAATAAGGGAAAGCTGGTTATTTTTGCTGCGCGTCTAGTTTAGCGTTTAATTGCAAAAACAGTGCGCCAGTATGAAAAGGCACAAAAATAACAGAAATAACGAGTTATACATGTGGCCCAAAGTAGCCGATTCATCAAAAGTTGCAAAGATCTTTATTAACATGGGGCACCCTGCACTGCGCATAACGTTTGCACCAACTATTTTTGGAGCAACTTATACATAGAGAGTGCGCCACAATTCTGTTGAGTTGCAGTAATAATGTGATACGGCCCGACTCTTTACTGGAACGCCCCTTTATGTGCAGAATTTTGTAGTGTGGCAAACACATTGTCGTTGAAACTCAATACTGGCGGTAACACTTCAATGAATACATGTACAAGCAGTTTGCACATTTTCTTTAGTGAGAAGTCAGACAGAAAACTGTTGCATACACTTGGGCCAATATGTTGGCAGAAAATGCTAAACCATTCTTTAAAAGTTTACTTCTGGCCCACTTTTTGTTTTGCTGTTGTAAGGTTTGACTAGTTATGGTGCAAAGGAAGATATTTCAGTAAAGAAAATTAGGACAGCAAACATCTTTACCCGTACACATTGGGGCACATTTACTTCCCCGTGCATTGTCCAACGAGGATTTGGGTGTGTCGCGATTCACTAAGATCGTGCGTCCAATTTCCTGCATCTGTCGCTTCCCCCGCTGAGGTCCACCAGAGTTCACCTTCTTCTTCCCGGTGCATGTAAGTGCTGATCTTGCGACACAATTTGCTTTTTAAATTCCGCAGATTGTCCAATTCAGTCAGGTTGTCCGACGTCCACGCCCCCCGGTTTGTGTCGCATGCAAGCCGGCACCGATGCGACACAATCCGATCGCGTGCGCCAAAAACCCAGGGCAATTCAGGGCAAAATGGAAAAGAATCGCGAAACCCGACGAAAATGCGTCGTTCGGACTCTTAGTAAATGTGCCCCAATGTGTGCAGTTCCTCGGGGCAAGCTGCCCAGTAATACCATACAGTATAATGTGGCCACACAGGAGCCATGTGTTTAATCACATGGCTAAAAAAATGGTCATGTGCAGAAGGGCTTACTCTTACATATTTCTTTTATCCATCTCCATCTTCATGAAGAGATAGAAGTATCAGAATAGCAGAGCAGAAAAAAAATCCTGGGTCTTGCTCTCAGACTACCTGCCGACTATTTTTAGCTCCTCTTTAGACTTTCATAGACTGCAGCACACATGAGTAGCCATATCTCTATTCTACTGGACTGTGAGCTAATAGACCCCGTACTGCAGATAATTCTGTGTCCTAGAGGTGGGACCTGCACCCATCAAGTTTTAGTGTCATATCATGAGAAAGGCAAATACCCCCTTAAGCCCCCATACACTTGTATGGATACCCTATCATAGATTTGTCAAACTCACAAGGCCTTGTGCATGAGTCTTTATTCCAGTTTTGTTTTTGCAGTACATTTTCTTGTTTGTTTGTAAAGCGTGAGAGCAGAACGCCAGTCTCAACATTATTTAAGCCACTAATGATACAAAAAAAATTGAAAGCAACGGAGCACATAACATACCGTCCACATCAATAGTGTGATTCAGTGCAAAGCCCTTGAATGTGACTCATAAAGGCTTGATTACTAAAATACGAAGCAAATGAACTCCATCTTAAATACTCTTCATCAACCATAAATGTAATTAATTAGAATTACCTTATAATTAACAGAAGCATGGAATGAGAATGAAAAATGAACCTTCGGGAAGCTGTTTTAAATAAAAGAAATCAATAATTTGCAGAGAACACTTAGTTTTAAAAGGACAATGTTACCAGATATAGATGCAAACACGCAGAAATCATTACAAGCTATAAAAATTAAAAAAAAAAAATCAATAGTTTTTGTACAGCAGGGGGATATAAACTATATGATAAACTCATTGTTCCATGGTAAATTGATTATTCATTTGTCTGTTTTTTGCACACAGAACAATCAATTTTGGTAAACATCACGACCCTCTGCTGGCAGGCTTGTGAGCCACATCCAGCTTTTCTTCAGTATCTCTGAAAAGCTGGGTGTCTTTTGATTGTGCTCAGGGCTGTACTGCTGGGATGATTGACTCAGGTCCTTGCCAGATACCTGATGTAAGTGGTATCCTGCGGCTTCATATAAGACTGCCCCTCAGGTGTCTCAGGGCAGATCATTATGCCAGTTGCTGGACCAGACTGTGCTGAGGTCCGCTTTGTCTGTGTTTTCTGCAAACCTGAACACTGAATCCTGCCAGCGGATCTGGAACTCTCCTTGTTTCCTGCCAGCATCACTAGGACTTGGTATTTGTGCCATCCTGCCAGCAGCCCTGCGATTCTGTGCCCGTGCCATCTTGCCAGTAGCCCTGTGACTCAGTGTCTGTGCCATCTAGCCAGTGGCCCTGGGACTCTGTGTCTGTGCCATCCTGCAGCAGCCCTGGGATTCTGTGCCCGTGCCATCTAGCCAGTAGTGCCAAATCCCAAAGAAAAGGGTAGGAAGCCCAAGCAATGTGCCACGTAGAAAATGGACTTAATAAAATGGGCCAATAACAAAAAAGCATGGTCCCATAATGAGGATATAATAAGCATACTATTGTATAAATAGAAAATTTAAAAAAAGTATAATGTTAACAATTAAGAACTAAAATGTTTGAATAAATGCAAGACTATTGCTAAGGTTGCATATCACTGAATGCTATTATGAGACCTTAGGTAAAATGGCAACCGTCATGTCAATGTACTAGAAATAGATTAAAATCTTCAAATAGAAAATAAAAACATATTAGAAAAAATTTAAAAAATTTTATTGGTTTTAATGAGTTAAAGCATAAACTGGTGGCACATTTTCTTTGAAGCAGATAGGTTGGTATCCTACTCATATCTGATATCCTGCAGCGGTTGTTTTCTTTAGCATCTGGTATGCTAAATTGGATGAGATGCATTACCAGCATATCCACCCCTGGCTACATTTCATAGGATTTCACAGGATTTCATTGGGTAGAGTTGTATGACTTTGCAGGTGACTATACAGGTATAGGCTCATTGTCAGAAATGGTGTAAGCGCAGCTCTGTAGATTATTTCTCTGGGCTAAGAACCACATCCAGGTGAATTCACTGAGGAAAGCTAAGTGACTAGAGATGAGCAAGTATACTCGTCCGAGCTTGATGCTCGTTCGAGTATTAAGGTACTCGAAACGGCTCGTTGCTCGGACGAGTATTTCCCCTGCTCGAGATCGAGCATTTAATTAAAAAAACAAAGTGAAGAACAATGAAGAATAGAATAAAAACAGTGAACACAGTGAACACAGGATCATTTAAGTGAAAAACACAGTGAAAAACACAGTGAAGAATAGATTACAGATGTTCGGCACATCTGCTTACCTGTCGGAAGATACGCGCGGAACGGTGCGAATAAAATAGTATGTGAAGAACAATATATATGTGTGAAGAACACATTGAAGAACACGGTGAGCAGGACAGAGACAACGGGGAGCAGCACAGAGACACCGGGGAGCAGCACAGAGACACCGGGGAGCAGCACAGAGACACCGGGGCAGCGGCAGCAGCACAGAGACACCGGGGCAGCGGCAGCAGCACAGAGACACCGGGGCAGCGGCAGCAGCACGGAGACATGGGGCAGCGGCAGCAGCACGGAGACATGGGGCAGCGGCAGCAGCACGGAGACACGGGGCAGCGGCAGCAGCACGGAGACATGGGGCAGCGGCAGCAGCACGGAGACATGGGGCAGCGGCAGCAGCACGGAGACATGGGGCAGCAGCAGCAGGGAGACACGGGGCAGCGGCAGCAGCACGGAGACACGGGGCAGCGGCAGCAGCACGGAGACACGGGGCAGCGGCAGCAGCACGGAGACATGGGGCAGCAGCAGCAGGGAGACACGGGGCAGCGGCAGCAGCACGGAGACACGGGGCAGCAGCAGCAGGGAGACATGGGGCAGCGGCAGCACGGAGACATGGGGCAGCGGCAGCAGCACGGAGACATGGGGCAGCGGCAGCAGCACGGAGACATGGGGCAGCGGCAGCAGCACCGAGACATGGGGCAGCGGCAGCAGCACGGAGAAATGGGGCAGCAGCAGCAGGGAGACACGGGGCAGCGGCAGCAGCACGGAGACATGGGGCAGCGGCAGCAGCACGGAGACATGGGGCAGCGGCAGCAGCACGGAGACATGGGGCAGAGGCAGCAGCACGGAGACATGGGGCAGCGGCAGCAGCACGGAGACATGGGGCAGCAGCAGCAGGGAGACATGGGGCAGCAGCAGCAGGGAGACACGGGGCAGCGGCAGCAGCACGGAGACATGGGGCAGCGGCAGCAGCACGGAGACATGGGGCAGCGGCAGCAGCACGGAGACATGGGGCAGCGGCAGCAGGATGGAAACATGGGGCAGCAGCAGCAGGGAGACATGGGGCAGCGGCAGCAGCAGGGAGACATGGGGCAGCGGCAGCAGCACGGAGACATGGGGCAGCGGCAGCAGCACGGAGACATGGGGCAGCGGCAGCAGCACGGAGACATGGGGCAGCGGCAGCAGCACGGAGACATGGGGCAGCGGCAGCAGCACGGAGACATGGGGCAGCGGCAGCAGCACGGAGACATGGGGCAGCGGCAGCAGCACGGAGACATGGGGCAGCGGCAGCAACACGGAGACACGGGGCAGCGGCAGCAACACGGAGACATGGGGCAGCACGGAGAGATCAGGGAGACTTCAGTGGAAGAAGAGGAGCGGATCCTGGACCGCGTATCTCCCTACAAGTAAGCAGATGTGCCGAACATCTGCAATCTATTCTTCACTGTGTTCTTCACTGTGTTTTTCACTTAAATGATCCTGTGTTCACTGTGTTCACTGTTTTTATTCTATTCTTCACTGTTCTTCACATCTGCTAACTTGTCGGGAGATAATATATGCGCGGAACAGTGAAGAATAGATTGCAGATGTTTCCATTCATCTGCTAACTTATCAGAAGACATTCTTTTTCAATTAAATAACACATTTTATTCCTGAACCATGGTCCCTTTGAAAAATGCTCGAGTCTCCCATTGACTTCAATGTGGTTCGTTATTCGAGACGAGCACTCGAGCATCTGGAAAAGTTCGTCTCGAATAACGAGCACCCGAGCATTTTAGTGCTCGCTCATCTCTATAAGTGACCCTCTCTGGCTGGGGGTGTGTCACAGGTGCCAGATGGTCTGAGGAAATTCTGTGCTAATCACTTTGTCTACCTGGCATATGTAATTCTGTGCTACTTTTCTGTGATATTTCTGTGTTTTTGGACCTGACCACTCTTACAATTCTGCACCCTGCCGCCATCTTGGTTCTGGTTTGTGTGACTTTGCCTAGATGTCTAGTTATCTATTTGTTTGTCTGTCCTTCTGTTCTCAGAACATACCGAGAGTAGGAAATGTCACCCAGTTGTTGCTTGTGATTTAGTGTAGGGCCAGCAGGCAGACAGGGTCAGTGGTTGTGGGAAGCACTAGGCTTGCACTTATTCCTTGTCTTGCCACTCATCTTATCTTTTCATGAGGCAGAATTATTATTTTCAGCAGTGGGAAAGTGTCTGGAAGCTGCCAGGAGAAATTTAATATGTGATTAATTAATTTGGTCATTCAACAGAAGTCAGTCACACAAACTAACCTCCTGTCTACAAAGAAAGTTAGCTATGGACTAGTATTTAGAGTGGTTATCACATGACTAGGTATGAAAAAGGAGTTTGGCATACCGTATATGGATGTAATTATGCTGGTATGATAAAAATTCCACTTGTAGAATAAAGCTGGAGTGTTAGAGTTATTTCTTACATGGTAGAAATGTCCTTATTTACATAGTTGCCCATTACCTTCCAGTTCTGTTTGTTTCTAGGCACAAAGGTTCAGGAGATATAGGTGTTTACGGTGTGCACCCCTCTAGCCATTCAGAATTGCAGACAGACATGCACCCACTGCATCCGTCTCTGAACCTGGGAAAGGCTGATGGAATAATGCTCTACATATTTATAACATAGTTTTGTAAAAGTTACTTCTTATTAAAAACACTTTAATTGGAAAAATAATTTTAAAAAAACCTTATTGTTTTACATTTGTAGTCAATTATTTGCAAATTTTAAATATGGAATTATTAACACTTTAATATCAAGAGTCTTAGTCTTATATAAAGTCTTACATGTTTTGAAAAAAAAACGAATTAAAATTTGTTATGATATGTAAAGCTTTTCCAGAGTTGCCTGCACAGTTGTATAGCTGACTCCTGGCTGCAGCACTCATGTTCCCATATGTGTGCAGTTTTTGGCACATGGCTTCAAAGTACAACTTGAAAACAAAAATCACAGAAAAATAGTTCTTGGAATAGTAGAACAACATTGCCTATATTACCTGTATCCTGCTCAGTTTAGCCCAGTCCTGAAGTAGCTCTTTCCTCTGTCTGTGCTGACAAGCCCTGTAAATCCATCCTGTAAACAAATCTACAAAATATAGATTTAGAATATAGAGCTGCTCCATGCTCACAGAGGAGGCATGGAGGGGGTGATCATGTGACACAGCTGTTTGTGTGTGTGTATGCATTGCTTAGTGTTCTCAAGACTGTGGATATAGACAGGGCCGATTCTAGCATTTTTGCTGCCTGAGGCGAATATTAAAATGCTGCCCCCCCCCCCCGCTCCCTGTTAAGTAAATGCGGAAAACTTTACTAACAATTAACAACCCTACAGACAGCTCCCTGACACTGTGTGACTGACTACATGATCTGAGAGGCATTAGTGACATCTAGTACCTTATAGATGACAATCTCTTCCATCAGGAGGACTTTATTCCGGGTTCTCCAATCCATGACGTATCAAAGGTGAATTCACGGCCGGATATCTTCAGCTCCATGCAGCATCTCCACCCGGCGTCCCTAAAAATACCACAGTCACTTACAGTATGAAGTCTCCTGGAAAACAACACTGTGCTCCTAAATAATATATACCCCTCACAACACAACTGACCGCACTCTCCCCACATATAACACATCCCTTCATTATCCCTGCTCTCATATATTTAAAGGCCTCGTTATTCACCACCCAATTAAATTATATACAGCTCCCATATACAGATCCCCTACAGCTTAAATAAAATTTTGCCCCACATATACAGCCCCCCAGCTTAGTAATATACTGTATCCCATATACATCCCCCCAGCTTAGTAATAGACTGTATCCCATATACATCCCCCCAGTTTAGTAATATACTGTATCCCATATACATCCCCCCCCAGCTTAGTAATATACTGTATCCCATATACAGCCCCCCAGCTTAGTAATATACTGTATCCCATATACTTCCCCCCAGCTTAGTAATATACTGTATCCCATATACTTCCCCCCAGCTTAGTAATATACTGTATCCCATATACAGCCTCCCAGCTTAGTAATATACTGTATCCCATATACAGCCCCCAGCTTAGTAATATACTGTACCCCATATACATCCCCCCAGCTTAGTAATATACTGTACCCCATATACATCCCCCCCAGCTTAGTAATATACTGTATCCCATATACATCCCCCCCCAGCTTAGTAATATACTGTATCCCATATACAGCCCCCCAGCTTAGTAATATACTGTATCCCATATACTTCCCCCCAGCTTAGTAATATACTGTATCCCATATACAGCCCCCCAGCTTAGTAATATACTGTATCCCATATACAGCCCCCCAGCTTAGTAATATACTGTATCCCATATACATCCCCCCAGCTTAGTAATATACTGTACCCCATATACAGCCCCCCAGCTTAGTAATATACTGTATCCCATATACAGCCCCCAGCTTAGTAATATACTGTATCCCATATACATCCCCCCAGCTTAGTAATATACTGTATCCCATATACATCCCCCCAGCTTAGTAATATACTGTATCCCATATACCCATATATCCCATATACAGCCCCCAGCTTAGTGATATATAATATATAGCATCCCCCCCAGTATAAAATAATTATGGCCCCATATAATACATATAGCATCCCCCCAGTATAAAATAATTATAACCCCAAATCCCCAAATAAAATATAGCATCCCCTCCCCCTAGTATAAAATAATTATGGCCCCAAATAATACATATAGCACCCCCCCCCTAGTATAAAATAATTATGGCCCCATATGATATCTATAGCGTCCCCCCCTCCCCCAGTATTAAACGTTTTCTAGCCTTATATAGCGCCCCCCCTCCCCCCCCCAGTATTAATTATTAGCTACATTTAATTAAAGTACTTGAAAAATAATAAAATCATACTCACCTGCAGGCAGCTGCTCCCTCGGCGCGGCTCCGGTCTTCACGCGGCCTTCACTCCGGTCTTCCTGTGAGCCGCGGCTCCGCAGTGACACAGGCGCATGACGTCATGACGCCTGTGTCACTGCTTAGGACGGAGCGCGCAGCTGCCGGAAAGGCGCTGCGTCGCTCCGCATATAAATCGCGCCTGTGTCTTAAAGAGACAGGCGCGATTTATTTAGCTGGTGGGCGATTCGGGCGTTAATGGACGCCCGAATCGCCCACTTTAGAGCGGCAAATTTCGCCGCCCTTTACAGGGACCCGAATTCTGCCGCCTGAGGCGAGATTTTCATCTCGCCTCATGGCAGATGCGGCCCTGGATATAGATGTATCCTACACAGAATAGCGAGGTACAAAAACTTCCTTGTTCACTATTAGGCCCTACATGCTTTTCTGTGATTCTACACAACTTTTTCTGTCTCTCTCTGTTCACCTCATTCCAAACCCCCACCCTCACCTTGTATTTGGCACTTTCTGCACCGTAAAGAGAAGCTTTTAACCCTTCGTGCTCACACACCACAGACAATGCACTTAATGTAGCTGTTTTACTTATGATTTCTACCACTTACTAAATGTTTCAAGCTCCTTCATGTGATGAAAGCTGCCAGGCTTGTCTCCATATACATCCTGTATGTACAATATGCAGTGTTCAGTGGATTTACTTGTAGGAATCTCACTAGATTTGATGCTAACTTACTTATTGAGAGAACACAAGGTATCATAGGAATTGTGGGCAGAGTGAATTGGACTCAGTATCAGGGCAAATACATGAAGAGCTTAGTCTCTGCCCACTTCACCTCTGGTGAGAGACTTTTGTTAAGCACTTCATTTACTAAGGGCCCGATTCTCGTTTTCCCGACGTGTTACCCAAATATTTCCGATTTGTGCCGATTTCCCCTGAATTGCCCCGGAATTGCCACGCGATCGGATTGTGGCGCATCGGTGCTGGCATGCACGTGACGGAAATGGGGGGGGCGTGGCCTAACAAAAACCCGACGGATTAGGAAAAACCACCACATTTAAAACAAAAAATGTGTCGCGGAGCTTGCACTTACCTTCACTCAGCCCAGCTCGGTGTATACCAGTGCGTTTCGGGGAACTTCAGCGCCACCTGGTGGACATCGGAGGAACTGCTTTAATAAATCCCGGCCGGACCCGAATTCAGCGCAGAGATCGCGCCGCTGGATCGCAAATGGACCGGGTAAGTAAATCTGCCCCAATATCTGCATCATTCTGTTTGTTTTGAAAGTGGGAATCACATATGACAATATGGTAAAATCATTATAATGTTAACATTATCTCTTCTTTAAATATAAAGGAAGATCAACAGCTAACAACTGAAAGAAAAACAACTAAAATAAAGGTTAATGTAACCAAAACAAAATTTCAACAGTGGTAAGTCACTATTCATTTGTTTTTACTTTAGGGAAAGCAAACTTTAACCATATACAAATAAAGCTGCTATGTATACTGTATAGAAAAAAAAACATGCAAAAATAAAGCCCACAAGAATTGGTTTTACTTTGCTGCTGTTTGTATTGCCTCCATTAATAAACCTGTCTTTGCTGTCAATCTACTGGTTCTATCATTATATTCCCTCTGGCATAAACAAACATTAACAATAAATTCTATCAAGTGGAAAAATTCATGAAACTCTTACAGCAGCTGCTATATGTGCTAGTAACCTATGCTTCACATATTTGCCATTGTGTATATTTTAATGTTCGGATCTTAAAAAAAAAACATTAATTAACATATGTAATTACACTCATTGATAAATAAAAAACCCAGATAAAAATATTGGTTTGCTGCAAAAACCGGAAAGCAGTTTTGTCCCAGGTTGCGTTTAATTGCTGTATCTGAATTGCGTTTAGAAACGCAATACATAAGAAGAAGGGGGAGCTTCATCTCATTTACATCTACAGGTAGACCTAAAGACTTGCAATCAGGAACGTGCTACATTTGTTTTGCATTGTTTACTGGGAAAACATGTGCAATTAGTTCTTGAATGCAACTTTTTAGGTCTAATTACATCAGTGATCAGTAGAAACTTATCCGCACTGCACTTGAATTGCATTCCTAAATGCAAATCAAATGCAATGCGTGGATGCATCCTTTCATACAACGTGTGCCAGAATATTGATATATATTTATATTTATTTTACTGATATATTAACCTGTATCTTGATTGCATCGTAATC
Organism: Engystomops pustulosus; assembly: GCF_040894005.1. Taxonomy (NCBI): domain Eukaryota; kingdom Metazoa; phylum Chordata; class Amphibia; order Anura; family Leptodactylidae; genus Engystomops; species Engystomops pustulosus. The sequence goes on along the minus strand of NC_092415.1, from coordinate 157,589,348 downwards.
AGTTTTGTTGTTTTAGGTGCAGGTTCTGAATTTAACAGGTGAAGAACATTAACTACACAGATGATTCTGATTCAGAAGCAGAAACCTGTTCAATAAATGTAAATGTAAATCAGAAATTGACCTAATATACTATTAAAAGTATGTTGTCAAGTAGCTTAACACATTCTAGATCATGTTTCTTTCATGGGCCAACAAGGTGGCATCAATCAGAAAATAAACTTTGAAGTGAGATGTAAATTGGGTATGTAAAGTCAAGGAGGCTAAGAGATTAACACTGAAGTCAAGCTCTCCTTCACTGTTATAGATGGTCCTACATCCAGAGACATTATTAATCAGATCTCTCTGTAGTCCGGTGGATGATGTCAAATACAGAGGACGAGGTGTTCAGCATTGGGGAGAGCTTGACTTCAGTGTTAAACTCTCCACCTCCTTGACTTTATACAACAAATTTACATCCCACTTCAAAGTTGATTTTCTGAATGATGCCACTACACTGAACCATGAAAGAAACATGATCTAGAAGGTGCTAATCTGCTTGACAACAAGGCTCTTAGAAGACCTATTTTGGACAGAATACTAATTCTTCGTGTTTTAGGACTTGTGTTAGCTTTTAAAATTCCAAGCCTACTTCCCGATGTATATTTATAGACACAAACACACAGCTGTGACTTCCTCAGTGTATGAGCCTACTGCCCAAACTGCAAAACATAGAGCATGTCCCATTCTTGTCTGTGTTTGCAGCTCTGCCTCTCCATAGAAGTGTGCTGGAATGTAAAAGATGAAGATGCCACACAGGTGCCATCCATGTGCAATCCATATTTGAAAATCAGTTGCTATGTAAGGCTCAGTTCACAACTGTTCTGAGGGTTCCTGTTAAACTCTCAACTTTAGAGTAATGAAAATTAAGAATGGAATTTGAACGGAAAGTCTCTGTCTCTTAAAGTCCCCTTCCATTTTCCATTGACTTCCAGGTATAGAATGTTGGCTTCTGTTACAATTCCAATGTTTTCTGCTATTTCATAAAGGAAGTAGGAACAAACCTTCCAATCATATGATACTGGATTGGGACAAGCTATTGGCATCAATAGCCTTGTCCCAACCAAAATATACGAATGAAATGCAAACTGTTTTTGCAAACATACTTTAAAAATACTGAAGACATAGTGCCCGCAAAAAAACAACAAGTGATCCTTGATTTGCAGCCAGAGAAAACTAGTGTTTGTCAGCAGGAGGCCTTCGTAACAGTTTCATCTCTGACAGAGAAGAAGAAGGATGGTCATTTTGAACAATTGCCTACCTATTGCCCTTAACTACCGATTACAGCTTTTTATTTCTTAAAATTTGTAAGAATTTAAATATTTTGGATATCCTTGATCTAAAGGGCCTAAAAGTGCCAAAATAAAAGTGTCATATAGTTATTTCCATTGTACAACCAGCGATACTATATGATATATCTGCTATACAGATGACACATGGCTGCACTAGATGGTAAATAGTAGAGCATGTTCTAGTCATACCCGTTTTTCACAGATCACACATAGGTTATAGTTCATGGGATCTGGATGCCATATTGAGGCAAATTAACCGGATGTTAACTTCTGTTTTTCATAGCTCATTATTTATTAATTGCTATGTATTGTTAGTAGACTAACACTGGCTGTTATCGCCTTCACCTGCCTCTATCAAGGTTCAAGCTTGGTCAATACTAAAAATGTTCCAGAATAAGAAAGTGGGCACAATCCTTAGAATTCTTTATTTTGGCTACCACAAGACAGAATAATTTGGATTTGACTGAACTATAGCTGAACTTTAATAATAATAATAGTAATAACAATAAAGAAATTGTTGATTTGAGAGTCAACTTAAAAATCTGAGGAGTTCTGGATGCTAAGACCTCCCACGTATCCCTAAATAGGAATGGATAGAAGCCCTCTGATGAGTAATGTGCCTCTTTGTTTCTTATAGTGTGGCTATTTGTGGAGAGTGGAGAATGTGGAGTACAGATTTATTGAGTTTGTTAATGCAATAATTTATTATATTTCTCACGTAGCCGACAACCAAGAAACTGTCGATTGGGATGAATAAAATGAAAGGATAAACTAAATTTCAAAGTTAGAAAAAGTTTCTTTAACACTTAACATTTTTTTTGTAACTGTTGACTTTTAGGCCTCTTTTTCCAGAGTTCAGCATAAGATTTACAGACATTTGGGATTATAGTGTGTAAGCAATCTTTCCTTTTCCTGTTAAATAACTTTACTGTTAATAAATTTATGATAATAACCTAAAACTTGTAAATATTTATGTAATTCCTTAATTTATTCATTTACTTGTCACTACTCAGACCATAGAATGAATCCTTGAATAAAACAGGCAGAATGCAAGATATGGCTCTGGAAATGTGGTCTTATTCTTTTACAATTCCACATTATTAACCCCTTCCTGCCGCCGCCCTTTTTCGTTTTTTGCGTTTTCATTTTTCACTCCCCACCTTCAAAAATCTAGAACTTTTTTATTTTTCCATTTACAGAGCTGAGTGATGGCTTATTTTCTGTGTAACAAATTATACTTCAAAATGGTGGTATTTAATATTCCATGATGTGTGCTGGGAAGCGAGAAAAAAATTCCAAATGCAGTGAAATTGGTAAAAAAAACGCATTTGTGCCGTATTCTTGTGGGCTTGGATTTTACGGATTTCACTGTACGCCCCAAATGACATGTCTACTTTATTCTTTGGGTTGGTACGATTATGGGGATACCTAATTTGTATACGTTTTATACTTGGGTGTACGGAGCTTTGGAAGGTGTCTTTTTTTGCGGATTTTGATGACTTTTACAATGTTATCACTGTATGACCTTTTGATCACTTTTTATATAATTTTGTATTTTTTTTAAATGGCAAAAAAGTGCCATTTTCGACTTTGGACACGATTTTATGATATTTTGCTATATCGGGCATTTTTGGATGTGTCAATACCTAATGTGTTTAAGGTTTTTTTATTATAATTTTTTTTTTACTTTTTTTTTTATTTTTACTATTTTTCAGACTCCCTAGGGTACTTTAGCCCTAGGTTGTCTGTATGATCCTATCATATACTGCCATACTACAGTATGGCAGTATATGGGGATTTTACTCCTCATTTTTTACAATGTGCTGACAGCACATTGTAATGAATAGGTTAACCCGAAGTAGCCTCAGGTCTTCAGAAGACTCAAGGCTACCATGGCGATGGATCGCCGCTCCCCGATAACGTCACGCCGGCGGCGATCAGCGGGAAAACACCCACGATCGGTGGTGGCACCAATCGCAGGTGTTACCGGTAAGCCTTTGCTGCAATATGCAGCAAAGACTTACCGGCTATGGAGAGGGCTCAGCCCGTGAGCCCTGTCCATGCACCCGGCATGTGACGTAGTATTACGTCACATGTCGGTAAGAGGTTAAACTCTTGTTATAGAACCCACAATACTCTCTTCGTTACCCAGTGAAGCTACTGCTTAATCACTAGAAATAACTATTGAAAGCTGTACCGATGCTTATGTGATGAAAATTGAGAGAGAATGATATTTACAATAAAATAAGTATGCTATTATATCATATCTCAAATTCATTGTTCAGATTGTTTATCCACAAAAGCAAGACTTGGAAATTCCAGATTTATACCAGCTTGCATTTTGCAAGGAAAATATGCAACTTGTGAGAATTTTTAACATAATTTTTTCATAAAGGTTTCCTTTAAGAGGATTGTGTCTGAAGAGACTACTGTATGTACTATGCCAGCAAGTGGTTAAAGGGGTTCGCCCACAAGAGAAAGTTCTCAATTTTTACTCCCCTAGTGATGTTTACACAATAAAGATCACTTTAAACCCACTTACTTTACAATTTTACTCGGTTTTATTCCTGTTTTAGCTCCGATAACTCTGGTCAGTGTAAGATTCCAGAGTGTGGGCGGGGACTCTCTTACCAGACATTTCATAATCCCTCTAGTGCTGTGAGATGCTTCATGCTGACAATGTGCTTAGATTATCAGGGTACAGGGTTTATCTACCATTTTATTTATCTTCTGAACATTCTACTAGTATCTGCAACATAGAAAAAGAGATTCCGAGTCATGAGATGGATATAAAACATGACAAACTCCAGGTCTGCTATCTCACCTATAATACACACAGGGTCAACACTGCTATGCGTCTGTCCCTCCGGCCATGTAGAGTAAACTCATCACACTACCTGTTGGCAGGGAATACCTGTGTATGAGCTGGTTATGTAATGCTGAAGGCAGAGAGCACTGCCCTGAGCAGACATCTATAGCTATACATAAGAAGAATCCGCCATAGTCAGAAGATTTACTGTCAGATCCAGGGGCAACAAAAACTGTTTGAATATAGTTTTGAAGGCAATTTTTGGTAAAAGGGAAATGGGCAAGATTTAACATAAAAATAGATTGCTAGAATGGTTATTTCATCCCCTAACTGAGGAGCCTAGTAATTTAGTGGTGTAAAAGCTGGTGATCAATTCCTTTTAACAGTACATACTGTATGATTGCTGCAGCTCCACTTTATCTGTGTGGGAAACATTGTGTGTCAAGGCTAGGTTTATACCACAGTTCAAACCTCTTTTCCTTAATTTTGTTAAAAAAAAAGGAAAGAAAGAAGGTTTAACGTACAGTAAAAAAAACATTGACATCGATATAAATGTTATGTCATCGATTATGTTGTGTTCGTTATGCACGTTTTTTTACAGAAAAAATTATAATGATATAAAATTTACATTGATGTCAAAGGGATTTTTAATTGTTAAATGTTAAACATCTGTCCTTTACTTTTTTTTAACAATGGTAAGAAATGGAGGTTTGAGCAGTAGTGTGATCTAAGCCTTAGACGGAGATATTTAAAATAACCCCTTAAATTCAGGAGGCTAGACGGTTTGGTAAACTAAATACAAAAACTATTCTACTGGTTTAGGGGCTCAAAATCTGCTTAAAGGTTTTCTTAAACTGTACATATCTTTATATAGTTTAGATAACTTCATTTACATGCATAGGTGTAAATAATGATAGCTTTTTCTTCCATGACCCATACTTTTACTATAGCACAGTGGATGGCTGTTTCATATTATGTTGTGAAGCAATCCGCTTCTATACAGTAAAAGCTGAAAAACCTTTATTGTAACTCTATTACAAATAATTGCACCTATCGGCCAAAATAGCTCTCATTTCAACACAACACAATACAGATGTATTCTTTTGACAGGAGCCACATTGGTAGCAACTTGAAGCTGCAATATCTGACTGTGGCACTTTAGACAAAATAATTGTAGAAAATATGTGACGACGCTAAGGAAAAAGAGCTGTGAGGTTGGTGAGTGTTATAAAAATATATCTATAATTAGTTACAGGTATTATACTTTCACACCCTCTGAAGAGACCTGATAATTGCCACTGGATATCTGGTACTAGAATAGAGCTCAGTTATAAGAGAGAGGAATGGATCTAGTTATGCTTGTGATATATTGTGATGCAATCTCATGAGATTACAACATGCAACAGACACAATGGGGCTTAATTACTAAGGGTCTGCGGATCCCATTTCCGACTGACTTCCAACGTTTTCAGGGACTGCACGGCTGGGACAGGTATTTAGAAGGAGATTGTGTCGCCGGCTTTCATGCAACAGAAAATGGGGGGAGGGCTGTCACACGATCCGACAGATTTGGAGCGCAGGATTTAACTTTAAAATTATGTCGTAAGACATGCACTTACATACACCGGGAAGAAGAAGGTGAACTCCAGACAATCTTAGTGAATTTCACCAGAGTGCATTATCGCCGGAACAATGCACTTCGGGTGTGCCCCAATGAGTTGAATTACTATACTGGTAGTCCCCGAGTTACATACAAGATAGGTTCCTTGCGTTTGTTCTTAAAGGGGTATTCCCACAAAGACAAGTTTCTTAACCCCTTCCCGCCGCGGCCCTATTTCATTTTTGCGTTTCCATGTTTCACTTCCCGCCTTCAAAAATCTATAACTTTTTTATTTTTCCATGTAGAGAGCTTTGTGAGGGCTTGTTTTCTGTGTAACAAATTGCACTTCATAGTGGCTGTATGTAATATTCAATGCCAAATGAAGTGAAATTGGTGAAAAAAACATATTTGTGCCATTTTCTTGTGGGCTTGGATTTTACAGCTTTCACTGTGCTCCCCAAATGACATGTCTACTGTATTTATTGGGTTGGTGCAATCACGGGATACCAAATTTGTATAGGTTTTATAATGTTTTCATACATTTACAAAAATGAAAACCTCCTGCACAAACAAATTCTTGTTTTATTTTGCTGTATTCTGGCTCTAATAACTTTTTCATACTTCTGTCTATGGAGCTGTCAGTGATGTTTTTATTTGCGATTTTTGGTGATGTTTTTAATGTTTCTATTTTTAGGACTGCACGGCCTTTTGATCACTTTTTATTGAATTTTTAATATTTTTCAAAATAGCTAAAGATCGGGACTGACGTGCTCAGAAACGCTTTTTAGTAAGCAGCTCCTAGTGACGATAAATGGGGTGACAGGTCCTCTTTAAGAATCTTGTCTTTGTGGGAATACCCCTTTAATGAATGTCTGGACCTGGCTTCTATTGACTGAAGATAGATTTTTGGTATTTGATGTTGACAAATCCGGATGTGACATATGTCCATTCTCAGGGCCGCATCTGCTATGAGGCGAAAAATTAATCTCGCCTCAGGCGGTAGATGCCTGAGCCCTGAAAGAGGCGCCAAAATATGGGGCCACAACGTGGGCGATTCAGGTTGCCATTGCCTGTATCTTTAACATATAAACGCGATTGATGTACAGGTCGGCACAGACTGTTGCTCTTGAGGACCCAGGTGGTGTGGGATGACGTCACGCTGCCTGCTTCCGGACACAGAGCAGGGAATATGCAGAGGGGTCAACGGTGGCGAGGGAACAAGGTGAGTATCTTCTCTGTTATTTTTAGAAATGGGCATATTTTATAACATGAGGGGGGCTGGCTGTGTATATACCATAAAGGGGGTTTGGCTGTATATATACACCATAAAATACCATAATGGGGGTTTGGCTGTATATATACCATAAGGGGGGGGCTGGTTGTATAATATTAAATAATAAGGGGAGCTGTATATTATGTAAGGGGGTGTATATAATGTAATTAGGGTCTGTTGTGTAGTGAGAGGTTTATATGATTTAGGAGCACTGTTATTTAGGTGACTTTATACTGTAAGATTAGTCCACCTTTCTCAGTAACACTTGCTACACGCATTGATCTGAAAAGGGGACAGTGCGTTTCCGTAATGTGTCATCAATAAAGCAACATTTAAACCAATATTAATGAAGTGTGGGCACCTTTCCTGAATGATTACCATCCAGCTAGCGCCGTTCCAGTCACCCCTCCCTGGTCTCCCCAAGAAATAACCACCAAGTGCAGTCTACTAACGGTTTCTGACTGTTGGGCAGCTCCTCCTGGATAGTTAATGAACCTGTATAGTCACCCTGCCTCCCGAGCTGCGCACAGCTGTGGAAGACAGGAGAGGAGAGCAGCAGGAAAGGAGAGTACAGGTGATCCCCTACTTAAGGACACCCAACTTACAGATGACCCCTAGTTACAGACGGACCCCTCTTCCCACTGTGACCTCTGGTGAAGCTCTCTGGAAGCTTTACTTTAGTCCCAGACTGCAATGATCAGGTGTAAGGTGTCTGTAATGAAGTTTTATTGGTAATCCTTGGTACAAAAAAAAAATTTGAAACTCCAATTGTCACTGGGGCAGAAATTTTTTTGTTGGGATCTACAATTATAAAATATTCAGTTTTGATTTACGTACAAATTCTACTTAAGAGCAAACCTATGGAATCTATCTTGTATGTAACCCGGGGACTGCCTGTATATGTTTTTTATTTTCGTTATTATAGCAAAGAAGATGGAGTCCTGTATCACAAGAGCATCATGAGCGGGAGGAACCATAGGAAAAGGAGTATAAACCAGGGGCATTATAGGTGTGGGGGGTAAAGGAGGAGATTTTAACGGCGGCCGAAAAAATTGGAACATAATAAGTGGCTACAGAAAAGGGGAATGATATTGTGCGAGGGGCACAGGAAGGAGGCAGAATACAGCGCCAGAGGTCCAGGAATAGGGTCGGGGTTATAGTTTTGTGGGCACTTTCGTGGGCGGTGAAAACCCTCGATGCAACTTTTGCCATGAGAAAGATCTCCGTGGAGTGCAGTGGCTCATACAGGATGCACAGTCTACATCCTGCGGTAACTATGCCGTGTGTGAATACACGCTTGGAGGGAATCACGTGGAGCTGCGACAGTACAAAGTGCACCTCCACAGCAGGTCCTCCTCAGCTATGTCTGACAATACATGACTGAGGAGGAAGAATAGGTCTGAGTACACACTACTATAGAAGGATCAGAAGCCGCACACTGCCCCCTGCACACCGCAGCCCGTAACAGGTTAACTCATTGTGGTCCAGCCCTGTGCTGTGTCACTGCAGTCACTGGTGACATGGACCTGATGTGCGCAGGTCACGCCTGGACTCGGCCGCTAGTGGTCACCGTGCGTACACGCTTCCGGCAATGAACGAGTGGCCTGCCGGCATTGGTGAGAAATAATTGGATGACGAGTACCAAGGAGCCACGCCCATAACCAACGCTCATTTTCCGCAGTCTCCATAAAGACTCCGCCCTCGCTTTCGCTAATCAACGCCATTGGTGGATGAGACCAGTCAATCATTTGACGCTTTCCTTTTTACCAGTTCATCTGACAGCACGTGCCTCAGGCCCACAGGGAAGTGTTGAGGAGGCCCCGCCCTCCCAGTGACGCCACCGCCAGCAGAAAAGGCGTGCGCTGCGAGTCCATTGTCCGCCACTGGTTCTAGAGATGGCGTAGCTCCGCCTCTCACGTACCTGTCGCTTGTCTATTGGTGGCGAGTTTAGGGTCTGTAAGAGTGGGCGAGGTTTTACGTGTCGCTCCTCCTTTCTCTCAGCGCTGACTAGGAAATGTCATTTGAGCTTTGCGCTGTGGAGCGCTGACCGGCTCCAGCCCCTTCTGCCGGCCTCTTGTCTGGACTACTATCCCGGGAGTGTGATGTGGACGGCGGCCGCTCCGGAGGATTCTTCTACAAGTGCAGCGGAGCGCGGAGACTGGTGTCACCTAACGGACGAGCCCCGTGCCCGCGCATTTTAAACCTCCCTCCTCATTCCCGAACAGTCACCGACCGTCCATAGCCCCCGCCCGCCCCCAACACACACCCCCACCCCGGGAGGAGGAGGAGCGGCCAGCGGGGGGGAATCCAACATGGCGGAGCATGCAGCCCTGGATAATAAGCACAAAGCGGCAACCGCCAACTCCGGGGCCTCCTCCCCCGCCCTGAGCTCCGGGCGCTCGGGATCGGGCTCCTCGGCCGGCAGCAGCAGTAGCGGCAGCAGTGTGGTCGGGCTGTCCGGGGGCTTGTCGCAGCCCGCTGGCTGGCAGTCCCTGCTCTCCTTCACCATCCTCTTCCTGGCCTGGCTGGCCGGCTTCAGCTCCAGGCTCTTCGCAGTTATCCGCTTTGAGAGCATCATCCACGAGTTCGACCCCTGGTGAGTGCGTCCTCCGTGCATTGTGTGCTGCCCCATTGTCAGGAAGGTGACACCTGGCAACACCATGACTGCTGTGCCAGTCATCCCCAGTACTGGTGGGCATAGTGCCCGCACACAGAGAGAGGCACTGCCAGAGCCCCTGCACTTTCTCCTCCACTGAAACTTAATGTGCAGCTGAAAATGAATCTGCCTAGATCTGGTCATGTTGCACCTGTCATGGCAGCGAGGGAGCTGGCATGTCCTGGGTGAGCTGTGTACACACTGCTGGCCACTCTGCCCTGGATCGCCTTGGCTTGTAGTGCCCTGGCGTGGCTAGCAACGGCCTCTTTGTGCTCGACATGTTACTGTTGTATCATGGGGTGATGGGTGCTCTTCTCCAATTGTCTGTGCACCATCGCCCAGTATACTACAATGGTCACCTGTGTGTACTGGGTGACTAGCAGCTCATGGTGACCCGTCTGTCCTACTACACGCTAGATATCATTCTTGGTGGCATGATCTCTGTGAGAACTATCCTAAATTCTCCATGCCCAGCGTGCCCCTTTATGAGAAGTGCCCTGCACCCTCGGTGCCCGGCATGTCCTGATTCTATTTAGAAGTCTCATGTTGAGCGGGCAGTGACTTCTTGTCCCTAGATGCTGGCATTTCGCCCTCATGTTCTCCTTATATAATGTCTTCTGGAGTAAGCAGTGGTGTTTGCTAGTTGACAGGGTTGGCATATAGTGGCTCCCTGACTTCTGACATACTGGGTGACTTTGTAACTGTCAGGGTTGACTAGGCATTGGCATACACTGACTTCCGAGGCTGGCATGCTTTCTCTTTAAAGTGTCTTGGCACACTGCAGTACAATTGTGGGTTAGATGTTGGTGTATTTAATGTGCTTCTATCTAGTAAGAACTGGGACACCTTTGTCTCCATAGCATTACATTACGTGGCATGAAGTGGATGGTGAATCTTTGCCCTCCAGCTCTTTGTTGTAGTGACGTTCTTCCTATGTAGCGTCTCTCCTTCAGAATTCTTGCCCACAACTCCTACGTCTTAATGTTCTCTGCAACGTGCTCCTTATCTGCAGGAGACGACTTTTGGGGAGGGAGGGAGGGAGGGAGGTCTCATCTACCACCCTGCCATATGCCCTTCTCTCGGGTGCACTGTCACATAGCTGTCTGGCACCCGTGAGCGCTGTCACATCCAGAGCCGCCTCCTCACTTAGGCGCCTGTTGAAACTGTAGTGATTATGGGATTGTTGTGGTTTGGATTACACTCCTGCCTCTTCACTATAAAATGCAGGATGCCGGATAACGCTATAAGTATCAATTGATCTGATGTTGGAAGGGATTATTGGTTGTGCACTCTAGGGTGGTCTGCCGAAATAAGCATCTAAAATTTGATGATTCTGCTGTGCAACAATTGTGAAGTTTCGCAATGGCAGAAGTCTGAGCTGAGGAAATTGGGTAAAAAGGATCTGTTGTTCTCCTGACTTGTCTGTCTGGTCTATGAAGTAATTCTTCAACACTGTTTTGTGTTGTTCCTCTGTTATTCCTCCTAAAAGTGGAGAAAAGAAGACTAACTAGCTTTGTAGGGCGCCTGCCAAGTCCATACTCCTGCCATGCAAAGACATCACCTTGTGGACACTTGAAGCATTACACAGACAATTGTTTTCTATTTAACATTTTTAAAGTGTACCTGTAAAGCTAAAGTGTTTTTACCAAATTATGTGATTCCTCCTTTGGAAACAAACAGAACGATGCCTACTTTGTGCTGCTCCCACATGTAAATTCAGTGAACACTGCACAGTGCGTGTACAGGAAGTATATGGTGACAGCCTGACCGCTTCATTAAATGGACGAACAGGGGACATGTAATAAGTGGAAGCAATCATAAGTACATGACGTTTTTAGCATTTGCTGTGTAAGCACTAAGGGTTAATAGCTTAACACAGAGCTGATACTGCGATGACCAGGTGGGGAAGGGGAGCAGCATGAGGTGCAGAGAGAGACAGAGAAAGTTCTATAGAATCAGACTGGGATGGAGGCACTAATGGGGCACAGGGGGGATCTTGTACATCACTATTCTGTGCAGGAGACATCTGCATTCACACATCCAGCTCTGCTACATTCCATGACCTCCTCTGTGAGCAGGGAACAACAGCTCCTCCCCTTCATAGGGCTTGTCAGCTCATGCAGAGGAGGCAGCTATTGCAGCACTGAGGTAATCTGAGGGGGGTAGCAAAGAAACTGCTGCATACAGGTAACAAAGATAATGGGCAAAGTTGTTTTACATCCCAAGAGCTATTGATTTGTGGAAAAAAAAAACCCTTACCAGATACTCTTTAATGTATGTCTGCAAGCTCCTCCCCCTACTGTATCAGACTCTGTTTGAATACCCCCAGTTACTCAGAGGAAGGTCTGTGCAGCAGCATGATGACGAGACCTCGCACACCAGTACTACAATCTTGGAATATAAATTCATTTTTCACAGTCCTGCTGCTACTAAAACAATATGTTTCCACAGCTCTCCAGGGTCAATATCTAACACTATATTCAGCTTCGTCAAAACTGATGGCATTGGGTGGGGGGGAGCGGGAGGTAAGATTTGTGTGTGATGTCGCATACCAAGGCAGTAAATGTCCTGTCGCCTCTCAAATGGTGGTTGTTGTTGGGTGAGGAATTTAACCCCTTATCACCGACACTAGTTTTCAGCTCAATGACCAGACTCGATTTTTCAAATCTGACATGTCTCACGATAATTGGTTATAACTTCGGAACGCTTTAACATATCCTGGTGATTTTGAGAATGTTTTCTCGTGACACATTGTACTTCATGTTAGTTATAAAATTTAAGTGATAAGTTTTGCGTTTCATTCTGAAAAAAAGTGAACATTTGGCAAAAGTTTGTAAAAATTCTTCATTTTCCAAGTTTGAAATGTTCTGGTTTCCAGACAGGAAGTAAAACTACCCAAAAAGTTTGATAATTAACATTTACAGAATATCTGATTTATGTTGGGATGATATTTTATGCTTCCGGTCATTTTTCTAGGATGTTATGAGGTGCAGAACTTTAGGTGCGATTTTTCTTATTTTCATGAAAATTGCCAAAACTCATATTTTGAGGGACAACTCAGCTTTCAAGTGACTTTGAGAGGCCTAAATAATAGTAAAACCCCATAAATTACCCCACTATAGAAAGTTCACCCCTCAACATATGTAAAACAACTTCTATTAAGTCCATTAACCCTTTAAGTGTTTCACATGGGTTAAAAAATATGGACCTGCGATTTAGAAACTAGAATTTTTTTGGAAATACATTCATTTAGGCCAAAACTGACATTTTCAGAATAAATTAAATGATGAAACGCACTGCAACGCTTGATGCCCAATTCCTCCCGAGTGTACTGATACCCCATATGTGGTGGTGAACTGCTGTACGGGCGCACGGCCGAGTATAGAATGAATGGAGGCGCCATTCACTGCAGATTTGTATTGTCACATTGTACTACCTATACATTTTTATTTTTTTTTGGTAATGCGATCATATGAGGGCTTATTTTTTATGGGATGAGATACAATGTATAAATAATTTATTTTGGGAGTCTAAAACTAATTCATGAGATATTATTAACTATTTCAAGGGGGACACAAACAAAATCATCAATTTTTATTTTGGATTGTTAGCATTTTTTTCCCCACTCACCGTAATGTAAAAATAATATTTTATCTTTATTCTCTGGTTCACTACGATTGCGGTGATACCTCATTTATATAGTTTTTCTTATTTTTGCTCAATTTTCCTGAGCAAAACCAATTTTGGAGAAAATCGCATTGTTTTTACTATTGACAACTTTTCAGGGCCATAACTTCTCTATTTTTCTGTTGTCAGATCTGGTTGAGGGCTTATTTTTTGCGAAAACAGTTGTTCTTTTCAGTCATATCATATTAGGTAACGTAACTTTTTTTGATCACTTTTTAGAACATTTTTTGTGATGGTGTTTGATGAAAAATGGTATATTATGGGAAGTTTTTCGAGTTTTTTTTTTACGTAGTTCACCGAGCGGGTTCAATATTGATTTAGATTTATTGTACAGATTAATACGGACGCGGTGATACCAAATATGTACTTGTTTTTGTGTTTTATTTACTTTATTTGCATTTTATGTGTTACTGGGGAGATTATGGGACTTTTATTTTATTTATTTATTTAATTATATTATAAAATGATTTGATTTTTTTTTTTACTTTTTTACATTTTCTACTTCTTGGCTTGAATAAGCGATCATCCGATCGCTTATTCAAGCCTTTACACTGCAATACACTTGTATTGCAGTGTATAGTGAAAGTAACTGAGCATGCTGAGCATGCTCAGTTACATACAGCCGGGTCCTGCCAGGAAGGCAGGACCCGGTGAGAAGAGGAGCCGACAGCCCCGGGTCACTCGTCGGAACCCGGGGCAGCGGCAGGAGGGATCGGATCCCCCGGTAAGCACACCGGGGGGGTCCGATCCACGGGGGACACACTTGCACGCCGCGGTCATGCTTGACCGCGGCGTGCAAGGGGTTAAACACCCGGGATCGGAGTTTTTCCGATCCCGGGTGTTAGTGCCGGGTCTGCGCTGTGATATCACAGCCCGACACCGGCACCAGCGAGACCCGGTGTCCCGAAAACTTCTTCTGATGCGCCGCCGTAGAAAGGCGTCGCATCAGAAGAAGTACCCTTAATGACCGCCGTAAAAACCCGATAGGGCGGTCATTAAGGGGTTAAAGGAGGGTAAGGTCAATTTCACTCTGTAAGCCAACCAGGTCCAACCTTAGTGCAACTACTTTAAGGGTTAATTTGTATCCATGACATGCTGGGTATCTCTGCTATACTTCATCAGTCTCGGGCCATATAGATAGTTTTCTGCTCCTATAACTAGTATCCACGCGGCCCTCTTATTGATTTGGTAATATAAACAAAAATGCCAAGAATCTAACCGATGCGCTGCTTTGTTTCGGTCAAACATTATTTCCTAGATAAAGAAACGGACAATACGTTTCTGGAGCAAACTGCTCCCTTCCACAGGTCTAAAGCAGAATTCCATACTAAAAAGAGACGTGTCACACAAGATTCATAAATGACTGACAGAACTACTATAGCAAATTATTTAAATAAAGTTCTGTACATGTATGTTCTGTCTAATACATAGCCCCCTGTAGTGTGCTGCCTAGTATAGTACCCCATGGTGGGCTAGCAGACCCCCTGCATGCTACCTGAAGCATGAAGCTTTTAATTTAGTGCCTCTGAGTGATTCTATAGTCGTCCCCATGACAGACGCGAGCACTCTGGGTAATTATTTGAGTCAATGTTTGTCGCCTTGACATTGATTCACAGAATACACGGCCTTGACACATGCTCTGGATTTAAGGAAGTAAATGCAGCCAATATGGTTGTCTTTTGTCTAACCTTTGAAATCCTCGAGTCCTGCAGCTTAGTAAAAGGTGTGATGAAAGGCTTCTGCGTTGTGCTTATCAGGCAGTAGGTAGATAATAAAGGGTTATTTTCACCAAGTGCATCGCACCGATTGTGTCTCATAAAGGTCAATGAGCGGGATAGGTAGTTGTACTGGTTTAGTACATACTTATTACTTCTATTATCTGTACACTTTATATTGGATCTATTTATACTGGATGAGGACGCAATGTGTATTGTATACAAGTATGTACTGGTACATTTCCTACATTACAGGAGAAAATTTACATATTTTTCTTTCTGGATTGAGCGGGCAAACGTTCGTGTGCATGTGGCCTCATACTGATATATAACCACTTATTGTAACAACAGTCCTTGTTCCAAAATCTAATATCACAAACCCACTTGGACAAATTCTATTAACGAGCTTAAAGGACACCTGTCATCAGGTCTGTGTCATTATTTCTGTCACCTCTACCTGTTGGAGCAGCTCACATGGATCCATCAGTCTTTTTCTAGTTATTTTATACATTAATCATTGTAAAATCATCTATTCTTTATCATGTAAATGAGGCTGGTCACATGGTCAGAGGCAGTGATGTCACCCCTGTTACCCCTCCCATCTCCTCCCCCTGCTCATGTCTGTGTGTAATATATAGTAAAGCATTGCTGGTGTGTGTGCTTTATCTGCTGACATGCTGCATCCTCCTAATATACATGTGTGACACAGACATCAGCTACACAAGTAACTGACATGTTCTGCTATAACATGGCTGCCTGGTGCTGTTGTATCTCTCCTATACACACACACACACACAGGCGGCAGGGGGCTCCAGCACCAGGAAGCACATCATTATATAGCCTCACATCATTATACAGGCTGTCAGTCAAGCACTGGGGGTGTGGCTGTGCCTCCCACTCATGAATAAGCCGGACAGCTTGAATATGCTAATGACTCATTGGACATTTCACAGGTTATTTGCATACAGCTTTAGGACCTCATTGCTTAGGTTTACAGGCATGTAGAGGGACAATGAAGGGATAGAGGCAATGCTCTCTAATGGCAGTTTATGAAAATATATTTAGTTTAGGGGGTTATTGTGCCTGACGGGATCTCTTTAAGTTGTCCTCTTTTTATGCCCTCTGTCCTCTTTTTATGCCCTCAATCTGTTATACATATTCATCTCTATGTTGCCACTGTTTAGGCCGTGTTCACACCCTGTATTTGGACCTAGTAGTAGGACCTACTCTGTTTTGCAACAATTTTGTGCTCAATGGTAATGCACTAGAGGGTAAGGGCTATTAAAGAATATTCTGATTTATCTCGAAGTGAGCATATTAATGGACTTAATCACCCAGCACCAATAGTTAGAGGTATTCCAGGAATATAAACGTCTGATACAAAAACCCATTAAAAAAATTGAACACAACAAAAATCTGTCATTGAAATTAAAATGAAGCCTTAATAGTTTGTTTTTATGATTCCCCAAATTTTATGGTCTTTCTAAAGTAGGCACAGATATCTCCAAAATGGCCGCCAGTTACAGCTATGACCCATGATCCCTTAGTTCTCTGCTCTTTTATGCTCTGTTCCCAGGGATGATCATCCCGGTGCCTGGCCTTGGGTTACAGGTGAAAGGATTAAAGGGTTAAACATTAATGAACTTTTGTAATAGTTGGTGCTAGTTAGGCTACTTTTATCCTACGGGATTACAGCAATTTTGGACTCCCTTTTTCCTTGAGAATCTTCCTTGGTAAGTAGAGATGGGTGGACCTGATGTTTTGGCATACAGCCCTCGCCTTCCTCCTCTTTCCAGCAGGACCTAGTCAGGTACTGGGAGCCACCACAGGCCCCAGTCCTGTACAGCATACAGCCATCATCCTCCTCCCAGCAGGACCTAGTCAGGTACTGGGAGCCACCACAGGACCCAGTCCTGTACAGCATACAGCCATCTTCCTCCTCCCAGCAGGACCTAGTCAGGTACTGGGAGCCACCACAAGCCCCAGTCCTGTATAGCATACAGCCATCTTCCTCCTCTTTCCAGCAGGACCTAGTCAGGTACTGGGAGCCACCACAGGCCCCAGTCCTGTACAGCATACAGCCATCTTCCTCCTCCCAGCAGGACCTAGTCAGGTACTGGGAGCCACCACAGGCCCCAGTCCTGTACAGCATACAGCCCTCATCCTCCTCCCAGCAGGACCTAGTCAGGTACTGGGAGCCACCACAGGCCCCAGTCCTGTACAGCATACAGCCCTCATCCTCCTCCCAGCAGGACCTAGTCAGGTACTGGGAGCCACCACAGGACCCAGTCCTGTACAGCATACAGCCATCTTCCTCCTCCCAGCAGGACCTAGTCAGGTACTGGGAGCCACCACAAGCCCCAGTCCTGTATAGCATACAGCCATCTTCCTCCTCTTTCCAGCAGGACCTAGTCAGGTACTGGGAGCCACCACAGGCCCCAGTCCTGTACAGCATACAGCCATCTTCCTCCTCCCAGCAGGACCTAGTCAGGTACTGGGAGCCACCACAGGCCCCAGTCCTGTACAGCATACAGCCCTCATCCTCCTCCCAGCAGGACCTAGTCAGGTACTGGGAGCCACCACAGGCCCCAGTCCTGTACAGCATACAGCCCTCATCCTCCTCCCAGCAGGACCTAGTCAGGTACTGGGAGCCACCACAGGACCCAGTCCTGTACAGCATACAGCCATCTTCCTCCTCCCAGCAGGACCTAGTCAGGTACTGGGAGCCACCACAGGCCCCAGTCCTGTACAGCATACAGCCATCTTCCTCCTCCCAGCAGGACCTAGTCAGGTACTGGGAGCCACCACAGACCCCAGTCCTGTACAGCATACAGCCCTCATCCTCCTCCCAGCAGGACCTAGTCAGGTACTGGGAGCCACCACAGGACCCAGTCCTGTACAGCATACAGCCATCTTCCTCCTCCCAGCAGGACCTAGTCAGGTACTGGGAGCCACCATAGGCCCCAGTCCTGTACAGCATACAGCCATCTTCCTCCTCCCAGCAGGACCTAGTCAGGTACTGGGAGCCACCACAGACCCCAGTCCTGTACAGCATACAGCCCTCATCCTCCTCCCAGTCCTGTACAGCATACAGCCCTCATCCTCCTCCCAGCAGGACCTAGTCGGGTACTGGGAGCCACCACAGACCCCAGTCCTGTACAGCATACAGCCCTCATCCTCCTCCCAGTCCTGTACAGCATACAGCCCTCATCCTCCTCCCAGCAGGACCTAGTCGGGTACTGGGAGCCACCACAAGCCCCAGTCCTGTACAGCATACAGCCCTCATCCTCCTCCCAGCAGGACCTAGTCAGGTACTGGGAGCCACCACAGGCCCCAGTCCTGTACAGCATACAGCCCTCATCCTCCTCCCAGCAGGACCTAGTCGGGTACTGGGAGCCACCACAGGACCCAGTCCTGTACAGCATACAGCCCTCATCCTCCTCCCAGTCCTGTACAGCATACAGCCCTCATCCTCCTCCCAGCAGGACCTAGTCGGGTACTGGGAGCCACCACAAGCCCCAGTCCTGTACAGCATACAGCCCTCATCCTCCTCCCAGCAGGACCTAGTCAGGTACTGGGAGCCACCACAGGCCCCAGTCCTGTACAGCATACAGCCCTCATCCTCCTCCCAGCAGGACCTAGTCAGGTACTGGGAGCCACCACAGGCCCCAGTCCTGTACAGCATACAGCCCTCATCCTCCTCCCAGCAGGACCTAGTCAGGTACTGGGAGCCACCACAGGACCCAGTCCTGTACAGCATGCAGCCATCTTCCTCCTCCCAGCAGGACCTAGTCAGGTACTGGGAGCCACCACAGGCCCCAGTCCTGTACAGCATACAGCCATCTTCCTCCTCCCAGCAGGACCTAGTCAGGTACTGGGAGCCACCACAGACCCCAGTCCTGTACAGCATACAGCCCTCATCCTCCTCCCAGCAGGACCTAGTCAGGTACTGGGAGCCACCACAGGCCCCAGTCCTGTACAGCATACAGCCCTCATCCTCCTCCCAGCAGGACCTAGTCAGGTACTGGGAGCCACCACAGGCCCCAGTCCTGTACAGCATACAGCCCTCATCCTCCTCCCAGCAGGACCTAGTCAGGTACTGGGAGCCACCACAGGCCCCAGTCCTGTACAGCATACAGCCCTCATCCTCCTCCCAGCAGGACCTAGTCAGGTACTGGGAGCCACCACAGGCCCCAGTCCTGTACAGCATACAGCCCTCATCCTCCTCCCAGCAGGACCTAGTCAGGTACTGGGAGCCACCACAGGACCCAGTCCTGTACAGCATACAGCCATCTTCCTCCTCCCAGCAGGACCTAGTCAGGTACTGGGAGCCACCACAGGCCCCAGTCCTGTACAGCATAAAGCCATCTTCCTCCTCCCAGCAGGACCTAGTCAGGTACTGGGAGCCACCACAGACCCCAGTCCTGTACAGCATACAGCCCTCATCCTCCTCCCAGTCCTGTACAGCATACAGCCCTCATCCTCCTCCCAGCAGGACCTAGTCGGGTACTGGGAGCCACCACAGACCCCAGTCCTGTACAGCATACAGCCCTCATCCTCCTCCCAGTCCTGTACAGCATACAGCCCTCATCCTCCTCCCAGCAGGACCTAGTCGGGTACTGGGAGCCACCACAACCCCCAGTCCTGTACAGCATACAGCCCTCATCCTCCTCCCAGCAGGACCTAGTCAGGTACTGGGAGCCACCACAGGCCCCAGTCCTGTACAGCATACAGCCCTCATCCTCCTCCCAGCAGGACCTAGTCGGGTACTGGGAGCCACCACAAGCCCCAGTCCTGTACAGCATACAGCCCTCATCCTCCTCCCAGTCCTGTACAGCATACAGCCCTCATCCTCCTCCCAGCAGGACCTAGTCAGGTACTGGGAGCCACCACAAGCCCCAGTCCTGTACAGCATACAGCCCTCATCTTCCTCCCAGCAGGACCTAGTCAGGTACAGGGAGCGACCACAGGCCCCAGTCCTATACAGCATACAGCCCT